>NC_052049.1:45177527-45499118 GCF_903992535.2 Arvicola amphibius | reverse complement strand
ATAATGGGAACCAGATCTAACTTTCTACCTGAAACAACTTTAGAAAACAATCTAGATAAAAATACAGAAGTCAAGTTTTTCAGAGATTGACAACAGGCAGTTGTCCCAAAGTCTATTCGGGGGAAAAGTTATATGTTTCAGGACAATAGGAAAAAGACAGTCTGCAATGAGGAGTAAAATGAACCAATAACAACCAGAAAGAAGAGCAATGACAGAATTTGTGACATCTGTTTAAATTTCAGCTTTCATTCAAGATTTCCAAGAACTGAAGAAGCAGAAGCACACTTGCACACCCTCGCCAAGCCTATGACATTTCATACACTAGACACTGAACTTTTGAAGACAAAAGGGAGAGCAAATCATACACTGTGTAGGAATCACAACAACCAGGCATTATGGGAAGCCATCTCAGATGAAGCTGAGTGTGTGTACATGTATCATCTGGATGCTCTCCTCAGTCATGCATCTGGAGCATTTTTAATTCAGTCACACCCCGAATAAAGCCATTAATTCAGACAGGTATGTCATTCCAGGGTGGGATAAGAAGAAAAGACCACGAGGTTTCAGATAGCTGAAATAGGAAAACAGAGGTGGTTTGGGGGGGGGCACAGTTTTGTGCAGTAGGCTACACTCCCACTGCTTTGCTCGGCCACAGGAAGATAGACTCTTGACTCTCTGGGAATCCCTCCTCATCTTCTCCTGATTACATGGCTGCTGTCTGTGATTTTACAGCTCACAAGAGAAAAGATGCCATGATAGGATCCCCGTCCTCATAAGAAATGGATTGCTTGCTTGGGAAGCGGTACAAGCAGACAGTAGTACCATCTACTTCATTTCTAATCGTTTGGGGATAGACTAACACCAAGCAAACAATTTAACAGCATAGCCCAGGGAGAAAGGTAGAATAAAAGAGCAGAAGAAAATTGATAGGTGTGTGTTCCCCAGAGGACAGAAGTGATGTGTGAGGGACCTGAGAAACTGAAGCTTCGCCAGCCACTTAAAATAGTGTGCTCCTCCGACCCTTAATGAGGCGGGCTTCTTTTTGAGTTTTGAAAGCTCTGGTGGTTTTTATTTTTATTGTCTCTTGTGTTGAGTTTCTTTCTTATGTATTCCCTTGCCTTACTGCAAGCTTTCATCTGCTTCCAAAGCATTCACAGTGCTTGGACCTCCTGCACAACGCTCCTCAGAGGGGTTCTGCAAGGCGACAGAGACATTTAAGTCTAGAATAACTGCTATTTTAGGAATCACAGCATGCAATTCCGGAGAACGGAATGACTCAATAGAGGTAACCCCTCTCCCCCAAGGAAGTGTAACAATAACCCATAAAAAGTAATTAAACTATTCCTAGTGTACTCCAAAGAGGTCACAAGAATTTAATTACAAACTTCATCGTTACATCATGAAAATTTACACCAACACCAGAGGCAAGAAGTCACCAAGTTGGAAAGGACTTAGTCACACAGTGCATCTTGATGTCTCTCACGAGGAATCACTAGAAGCCTCCCACAGAAGCATTTTTCAGCACTTCTGAGTAGCTTTTACAGTAACCAATTCAAAGCCCTTGCGACGGACCCCGGAGACACCGATGAGGGGGTAAAGCTTCTGTAGTTGATCTGCAGTGAGGACATCTAGGCTGGTCAGCATCATCAGAGCATCAGCCCGTGGCTATGCCAAGCAAAACATATTCAATACATCAAATGAGAAAGATGGGAAGGGTTTTTCCAAAGATGCATTTCTTTCTATTGCATCGTGTGAATGTTTTACCTGCATGCATGCTTTACATCACATGCATTCTTGGTGCCTGCAGGGGTCAGAAGAAAGCATCTTGGCCTTGGCCTCAGGAACTGGAGTTACAGGTGATTGCCAAGTCAACCTGATTCTAATACCTAAGGCTGGGGACAATTTCACCTTTCCCAAAGCACCTAGCTGTTGTCTGTAGTTTCTGTTCTGCCTGGTTCCTGCAGTCTTTAAGTCCCAAAGAAATCACACAGAGGTCTACATTCATTATAAACTGATTGGCCCAGTAGCTCAGACTTCTTATTAATTCTTATAACTTTTATTAGCCCATTATTCATGTCTATGTTAGCCACGTGGCTTGGTACCTTATTCAGTGAGGCAGTTACATCTTGCTTCTTCTGTGGCTGGGTCACGACTGTGGGTTAGGACCTCCTTCTTCCCAGAATTCTCCTGTTCTTGTTGACCCGCCTCTACGTCCTGTCTCGTTGCCCCACCTATACTTCCTGCCCAGCTACTGGCCAATCAGCGTTTTATTCAAATATAATTGATAGAATACAGACCATTGTCCCCCGACACCATCTAGCAATAAGAAAAGGTTAATGATTGTAGCAAATTTTGACTTCTTAGATGGGAGAAGGGAAGGAGGGGGTGAAGGTGGCTGTGTAGAAGGGATGAGTAAAGGAACAATAAGAACGGCCCCTCTCTCCCTCTGTTTTCTTGGAGGACACACCAGCTAAAAAGACTCTGAGAGTTATGAAGAGGACGCAAGAAGGATGATTGTGGGGTCCATGTGACCCATGCTGAAGTTTCCTGTGCTCACCCATTCTAGAATCCAAAATAATGATGACTTGTGGTTGTATGGACCTATTTCAAAGTATAAGTCATGACCCCTTGGCAAGTGGCAAAAAGGGAAAGAAAATCACACCCGGGGGAAAGTCTTGGGAGGAAGTCTCTGAACACCTGTGCTTGCTAACTGTGAGGCATAACTGAAAACCGTCATTTCTGATCCAAATGACTTAGAAAAACCATTGTTGAGAAGAGTACAGCTAAAACACCTTTCCAACGGATGCCTGTGGCGTGGAATAAAGAACATATAAAACTCTAATAGCACGAGCACCCAAGAGCTGTAACTCACTATTGAACTTCAGAGGCTTTCCATCATTTGAATCAGAGATATTTGTCTGTATGCACTTCCCACATATGGCTCCACCTCACTAATGAAAGGGCCTGGCCAGGGGTGAAGCACAGGCACGTCTGAACAGACTGGAGTATATTCTTTCAGCCCCAAAAGTTTTATGGGTTTTGACCTTTAATAACACATATATTCGATGCTACCCATTTAGCACTCAGACACACATTGTTGTGTCTTATTAAAGGTTTCACTAAATTATTAGCCTTTGACAGAGCATATGTTGCCGTGGGATGGGTATTTCATTTCCTCTTGACGTAACTTGCCTTCCCTAGGTGTTCAGTTTAGAGTGAATACAGAGTTCCACTCTTTCTCCCTCCTTTTCCTCCCTTCCTCTACCATCCAGTTTTAAAAGGATTCAGGCTCCAAAATTTTATTCATAACCTTGGACTTAAGCCAATTTTTTTTCTCTTCATATAGTGTCTGAAGTAGTAGTTAGGTCTCCAGGGTAGCTCACAAATGACTATTTAACAAAATGTAAGTTTGCTTTACCATAAACAGCAATAGAAACGTCATTCTAATAACAGGTTGTAAGGATGAATTGGGAATCTCACGGTCTCTGTCTACAAAGAATGTCTTTGAAAACTAAATGCAGCCAGTCGTCACGATGGCAGATGTTCTACAATGTTAAGACTCTGAAAATTCTAAAGCCTGCAGACAGAAGGTGGGTGTTCTAGCCTAAAGTGCCACTCATTTTTGCAATCAATAGCAAAAACAAAAAAACAAACAAAAAAAACCTCTTTAACAGCTTGGCTTTTTGTGGGTCAGCATAAGAAAACTCACACCAGTATCCTAGCAGGTTTCAACCAGCAAACAGAGCCGCCACTGCATATGAGTTCATATTGCACTCTGGTTTGTCAAGAAAATCTTGGCAGATTTTCAGAGAGAACAGGCAAGACGAGCTGGAGGGAATGGACAGAGCAGGAGGAAGACCTGGGTGGCTTCCCAGCTAGCAAGGCCTGTGCATTTGCATTGGTATCTCCATGAGAACTATCCCAAATATAACACCTTGAGCTCACATGTTTAAATACTTCTGTGAAAGTCGTTAGTGGGAGGCATCTCTCTTAAACTTGGGATCAAGACCCCTGACTACCTATAGAATTTTTCTCTTCTCCTTTTGTGACTCTCTATTATAGACAAAACCCACTATTCCATGATTTGCCTGGTTTTCCAGGTAGAACTAATCCTTAGAGTGAAATTCAAGATGCCACACTGGAGAGGGCAGAAGCTTGATCCTTCCACCCCCCCCCCCGACTTGTTATGTAATTGGCCTCATTAGCCAAAGGTGTTCATGCTTCCCAAGCGTGAGTATACGCTGAGGTTCTCAGCCATTCTCTTCTTTGAAGCAGGCGCTCCAACTCCTCAGCCAGTCTTGAATCAAAGAGTTGATTACTAATATCTGGATTGCCAGCACTGTAAAACTGGATCCTAGCTGATCCTTACTCGCCAACATGTTTAGCCAAAGCACACTGTCGGGCTTATTTTGTCTGTGTGTATATAAAGTTTGTCTATAAATATTACGGCTGAGAGGGCAATCCAGATGAGAATGTGGAGAGGATGGATATAGGGTACCATTAACCAAGGACCCAAGATGGAGCCTATAGCTCCAACAATTGCAGTCTGGGAGAGGAGGACACTGCATGGAATAAGTGTAAGAAAAAGGAAAGGATTTTAAAGTGGAGGGGATGAGATTAAAAGAATAAAAATGTCAAAAACAGAGAAGAACAGTCAAACCCCTGAAAAACAGTACTGATGATGAAAACTGGAATTGATTTTGCTTTTGAAACCTTATTGATAATGAGTGAAAACTCTTTCTGCTTTGGGGCAGAGGTTCTATCCAGGCACCAGTGGCTTGCAAGGAAAACAATAGCATCTGAGTCCTCTGCTTTGGACTATAAATTCGAACTACTGCGGTGGTCTGAATCTCACGGGGATTTCTCTGCTCATGACCCAACAGACTGTGCATGATACCTACTGGCACCCAGGAACTCCCTCCTTCTTGCAGGGAGTGCAGGCTCAGGAGAGTCACACCTGCTGGCAATGAGGTGCAATTATAACTCCCATATGGCACGAAAACAAAGGATGAATGATCACCAAAAATGCCGATTCAGCCAGCATCACCCAGCTCGGTCCACAGCAAATGGCCTGTGCACCAAAGATTCGGTACTGGAAAGAGAAAAAAGGTACTGACTTTCCCTGTCCAGCTGCACTAGGGATCATGAGATCTATATCAACAAGGTCACCACGCAGTTTCTTGTCCCTGGGGCTTGAGACAAGGATACTGCTTTTTTGTTGGCGGTTTCTACTAACAAATAAAATGATTTTTAAACTAAGTAAATATGTAGCTGGCAGGGCAAAGGTTCAGTGTTTGCATCCAAAGTGTAGGTGCCACATATCTAGCACATCTCAAGAGCTTCGGGAGCCTTCTCTGTAAAAATCTTCTCCCTGAAGAAAAGAGCTTAAATAAACTATGAATTTTTTCCCTAGAATAAATTATTTGCTTCCCACTATAACCCAGGCTCACTGTGTGTCAACTTTAGGTATCTCTCCTCCAGTTTCTCTAAAAGAGTCTTTGGTGGACCAAATTCTTTCTTTTTGGTTTTCAATAATTGCATAAGTAAACACTTCATAGGCTGGAATTTTCTCTGGAAAGTTTGATCAAAAGTTATGTATATAATAGTGAGGTGAAACAAAAAGATATCCTTTAAAAGATTTTTCAAAGAAAAATTCACACTAGTAGATGAGATGATGTTTTTCTACATTGTGCAACACACACACACACACACACACACACACACACACATACACAGAGTGTGCTTTCACTGCCACTAGCATGGAAGTTCAGAATTAAGCAAATTAGAAATTGAGGGAGAAAAAGTAAGTCCCTGAATCTCAAGTGTTAATGACAGAAAAGCAACTGATCCGCACACCACTTTTTTTGAAGTCTATACCATTCTGTTTCAAATTTCTAATGAGAGATATATGCTGGGAATGACCTCTTGTCCTTTTGAAAAAACAAGATTTGAATCCCATGGAATTTTCAATTCTGGAAATATAAGAGTTCTAAGGCATGGTGCCTTAGAATGTAATGTAAGCAGATAGGAAAGGAGGACAGGAACAAGTAGTTAAACCTAAATTAACTTGTAATCCCTACCTGCCCAAAGACCAAGTAACTTTCTGGAATGCTGGAAGTTGTAGTTCTATCTTATACCCTAAATTAACCTGTAAACCTCACCTGCCCAAGGACCAGGTAACTCCTTGGGATATTGGGAATTGAAGTTCTTGGAAAAAGCCTTATGGGGAAGTACAGGGGCCTATGAGTTTTTTCCCTATGAGCCCTGCCATGTGACACCAGGCCTCACAGCTGGAAAGTTTCCAGGTGGTAGTCTTGACTAACTTCTATCTTGGCCAGTATTTAAAATTTTAATAAAAGCTTGCTTAAATCTGTCAAAATGGTGGATTTTCTGGCTTTTTAAGGATCAACAGTGGGGAATCCATTCAAGTAGGCTTTGAGATCATCTCTGACAGAGATCTTTGTTAGAAATAGAAAAGAAAGAAAGATGTCCTAGCATAAAAATCCAAATTGTGAGATACAGTGAGACTGAGGGCATGTTCAATAAAAGCATGGAAACCTAGAGCAGAGCAGAATGTTAGGAAAAAAATGACTGAGATGAGTTTCCAGCCTCCCAAGTTGGAGTGAAGGTAGAGCTACCAAGGCACCTGGAAGAATGAGAGCGAAAACTCAACACTTGAGAGAAATTTCATCCAGAAACAGCAGAGTTGGCACGTTGGTTATACTTCTAAAGGTGATGGCCACAGGGTAAGGGGATTCCTTGTCACAGAAGTGTGGGTTTGTTGTTTTCATCCAGGTGAGAATACGTAGGATTCCACAGCCTTACACTGAAAAGTAGCTGCAAACAGATCCCACTAGCAGAACGCTGAACAGAAGACAGAACAAATATAAATGAAATAAGAAACTATTTGCAAAGTTAAATTTAGAAGTCTTCCTAAGGTGACTGCAGTATAAACACACACACACACACACACACACACACATACAGATTGTGAAATTGCAAAGAATGGTAAAAGAGCTTTTGTTTGTTTGCTTGATTTTGAGACAGGGTTTTTCTGTGTAACAGCTCCAGCTGTCCTAGAACTCACTCTGTAGACCAGGCTGACCTTGAACTCACAGAGATCCACTTGTGTCTGCTTTCTGAGTACTGGAATTAAAGGTATGTGCCACCACAACCTGCTGTGGGACAATGGTCATTTATCCTGTCACGTGTATTATTTTTAATAAAATGCTGATTGGCCAATAGCAGGGTGACCAGGCAGGAAGTAGAGGCAGGGCAATGAGAACAGGAGAATTCTGGGAAGAGGGAAGTCATGATCCAGCTGCAGATACAGGATTTGTTCCTGCTTTGGGCCCGAATTCTCTCACTCTTTCCCTTTCCCCCCTTTTGGAATGGTAATGAATATTCTGTACCATAGTATGTTCAAAGTATATAATTTACCTTTAGATTTTACAGGTCACAATTAAGAGATTGGCTTGCGTCTCAGAAGGATTTCGGACTTTGAACTTTTAAGCAGTGTTGAGGACTTTTAAGTTGGACTAAATGCATATTGCCTTATGATATGGCCAAGAGCCCAAGAGGGCCAAGAAGTAGAATGTGGAAGTTTGGGTGAGAAATGTCTCCCATAGTCTCAGACTTTGGACACTTGGTCACCAGCTGGCACTGCTGTTTGGGGAGGTCTAGGTGATGCAGTCTTGCTGGAGGAAGCACTCCACTGGGAATGGGCTTTGAGAAAAATGCATGGCATTTCCAGCTTGCTCTGTCTGTTTCACGCTCACGGCTGAGATATGAACTCGCAGCTTCTTGCTCCTGGCACCTTGCATGTCACTAGCCACTGCGCCATGCCATGCCACTTGTCCTTGCCACTGGCGTCATGAGCTTTTACCACTCTGGAGCCATAAGCTCAAGTAAATGCTCTCTCCTGCAAGCTGTTTTGCTAGCGGTGTTTTATCCTAGCAACAGAAAGGTGAAGAATACAGAATCAACCCTTCTCATCTTTGGAGATCCTGCCCTACTTTCTGGGCAATTCTACTTCCAGTTGGGGCTCATCCCTCTGGGGATTCCCAACCCTAGTCTCATTTCCAACCCTTTCACCTTCATTTAATTTGAAAGGCTCGGGCTATCTGAAAGCAGAATCGATAAAGACAACCAGTCAAATTATTTATGGAAAGGAAAGACAAGCAACTTCAAACTTGCTGCTCCTACAAGATGGGAATTAATTTGAACATGTTCATATATTGAGTTACACACTGTCAAGATCACAGAAATGACTGGATCATTAAATGTAATTAACACAATTATATCTGGTCTATTGGGAAATAAAGGAAACCCATCTTTCTGGGCTGGACAAGCACCTACGCTTTAACTGTAAGCAGGGTTGCCAGCAGCCACCACCCAATTCCATAGGCACACTTCAGAAAAGATGAATCAAATCTGAATTCTGTCAGAGCTCTGTTTTTTTCTTTGGATTTCACACAGTTTTATTTTGTTTCATGCTGGGGAAAAAATGAGGTCTCTAACTAAAATGATGTGGCCTATAAGCAAAGCACACACTCACAAATCAAATGAATATGATAATACATTTTTGAAAGCAAAATATTTGAATGGCAATGGATACAATATCGGAAACAACTCCATCCAACAAGTAAGTTAAGAATGTAACACACCATAAGCCAGGCTTGCAATTTGGCATGCAATTTGGCATCAGACTATACAGGGATACAAGCCTCTGGAAGGCTCCTGTCTGACCTGCTCTGAGGATAACAGGGATTCAGGCTCCACAGGGTTCCTGTGCTTTTCTGTTTGCTTGTGGGATCTTCAAGTAATAGCCCACAGATAAAATAAGTAATGCATTTATTTATACAATTCCTACCAAGTTTTTTTTCTCACTAATCTTCTCTAATGAACAACTCTTTAGAGAAGAGCAAGCTGGCCATCTGGCAGAGCCAACCAGAGCGTGTGTTGCAGCCAGAGTAATCGAATCCCGGGATGTGATGGGGAGAAGGGCACTGTGCTCAACAGGGTTGCTCCAAGTCAGCAATTGCTGGTTAATCAGCAGCTAATCCCACTTCAGCTGCAGGAAGCCTGAAGCGGGGGGGGGGGGGGGGGGAAGGGGGAACAACCTCTAAGCTTTCTCAAGAACCCAGGAGCCCCCTTCCAGAAACAATGACTTTATGTGAGGTGGTAGACTGAGCTCTGCACTCCCATCATCCTCCTGGGCCTGAAGAGCAGTCTGAGGTCCCCAACACTACCCCCACCCCCACACAAGTTAGATTTGGGTGTCCCTTGCACTCACCTCATATTGATGTCCAGCTGCCCTAGCTCCAATCTTTCAATAAACAAGACTATTTCTAAGTGGGCAAGAATGAATTCTAAATCTATCTTACTTGTGTGTGTGGTGAAAGCATAAATATTCTTGGGGTGGGGTGAGGTGGGGTGGGGTGGGGGAAGAATGGTCTACATCTAATTTTTGTTCAGTATAATGTTCTTACATTGAATGCAGGCTTGACTGGTATAAAGGTAACTGTTTGGGTTCTCCAGCTTAAGGCCCCATTCCAGGCTCAGGTCTCACTTCTCCCATTCCAAACACCACCCTCAGGGGGCCAAGCAGCGGCCCATACCCTGGAGCTGCCCTCTTCACACTCCGCCCATGAGAAAGCCTTCCTAAATCCAAAATTATGCCTATAGGCTACTTAAGACCAGGTAGCCACGTTTGCCATGTGATTCCTCTCCTGCCGTCCTGAGGGTACCTAGGAGTTGCTTTGCTCTGTTCATTGAGCCTATATTTAATAATTCTGTTCGTTTGGCTTATTACATTGGCAGCATCTGATTTTTGACAATTTATCAATAGCTATTTATGTAGTGTACTTCCTCTACTGGAGTATTGTAGAAATCAACTACCTGTTGAGCCATTTTATAGTCTCATCTATAGAAGTGTTTCAAATTTATTTTAAATTTGAAAAATTACTAAAATATTAAATTTTTTAAATTAAAATATAATTATATTATTGTAATGTATAGAATGGAGATTCCTCCCTCTAACCTCTTTCATGTACCTCCCCAGCATCCTTTTGAAGTCATAGCTTCTTTCTTTAGATACATGTGCATGCGCGTGCACATACACACACACACACACACACACACACACATGCTACCACCGGCTCAATCCCTTTAGTGTTACTTGTATGTATATGATTTTAAGGATAACCATTTGCCATTTGCTGTTGGACAGTCTATTAGGGGATCGTTCCTGAGGATGATTTCTCCTGCTCTCAGCATTCCCTAATTACCTATTGTTGTTTGGTTTGGTTTGTTTTTAATGTTGGAGTGGAGCCCCATGAGATTTCCTTCTTCCGGTTAAGTGTGTTTATTGGTATTGTACTTCTTTGAGGCTTCTTTGAGGCAGTCATATTGTTGGGGTTTCATGGGCAATGCCCCCCTGCTGTTTCTAAGAGCTACAACCTCACAGCAGATGCCCTGGTCCTCTGACTTTTACAGTCTTTATGTTTGCTGAGCTTAAGCCCAGAAGTCGCTTTGTAGATTTATCAGCTGGGGCTGTACGCACTATGAGCACTTGTGCTCTGTATTTTGACCAGTGGTTTCTTGTTTTGTTCTGTTTTTTTTTTTTTTTTTTTTTTTTTTTTTTTTGTCACTTGTCTGTTGCAAAGAGAAGGTTCTTCAGTGAGGAGGGTGCATCCCTTATCTGTGGACATAAACATAAATATTTGTAGTATGGTTAAGAATTATGCTGGTTTAGTCAAGTCGCAGTCAGAAGGTCTCCTCTAAGATCCATGACTTTACTAGGCCCCGGTGGTTAGCTAGTTTCTAGGAACTAATTAAGCTCTCTCTCCTGGTGAATGGGTCTTGAGCACAATTAGAGAGCGCTGGTTGCTGTCAGTATAGGAATGCCACTGTTGAACCCATTGGCTGATCCTGCCATGCTGGTTGTTGCTGTGGTTCATAGGCACCACATTTGGATAGGAAGATTAGTTGTCTCCTTCCCTTGGAAGGTTCCATATCCATTCCATAGTATAAAGTTAGTCCCCAGGAGGAGGCTTTCCGGTCAGATCCAGCTCAGATCCTCCAGTTCTAGTGCCTTCAGGAACAGGGACTGAATATGTATTCCAGGCTACATATTCATGCCTGAAGACTAGGAACTACCGCCACAGGTAAAAGAGGACATGTGGTGTTTGTCTTTTTAAGTCTGGATTACCTCACTCAATAGGATACAGAAAAAAAAATGGTTTTGAAAGAGGAACAGATACGAAAATAAAAAAATACTGACAGTGCACTTCCTTGTTTTCAGTGAGAACCAAGTCTTATTATCTCATCCTGGGTTCAGTTCCTTGCCATGGGGAATACGGTCCCTGGAGTAGACTAGGGCACTAACCTAGCTGAGATAATGTGGAAAAGGCCTTGGGACATGGCTCACCGCTACTAGTTCAGAGATGTTTTCATATTCTGGGGAACACTGATTTCACACTTGAGTTTCTTCTTTATGGCATTGTGCTTGGTCATTTTAAACATTGCATTGGACTTTCTAAAGTACCACATGTATAATGCTGGTAAGGATTAAAGAAAATAAAATTCTCATACACTGCTAGTGGGAAGGCAAATTACTGCACATATGGAAATAGTATGGCTGTGCCTCACACACTAGAAATACAACTTCCACTGCTCGGCATATATCCTAAGAAATGTAAATCTGGATGCAGAGGAGACATCTGCTCTCATGCTTATTCAAAATGTTCAGAATCAGGAGCAGTCTAGGTGACGTCCGAGGGATGAATGAATAAAGAAAATGTGGTATGCATGTATAATGGATCTCATTCTTCCATAAAATTATTTAATTCTTCCATTTATACCAACACGGATGCGACTGAAGAATATTGTGTTAAAAGTTGAGAGTCAGGCGTGTAAAGACAAACACCCTGTTCTCATTTATGCATGGAAGCTAAACAGTTGATTGCAAAGCGGTGGAAAATAGTAGCTGCTGAAGCATGGGTATGAGGGAGGAGGAAAAGAAAAAGAATGGTTAATGGGTACAGGAGTGTGATGCTTAGAAGAAATACCTAATATTGTAGGACATAACATAGGAAGATAATCATCATTGATCAAAGATAAAGCTTTCCAAGTAGCTATTAAGGAGGAATTTGAATATTGCCAACACAAAGAAATGACAAATACTCAATTGCCTCGTCTTATAATTATACATGCATATGCATAGAAATTTTCATTTTAAAGGAAATATATATATTTTACAAACAGTGTGTCTAAAGTAACAATTCAAACAATATAAAAGTCTATATTTTAGCAATCACCCTTTCTAGCTACCTGTCGTAACAAATGACCAATGTTGACTGTATATTTTGGTTTTTGCGTTCATATGTTTACACACACAGAGAGAATACATATCCACATAGCTGATAAGTTCTGGGTGGTCCAGCCATCTTATTTTGGTCAGATCCATGTTGTGCAGCAGTTTCCTCCAAGATTAAAATGCTTCATGGTGAAGACAAGCTGGTTAAGACCCAGGATGCTTACAGTGGGGTGAGACAACAGGATGCTCTCCTAGGAAGGGGAACACTCCATCCTGCAGTGCCAAAGGCAACGGCTCAAAATCTCCTCAAGACATCCCTGAAATGGGCCAGGTTTACCAGGCTCCTCCCTTCCCAACCACATAGATGCAGTAAGGACTGTTGAAAAATGCACTAAACAAACAGCTGCCCGGAAGAAACAAAGCCGAGCCAACCTGCCTGGTAGAGGCTCAGGCCAATCGACTCCCAAAAAGGACACTTCCCAATCTGATGGTCTACCTCCAGGCTGTGCAGTGTTCTCCAGGTTTCCAGCTTTCATGAGCTGTCACCCATGTTGGGGTGGAATTTGGTGATGCAACTATTTTGGGGACATATCAGATTTCCAAGTAACCCCTCACCTATATTCCTGTAAGCCACTCCAACAGAGCGCATTGGGTCACCAAATGAACTTTGACAGCATCCTTTCTTTGGTCTGTTGTCGGGGCTCTGTCTCAGGTAGGAAGATATTTGTTCTCATTTCCCCAGTAAGATCATCACAGAGCACGCCAGAATGGGGATTGTGATATAAAGAAGTTGTTAGCTCAACCCACCACCAGCTGCCTACGTCTGCCCAAACCATTTCTCATCTTCTCCCGGTGCTAATGGACATTTTCATAGCGGTCTGTGCATGCATGCCAAGCACCAAGTAATAAGATAATGATGAATAAAGGGGCAGACTAAATACTCCGATTATGAAGACTCTGGCCTTGTAACAGTATGGCAATATGAATGCGATATGAGTAGAGCCAAATATTTGCATGATCACATCAGCACATTGTAGTAATCTCTTTCACCCCTTACAGTCAGGCCACATTCACAGTGATGGAAATTAGGGCTTGATTTTCACAGGACTGAAGATGTTATACAGACAACCGACACGAAAGGCAAGGGCCAATGTTATGAAAACAGAAAATAGCTATTGTAAGCAGGTGTGCCATGCTTCCTTGAACAGTGCTTATGCATTTTCAGGAGATGATATCAATTAAGAAAGAATGGCTATTTTGTAAGGAAATGAAAAAATATAGTTTGCACTAAATCAAAGGGTAGTCAGAATAATCAAGATAAAATGTAATAAAATAATGACTGACATTAATAAGTAACAAAAGGAGAGAAATGTAATAATTAATATACTTGCTGCCTTGCCTGGTGGATGGCTTCCTCAGTGTGGGTCAACACTTACTCTAGAACTACTGTAATATGCCTGTCGTTCCAGACCACACCTAGGTCAGCTTGTGTAGTGTTTGCGAACACCTGGAAAAACTGGCTGTACCCTCCTAAGACAAGAATCTGATGGGGCCAAAGAGGTACCTTCCAAAATATTGATCAGTCAATGGATCCAATGGTCTTTTTGTTGGCACATTCCCCCAGCATAAGTTCCTGAGTCTGAATGTAAATTCAGCAGCTTTCAATGCCAGTGGCAGTCCCCTCTCCCAGCCTAGCTCTTCAACTCTCCAAGGCCCAACAATATGGAGTTTTCAGCTTTGATCTATACCTTCTGGCTGAGTCTACAGAGAAAGCCGGAACACAAAGCACCCTAAACAGAAGCTGGGCCTGGTGGTACAGGTCTACAGCCCAGCTCCTCTAGAGGCCATGGAAGGAGGATTGAAAGTGAGAGTACTTCCTGGACCGAAAAGTGACCTTACGGCAGCCTAGACTCTCTAATGAGATCGTGTCTCTGAATTAAAAGTAAAAAGACAAACACATTTCTCTATGAGGCCCTAGATTCAAGCCCCATTAGCGAAAAATAAAATTCAATGTGCAATAGCTAGACTACCCTCCGCCCAGGCCCACTCCCTTTGCTGGCAGTACAATATGAGGCCAGAGACAAGTCCCTGTGCCTGATAATTTTTGAATATCAACCTCAAGAGATAAATAACTCACTATCAATTTTCTTTTCTTTCTTACTGCCCTCTCTTGTAAGAACTTGCTTGTGTATAATAGAACTCCTTCAGAAGACATGATATGGCAAAGTATGACATCTGAGAGTTTCGAAACACATTCCAAAAATAAAAAAAATAAAAAGCTGCTATTCTAATATTCAAGATAAAAGATGATTTCCTGCTAATGGTTTAAATAAACAAAGAGCTGGAAATCAGTGTCGTTGAACGGGAGCCCGTGTTATATCACCAGGCGGGCTAAATGTTTACCTGCACTCCTTGGCTAGCTGCTAAAATCATTTGTGTGCTCAAGGTCGCCTCCCTGTCAGCTGCTTACAGAAGGAATGGCTGTGTGGGGAGGAAAGAGCATTTCAACCTAGAAACACAGGATGGATGGAGGGCGTGGTGAGGGAGAGGACCAGTGTTGGTGTTTATCGACCTGATTGCCAAGAGACAAGTTCCAAATAAGACCACCTCCAAAAATGATGTAAGCAACAAAGATGACTAAAATCTAAAATGCCACGGACAAAAAGAAGGTCTGAAAAAAGCCCAGGTTCGCAACCTCAGCCTGAGAGGCAGGAACTACTGACTCTGGCTGTCTGCCCTTAAGAATGAAAGTTGGGTATTGCCAGTAACTCTTGTTAATTAAAAAAAAAAAATCAGAATTTTTCTATGAAATTTTCCTATTTTTCAATTTAGTGATTCATTCATGTTTAAGATCAATGTACCTTAAAAATAACACATGTATGACCTAGAACCTCCCAGTGGACTATTTTGTGGCTACCACGAGAAAGGGAATTTCTTTTTCCCATGATGCCTTTCTTCATGTCAAAGTGAACAGGTTTTTTTTAAAATAAATAAATAGATAGATAAAGGACACAATCAAATTCTCTCTGTAAGAGAAAAGGGAACAGCAGCTCAGAGACACTCCTGACTTCTAAGGGTCACTCAAGTGCTACAATAGCAGACTGTCTATTCATCACCGGCATTTCTGCCTCCGGAGGTCACGGACTTCTACAGGTTTCCATGGCTCTCTCTGCTGGGGTTTGTAGAGGTGATAGTTATAAAGCTCTAGATACAGAAGCAGAGCAAAGGACTCTAAAGCTGGCTCTGCAGCCTCCTGCAGGCAAATGACTTTAGCCAAGTCTTTGAAACTTCAAGTCTTCATTGTAACACAGAGAACCTGAAGAATCCAAGCAGGTGCTTGAAAAATGATGCCTATAGCAGGTAGTCAAACTTTACTGATATTATCTCCCATGATAGGATCTTCATTTCTATCCACTGATAATGTGGGATTTTCATCTGTATGCTGTGTTTACCATTAATAAATAAAGGAACTGCTTTGGCCTATAGCAGAGCTATAGAGGAACAGAGCTAGGTAAGGAAAACTAAGTTGAATGCTGGGAGAGAGAGGGTGGAGTAAGAGAGAAGCCATAGAGCCACACCAGACAGACCCCAAAACTTTAGCTGGTAAGCCACAGCCACGTGGTGATATACAGATTAGTAGAAACGGGTTAAATTAATATATAAGAGTTAGCCAATAAGAAGCTAGAGCTAATGGGCCAAGTGATGATTTAATTAATACAGTTTCTGTGTGATTATTTCCGGAGTCTGGGCTGCTGGGAACAAACAAGCGGCCTCCCTACAACACACTGAGGGTTAAAATGCAACACATACACACGCACACGTACACACAAAGTTTGTTGTTGTTGTTGTTTCTAAGATAGCAACTCACTATCTAGCTCACACTGGCTTCAAACTCGCCCTTAGGGTCCTGCTATGGCTACCTCCCAAGCACTGGGATTACAAAGGTATATTATCACTCTCACAGTTCTTGACAAAATTTTAAATTTTTTATTTTATTTATTTTTAATTAATTACAACAATATCACTATAATTTTTCTGATGAAAAGTCTCCCATCTTCCTCCCTTATCCTTTAGGTACCTAGTTGCTGACACAGTTTTAAGCACTTGTGCCATGCTAGGCAATGCGGAAATAAAAGCCATCAAGAATTATCCTGTCGGAAGAGAAATGACATCATCCACAGACAGATTGAAAAACGAAGCTACAGAAAACATCTGTGTTGATTTATCTTCCCCATAATGCACAGCTCGAAACATAAACTGATAAAGATTTACATCCTCACATTAATCCAATTAATTTAAACAGAATAAGAAGTTAACATGTGGATTTTGATTCAGCGACATTACTGGATTTTTATCTCGTGGTGTAAATTTAGGCTACTATTCATGAAACAGAACAAATCTTATTTAGCAAAATGTCTGCTTTCAAACTGGGAGCCGTGCGGAGCTCTCCAAATCTCATCAGCACAAAAGCCAGAAAGGTTAATCCTGATTTAGCTGCCTAGACATTTAAAGCTGATCAGCTGCTTGTGGTCTTTTGTTCCTCTCCACCTGCACAGATGCTCGGGGCCTCCAAGAACTCTGCTCTAATGTGCTGGGTCTCAGGGGGGCCCCAGGCTGGTGACACATGGGGACATAGAATGTTCCGTCTCCATCCCTGCTGTGCACACAGTGGCGCTGCCCAAGGTCAGGTGTAGTGCTCAGAAGCTGGTGAAAGAACATCACCCATCTGCTGCAGCTTTGCATTAAGCACAGTGTGGACTTTTGTTAAGAGCAAAAAGAAAAAAAACCACCAATCAGAACCTTGCTTGATTGGGACTCGGTGACTGGGGCTGGGACACCTGCAAAATGAGACTGTCTGGGAGCCATGGTGCTTCTGGTGTTAATACAAAACAAGCCCAGAGCAGTAGAGGCAAGAGACTGGTTGCTACGGAGAATTCTGCAGCTCCGTGGACCGTCAACAAACAAAAGTGGAAAACCATTTTATCCAGCACACTCATTTTGACGAATCGAAACAAAACGGAGGGTTTGGGGGAAACGGCTCATTCAATAAAGTGATTGTCTTGCAAGCATGAGGCCATGAGTTCAATTCCCAGAACCCAGGTTTTTAGAAAAGCCAGATATGACACCATGCGCTTGTAATCTGAGTCCATGAGACTCAGAGGCCAGCCAGCCTAGACTAGCCTAGTCAGGATTCTGGCCAATGAGAGACCTTGTCTCAAAAGAGAGGGGTGAGGAGAAAATGCCTGAGAAATAACACTTAAGGCTGACCTTTGCCCCCTACATGCCCATGCACCTGCACATACATGTACACATATCCTCACATCATGAATACATACACACAAAAAAGAGCTAATTAAAGTAGGTACAGAACTGGGGGGAATGGAGGGGGTGATGGACGGTCTCCAGTGTCTTCACAGAGAAAGAAAGACCTTCTATAGCTTATCCTTCTCCTCTGTTCATCCTGTTTCTCTCTTCCTTACATCCTCTTGGCTCCCATCCAATCCACTTGCTTCATGTTTGTGGGTCAATCGCACGTGTCCTCTGCCTCAATTTTCATGACTTGTAAAAGGGAACAGCAACAACACAGAACTCACAAAACTATTGACAATATTAATTCAAAACTTATGGTGTTCAAGCAACGAGGGTCGCTAGAGACTGTGGTCAGTTGGGTCTTTAGAACAAGAAGCTCCTCATTAAGAACTGGCAAAGAATCAAAGTCCTAGGGAAGTTTTCCAAGGAAATAAGGCTAATGGTAGCTTATATGCTAGTGGAGAGAGACTTGAACTCAAAGATTTGGACCTGAAATCTGAGCAGGTGATTATGAACCAGGAGAAATGAAAGAGCCCTCAGGGGTGTCCAGTCTGTGGGGGAAAAGTGGGAAATACTGAGGAAGAGCTCTGAAAATCCTGACTGAAGACTTGGTGGGTGTGGAGTGTAAAAAACGTGACAGAAGCCAGGTTTATAAGAATGAGGGCTATACTGACAAGGGGAAAGCAAGAGAGGCGGAGATGGCAGAGGCTCTGCAGCAGCTGGTGAGGGAATCTAAACAGCACCATGGTAACCGCTGTGGTGGAAGTCTGAGCCTGGTCAAGGAGGGAGGAAGGAAAGAGGATTCGGCAGATGATGTCACAGACTGCAGTGTAGGCCCGAGAATGTCACTGCTGTGCCGAGAAGATTTCCAGGCAAAATCACCATCAGAGAAGACCCTTGTCATGTGGGTCTTGTAAAGAAGGGCTTTATTAGTTCCAGGCTCAGTTGCGGAGCCCAGGAAGCTATGTATAACAAAAAGATGGTCTCAAGAATGAACATGGAGTAGATCCAGAAGGACAGCAGATGAGGCCATCAGTTGGTGATGGCCCAATGTCTGAGCATTCATGTTTACCTCTTGTCCACCTAGCCTCATGGCCACAACTGGTTCTCCACTCCTGCCTCCGCTAGCCATTCTAAATTCCATTATCAATCTGTCGCCACCTTCGCGTGCTGAGGTGGCTCGCCTGCCGCTGTTACTCAGTCTTTCATTCTTGAAGGGACTGAGCACTTGAGAGTATGATAGAACCATTCTCAGAGCTGCCGCACATTGCTGCTCACCTAATGGGCCAAGAAGCAGCAGGGGATGCCAAAGTCTACCAAAGGGCCACCTCTGTGTCCCTTCCTACCCTGTCTCGAGAACAGCAGACTCATTCCCCTTGTTGCTTAGGACCAATTGCAATTACACCACCGGATGCTGATTTCCCTCACCTGCTGGTTGTCAGCAAGGTTGTCTGATGTACATTGGCAGGAGAGGAACCCAGAGCTTTACACATAGGAAGCACAAAATCCCCTGCAGGATGGTAAGTGGATCATCTTTTATTTGCACATCGTAGTTCCCAGGCTCGCATAATCTTAGTGTCCTAAAGAGAGTTTCAACTTAGTGCATAGCTTGCAGCTTGAAGGATGGTTGCCTTTTCTTTAAGAAAAATTGCCTCCAAATGTGTGCTTCAACATTGTCTTTGGATGGTCACTTAAGGGCTTGTCGAGACCAGCTATTTTAAAGGGTGGACCATGCAGTCGGTGCTAATAACAATGAGTCCCAGATCACCATCTCATTCTCAGTCCTTTGCTAAGAATTTATGTATGTGTTGTGTGTCAGACAGGAGAGTGTGGTTTTCAGAGACAGTGTGAGACCCTAGAAAGTGGGGCTAAATGAGGTCCTACAAGCAGGAGAGGCAAACAGATACCTGGGGTGGGCTCCATCTGCGAGAGTAAGCCATCAGCCTTTCCAGTGTGACTCTGAGGCAAATGTCCTACCACCCAGTAGCCATCTAGAGTCTTCTAATATGCTACCCTGGCATTGACCTGGTTCTGGGGCAGATGATAGGTCATTCAAAATGCACACTTCACCCATGTATTTCTTCAATACACACTGTGCCACCATTGACAAATCACATGACCTTTTTCACGGCGTGGTTTCTTTTCATAAATAATGAATGGCTTTGACTAAATGTCCCCTAGAATTCTTTCCATTTCCAGCATCATAAAAATATCATGACCCAAAAACCTAAGATGTCATTGGATGGGGACGTGATGTTGCTGGACTCTTGGGCACACACACAGTGAGCCCTCACCTCTGCAGCTTGAAACACTGCCATGTTCTAGAGCAGCAGAAGCTCACAGCAGTCTAAATCATGAAATATCTGAAAGGAAGTTTTGTTACTTTCAAGTATGACTCTATTACACAAATTAGTCTGACAGTTAACCACCCAGTAAAGAATCTGTGTAGTCAAGGAAGAAAAAAATGTAAGTTCTTACACACTAACTTTAAATTGTTTAGAATACAAAGAAAACAAAAAGCAATTTTAAACATCTCCACCTTGCCTTGTCTTAAGTCTCAAATTCATTCTCCATTCAGGTTTGTTATCAGATGGGACTGACCAATGAAGTAAGAATCCAGATGTTTGCTGAGCAGCGGTGGAGTTCTAGGGTGTTGGGCAGTCTTCCCTCTTGTGACCACACTTTTCTCTACTTCTGCTCTTCCTGAGACAGCCCAGTTATTTTCATTTGCCCTTACATACACCCAGTACTTTCTCTGAGGCTTCTGTTTCATTACCATAAAATGAAGACAATTGTGCCTACCTCACAATGTGGCTCGGAAGAGTAAATGAGATGGTATATGAACCAAGGTCAGGTGGCCTAGTGACCAGGGTGTTCACCCTACGGTCTCTTCATTTACTTATTTGTTAATTGTTTTATTGTCTTTCTCTGTTTTCTCCAGCCCAGTAGACAGCCAGATTCATTTGCCTAGGCTTTGGGTCGCCTGTGTATCTCCAGTTTGAACAGTTAGCTAATGGTTCATTGGGGGGTTATTTGAGAAGGAGCCATCTGATCTCCATCTCTGCTTCTGTTATCTTCCATATGGGTACCCTGGGTCATGTGTCTAACTCCAAAGTCAGGATGCTTGAAAGGGTTCTCATGTGAAGGATGCTCACTATTCTTCTCTCCTTCCTTCACGCAGACACACACGTCCCTTTTGTATTACAAATGTCATACACTATGAAGAGACTTTGCTTGATAGAGGTAAGCTGAATTTTGAATTTTACTCAAATTACTGAAGTCTGATTGGGGGTGGGGTCCACGTTCAATGTGTGCTCAAAGCCTATTACCTGGTGAAAACTGTCACTGAAATCAGCTTGCGATACAATCTCCTCATGCTAATTTAAAAGCAGTCCCAGGGGCTGTGTGTATAAGTCAATAGCAGAGTACTTGCTTAGCACTCACAGGCCTTGGATCTCATCCCCAGCACCATATTTAAAAAATTAAGATCAATAACAATGTCTCATGGAATCATTGCAGGCAAAGTTAAGATTCCCTGTGACGGCACCGGCAGATGATGCCAGACTTGCTGCATTCATTATCAAGACAGGCGGCACTGTATGGTCACAACGTTGGAGGCAAGGAATATCAAATCCACTAGTTAAAATTTACAGAGGCCTTCCAGGACAGGTTCCAATGCTACAGAGAAACCCTGTCTCAAAAAAACAAAACAAAACAAAACAAAAAAAAAACCTTACAGAAGCAACTACTCAGTAAATTTGAGTGGACACTGACAGCTTCACATCTCTCTCGGAGGCTCCTCGAGGAAGGAAATCTCAACTCAGAAGTTGAGCAAATCGTGGTTCTGAATTACAGCTTTGTTTTCGGCCACATCTGTGACTTTGGGCAATTGCTTAAGTTCTCTGAGCTTTGGTTCCCTCGTTTCTTCATCCGTAATAAGAAACATTCCTCATAGAGTTATTATTAGAGTGAAATAAATAACGCACTGCAGAGAAAATTCCCAATCCCTACCAAATTCCCTGTTTTCTAACAGTCTCCCTTTATCTTTGGGGAGACTGTTCCAAGATGCCCTGCGGCTCCGTGACACCTCACAGAACTCCAATGCCATGTAACCTCTACCTTCCATGGCTTAGCCTGTAACGAAGCTCATTAAGCATAGTAAGAGAGTAACAAGAATAACAAGACAGAACAATTATAATGATATGTGATAATTAATGGTCAAAATGTAAGAAGTTTTTGCTCCCGCAATTTTTCACATAGTATCTTTAAAGCATTATTGACTGCAGGGCACGGAGACCACTGTCTACGAAGCTGTGGAAGAGGAAGGGACTGCTGGCTGTGTGCTGCTGGTCGAGTTTACACAGCTTAGAGGGACTGATAAGGAAGCAGGCTCCGAGCAGGCACGCAGTCCAGCAGCCACCAGAGAAAGGACAGAAAGATTCTAAACCCCTCCTTATTTAGATTAGACTGAGGGCAGCAAATGCTTTCTGGAAAGGGAACGGTGGTGAATAGCTTGGAGCTTTGACAGCCCCATGTGTCTGCTCCTGCCTATGCTTTATTATTATGACCCTTAATGATTTAAAAATAAGTCTTGGCTTTCGGGCCATACTACAAACAGGGGACGAGCTGAGGTGGACAGTAAGCCATAATATACCAGATTCTGCAGTCAGCAGCTCTGCCGACATACAGCTTGCATTCCGTTTTCACCCTGTCCCATGGCCACACAACGTTCAAGATACCTCCAAGTTTTATAACTAGATTTTGTTTGGTCTTTGTAGTGTGGACTCTTTGGATTGGTTTTTCACAATTCCAAGATCCTTGGATTCTTACTTTCATAGTTAATTCTCTTCCCAACAGTTTTTAAAATGAACATAGACGTCATCGGTCTGCAAACTAGCAGCTCTTGCTAAAATGGTGAATTATCACTTTTATTATATTTATGCTAGGGAAAAATATCAGTCTAATCCTTTTAAATGAAAAGAAATGTCTTGTGTAGCTTTAATAGCTAAGGATTTTCCATGGTGTTCTTATTTCCTAAATTTTCTGTGTATATGTTGGGAAGGAAATGGGCCCTCTGCGCTGCTTAAAGGAGAACTGTATTTCTTGCCATCACCTTTAACTTAACCAGCAAGTCTCTGAAAAATTAATCAACACACCGGGGTGGAAAAAAGTGAGGGCGAAGAACTGAGTTCTTCTGTCAACGTTCACTTTTCAGGCCCTAGAGTCTTCACGAGCTTTTTAGGGGTTAAAGAACATTTTCTATGTCAATTCAGAAAAAGCAAACAGGAAATCAATACCATGCTCCTAAACACAGGGTGGGCCTGGGTAGACATAAGTCATTCCTCATACACTATTGGCCTCAGTCTGTTGTGAGAATTGCTGTTCTTATATCCTGGAGTTATAGGAAATGTGGGTTTTCACTAAGCCAGATGCTGATATGACCTTCCTCATAATTGATTCCATGTGCTAATTGCTTCTGCAAACCCACTCGTTCCTCTTACCAGGTGGGTCAAAATCTCTTTAGTATAATGCTGATGAAAAACATACCCCATATGTTGTATATTACACATTTGGCATCTGCACAGGGTCCTCCCTCTCCCCTCCTCCCCCACGATCCGGTAGGGAATGAAGGGCTGGCTGCAGTCAGCAGCTGGATGCTCTGTGAGCCTCATCAGTTTCCATAGGTTCATTGCTAAATGAGGCCCCAGGCCCTGTCTTTCTGCATCCTACTCAACCACCTGTTTCTTCTTGGGGGACTTCATAGCCATTCTCATTTATACATTCTTATGATTTTTTCCATCATTTTCTTTTAAATAAAAGAGAATACCTTAGGCAATCTCCATAATATTTCAAACTTGAATCTGTCATATAATCCCAGCCAGTAACAGCAACCACATCCCATTTTTAAATGAAATTCATAATCTATCTATACGCCCTATGTGGAAGAAAGTATCTAAATCACATAGAATTTTTTTGTCTAAATGTCTCCTCACCTAATACTTTGGTCTTAATTGTAATTATCAGTTTAAATAATTTCCCTGTTCCTACAAAACCAGAAACGTACTAAAAGGAATATTATCAATAGTCAATTTAAGAGGATCAAGACTTGCCTACGAGACCAGCCTTTGCCCATGCCTGCAGGATTACGTTAGGCTAATCTATGTGGACTACACACCGTAGCTACTGGTGATGCCATTCTGTAGTCTGGTGTCCAGGACAACATCAGAAAGTGACTGGGAGCTGAGCATGACAGTTTATTACCTTCTACTTCCCGTCTGTGGACACAATGCGACCAGCTACCTCACGCCCCTGCCACCATTACATCGCTGACACAATGGACAGCAAATGCCCTTGAGTTGCTTCTTTAAATTGCTTTTATTGGGCATTTTTGTCACAGGAATGAGACAAGGACCATAAAGAATAAAAGTTCTCAAAATTTTGTGATCACAAAACCCAGAGAATGGCATGTCAGAAACGTAGATCACCAAACCGCACTGGAGAGACTCTAAACTCGTATCTAGAGCCTGGAAATACAGGCTTTGGCAAGCCTTGACTCAGACGCAGTCTGTCATTGGGTAAATACCAAACTCAGTGGTCTAAGACTCCTTGGGAGACACTGGGAATCACAGCAAAAAGGTGAACTGCATTTTCCCTATACTACGAGAGAAAATAACTTAATGATCATCAATTTGCATAATTATAGTTCATAGAGGATATTGTATTAGTTAGAGTTCTCCAGAGAAACAAGATCAATTAGATGATTGTGGACAGTGCTAAATACAAAATTCGAGGGAGTTTGCCAGCAGACTGGAGACTCGGCTGCTCTGGAAAGAGGCTTAGTTAAATACAAGGGCAGTCTGCTGTCAAACAAGGCAGAACCAGTTCAACAGATGAAGCCACGAGGCATCTGCTAGACCATCCACTGGTGATGAGGCAATCCCCTTTTATCATGCAAGCCTTCATTTTATTGGAAGATCGTGAGTACTCTCTGTGCTATTCAAAGTTCACTCTTCAAATGTAAACCTCACCAGACACACTCTCAAGAAATATCCAGAATACGACTTGATCAAATGGACATGAAGACCCAGACAAGTTGTATGGCAATTTCCTCCAAGATTGAAACATTTTATCCTGTAAGAAAGTTACCTAAAACAGAAAGTAAAGAAAAAATATCTTCAGGAAGTCCCTAAAACTGGCCAGATCCACTAGGCCCCTCTTTCCCAATGATAAATAACAAAGACTGCGGAGAGATACTCTTAGACAAGCCGAATTGCAAAGATGACATGGAGACCAGACCAGCTGCCTGGAAGAGGTTTGGAACAACTGAGTCACTTGGAAAGGATACTCTCCAACCTGTTGAGCTGCCTGCAGGCTGTGTAGTAGGGTGCAAGTTTCTAGCTTTTGGGAGCTGTCACCCATGTATGTCTGGGCTTTAGTGATGCAGCAGCCTTTGAGTCATTTCTGCTATGGCAGACCCCCTATTCCTGTAAGCAATATTAGTAAAACCCATTGGTTCACTAGTTTGAGTTTTAGTGGTATCAGTACTTTGGTCTGTCATGGGATCACTATCTATGGTGAGTAGATATACTTGTTGCATCTCCCCAGGAATATTCTCATGATATGACAGTTAATGAATAAAATTAGCTACCACAGAAGACAAGTCACCCAATAAAATGAGCCCAGATCCAGGAGTTATAAGTTATAATACTATAACCTCTGACTCTAATCCATCCATTTTCTAGGTGTACTGTCATCTCTAATGTCTCTTTTAGTGGGAAAAACATTTGTGATTGTTGATGATTTTTTGGGTTTTTGTTTTGTTTTGTTTTTCAAGACAGGGTTTCTCTGTGGCTTTGGAGCCTGTCCTGGAACTAGCTCTTGTAGACCAGGCTGGTCTCGAACTCACAGAGATCCGCCTGCCTCTGCCTCCCGAGTGCTGGGATTAAAGGCGTGCGCCACCACCGCCCAGCTTGTTGATGATTTTTAAGAGTAATGCTCCCTCTCTACCTCTCCTGTATCTTCTAACCATCTCTTCCTCTCTCTTACATCCTCTTCTCTCTCAGACAACCAGAAGAGCTATAACTAAAATTTCCAATAGTGCAGAGATTAATTTCAGAGGCATGGGGATATAGAAGTCATGTTCATTTAGAGAGCAAAGGCCGCCAGTTCTTTAACACCAGAATTTGATGAATAGAATGACCTGATTATCAGGAAAGGAGACACACACACACACACACACACAGAGAGAGAGAGAGAGAGAGAGAGAGACAGAGAGACAGAGAGACAGAGACAGAGAGACAGACAGAGAGACAGAGACAGAGGGAGGGAGGGAGGGGGAGAGAGAGAGAGAGAGAGAGAGAGAGAGGGAGGGAGGGAGAGAGAGAGGGAGAGAGAGAGAGAGAGAGAGAGAGAGAGAGAGAGAGAGAGAGAAAGGGGGACTGAGGCCTTCTTTCATAAGCTGAAGACTCAATTGAATTGACTTTAGTTGCTTATGACATTCATTCATCATTCACATCATTCATTCATTCATTCATTTTTCCTTGTTAAACTATCTTTCTCTTTGCCTTAACATCTGGAAATACTATAAAGGTAAGAGTTTCTGAGTTGAAATAAGTCCAAAAAGAGAAAATAGCTATTGCAGACATTAATAATATCTTAATTATTTTCTAGGTATTTATCACATGAACTGTAGTATATATTATTTTTATTTCTCTAAACATTTTGTAATAAAGTTTAAAATTACTACTTTATACCTTTCAAAGGCTTGCTTCTATTTAGACTTCAGATTTTCAAGGTGAGAAGCCACCTATTATTTTTCATTGTTGACTTAATGAAAACTGAAAATACCCACAGTTCTACAGGACTCAATTTTAGGAGCACATTTTGTTCATTGTTTTATTTATGAATGTAGGGATCTAGCAAAGTGTTGGCTATTGGAGGGACTATGGATCTTCATATTCCCTTTTCAAAATATCTTGATAATTTATAACACAATCTCTTAAGTCAATGTCAATCTAGTGGGCACCAGGGATTCATGAAGAAAATTTTTTGCCTCTAAAAGGAACATAAATGCTTTCTAACCTTGAGAGAGATTGCTTTCCTGAGGTGAGTTTAAAGAACAAATTGTATTTATTGTTGGACTTGGAAGGGGAGCAGTAAAATGGAAAGCCATGCCTTGCACAACAATTCCAAATGTCCATCGTGTTTACATGTATATTTTAATGGTGTCTTTTCTGCAGGATGCATCTTGGAGAAAGCTATCCAAATGACAACATAAATATAGAGCATATAGTTTCAGAAAATGCTGTCAACTAGACCAGATACTTACAGCAGACCTAATGCATCAGAAAACATTCATTAAAATTGCATTACAAGTCCAAAACTATGACAACAATCTTTTCTTTTGTGTTATCATATATTCAATGGACATAATACCGGACTTCCAAGCAACATTTTCATAGAAATGGTGTACATTGAGCTCTTGCATACCCCATGTTCTCCCTCTTCTTGCCCCTGCCCTCTCCTGCTACTCCCCTTTGTTCCCCTAAACCAATAGCTCTCAACCTGTGAATCATGACCCCTCTGGGGTCAAACAAACCTTTCACAAGGTTGCATATCAGTTACTCTGCCTATCAGATATTTACAATATGGTTAATAACAGTAGCAACATTAAAGTTATGAAGTAGCAATGAAATAATTTTATGGTGGGAGGTAACCACAACATGAAGGACTGTATTGATGGATCACAGCATTAGGAAGGTTGAGAACCACTGCCCTAAACAGTTTTGCTACTACTCTTGTATCATATATACTTACATGACTTTATGTACACATATAACATCTAGGAGTCATAAATGAGAGAAAATACAATATCTATATGGCATTCTGAGACTCTTAATTCATTAATAATTATCTCAAGTTGTATTCAATCTCCTAAAAATGATATAACTTTATTCTTTTCTATGGTTGAAAATATAATTCCATTATTTATGTAGATCATATTTTCTCCATCTATTCCTCTGTTGATGGACACCTATAGTGGTGCCATAACTTAGCTATTATGAAAAGTGCTACAAGAAATAGTGTTGGGCTATTGTTTGTTGATTGTTGACCTAGAAATTTCCGTATAAATGCCCATGAATAATTATGTGGCTCATACGGTAAATCTAAGTTTAAATTTTGTGAGAAACATTAAGAATGATTTCCATTGTGACTGGAATAGTTGATTGTAGATGGAAGTTTAGACAAAAATTTCTGTCCCACCCTGTCTCACAGTAATACAGTCCCAAAGAAACACACAGAGACTTATATTAATTATAAACTGGTTGGTCTACTAGCTCAGGCTTATTACTAACTAGTTCTTACAACTTAAATTAACCCATAATTCTTGTCTATGTTTAGCCACGTGGCTTGGTACCTTTCTTCAGTAAGGCATTCTCATGTTGTTTCCTCTCTGTCTGGGTGGCGACTGACTCTGCCTTTTATCTTCTCAGAATTCTTTCAGTCTGGTTGCCCCAGCTATACTTCTTGCCTGGCTACTGGCCAGTCAGTATTTTGTTAAACCAATACAAGTGACAACTCTTTACAGTACAGAAAAGCAGTAGAAGTTCAACCAGCAGTATAATGGCTAATCTTTTTTTGTTGTCCTGCTCTTCTCTGTAATCATCCTAAAATCAGAACCTTGGACAGGTTCCTAAGGCTATTTTCCAGAAAGACCATCTTCTGAGTTGGTGGCACCTTCTGGTGTTGGCCCAGCTATACAGGGGTCCTGAACAAAAGGCACTGCTTTCGCCTTTCCTCACCCACTGACCGCTTGTCAGTGCATCTGCTTTGTTGCTGCCATTGCTGCTATTCCTTACTAACACCAGAACTCAACTTCAGCCTTCCACCAGCCACTGCGATTCTTCAGAAATTCTACAGGCCTTTATAACCAGTTTGGGACTGCTGAACCATGTGGTCTGAGCAGATACCATGCTCTTAATCTCGACAGCACGCTGATAGCCATTATTGAACTACCCAGCTATATTCATGTAAGCCAATCTAATAAGTTCCTTTTGTAATCCAGATTCATTGCATTAGTTCCGTTCCTGTAGAGCACTGTGACAAATACAAGCAATGGGGAAAAGTTCCTTTTGCCTATTCTCTCCCCAGCATTTAGAAGTTGTTTCTTAGTGACTAACCTTCTGACTGGGGTGGGATGCAATGTCATTGTAGTTCTAATTAGCACATCTGAGGACTAGGGATATGGAGCATTTTTCATATGTTTATTAGCCAATTTTATTTCATTATATGTCAATTTTAAATACATTTCCAACTCCTAAGTATTGCCCTTGCCCAGTACCGTTGTTCCACCAAACATTATTCCACATAATTTAGCCATTAACTGAGGCTTAGAGATGTACCCATTTGTTAAGCAGCCATAGCACTGGATATTAGCAAGTGGGTGGTAACAAGTGTGCACTCAAAGGTAAACACAGGAGAGCAAGACACCTGTTCATGCAGCTTACAGAAAAGAAAGGAGCTTGTTTCTCTTTTTTCCTTCTTTTCCCCTTTCTTTATTTTCTCTCTCTCTCTCCCTTCCTTCCTTTCTTTCTTTCATCTTCCCTCCCTCTGTCATTCTTCTCTGCTCATTTATTTTGCTTCTCCTCTTTCTCCTCCTTCCTCTTCCTCTTCTCCTTTTGTATGTCTCTCTATGTGGCCCCAGCTGTACTGAAACTCACTATGTAGCTCAGGCTGGCCTTGAACTCACAGATATCTACTTTCCTTTCAAATTCTGGGATCAAAGGCATGTACCTTTGATATGCCAGGCTAGAGTTTTCTTTGAACATGCAAAATGAATGGTGGGTGGTGAGTATTTTCTCCATCAAATTTCTTTTGCTATATGTTCAGGGACATAAAAATCTATGAGTTTTATTCATCAAAGAACTTAGCACTACCTTATTTGGATCTGTGTGCTTTATTTTTTTCCATCTCAACTGAAGTCTCTCCCCCCATATCTATCTATCTATCTATCTATCTATCTATCTATCTATCTATCTATCTATCATCTATCTATCTATCTATCTCTATCTCTGTGTGATTTTGTTCATGACTATATTAATTTTTCTTTCCCCAAATGCTGAGAGATGTAACTTGATGTCTTAAAAGCCTGCATCAATTTTTGGATTCAGATGGTCAAATCAATTGCCAATTCTAAATGTTGGTTGAATTGCCATAACAAATAATTCTGTCCTTTGAAAAGTTGCAGGGATATTGGTCAGATCTGCTTTGGACATTAGCTTTTTCCTGACAATTCTTTGAGAAAGACCCTACTTCTTAGGAGGCCAATCCTCTTCAGATTCATCAATTTCTGAAGAAGTTAAGAATTGTCTATATTGGGGTGTGTCCACCCATGGAGACGGTGGGACTGATCTAATGGGAGCTCACCAAGGCCAGGTGGACTGGGACTGATGGAACATGTGATCAAACTGGACTCTCTGAATGTGGCTGACAATGAGGGCTGACTGAGAAGCCAAGGACAATGGCACTGGGTTTTGATTCTACTGCATGGACTGGCTTTGTGGGAACCTAGTCTGTTTGGATGCTCACCTTCCTAGACCTGGATGGAGGGGGGAGGACCTTGGACTTCCCACAGGCAGGCACCCTCACTGCTCTTAGGACTGGAGAGGGAGGGGGAGAGGGAGGGGAGGAGTGGGAGGGAAATGGGAGGAGGAAAGGAGGTGGAAATTTTTAATAAAAAAGGAAAAAATGGATGATATTATTCCATAGTAATGCACTATTTGAATAATTTGCTTCATTTAAAAAAGAATTGTCTATATTATAAAATTGGGTCATCAGTTTACCTGTTGCAAACCAGTTGTGATAAGTGAGAAATATGTGTGTGTGTGTGTGTGTGTGTGTGTGTGTGTGTGTAAAATGTTCCTTCCAAACCCTCCCTGAGTTCTGTGCTCAGTGGTGTAGGATGCATATGAAATGGGTGTGTCTTCTCACCTCTAAGTGTGAAAATCTCCTGGAAGCAACCGACATATAAACAGATAATTATAGCGCCGTGTGAGGAGTGCCATACATACACTGATGTGGAGACTCCAAAGGAAGGATTTTTCCTGAGCCTGTGCATGCTGTTATTCTTCTTCTTGCTGCCATCCCTGTCAGCATGCTTCACGACAAGTAGGCAAGGCAGAGATGTCTCTGCCTTTGGAGTTAGTATGGCGAGAAGGGGACGCCTTTAGGGTGAAGCTCTTGAGGTGGTGCTTGCATTACCTTCGACTGTTTCTAGAAAATTGCTCCGGACAGAGCCTTCTTAGTGAGGGTGCCAAGGAAACTATTGGGAGTTGCCAGTCATTTGAGAGAGATGCCATGGAGCACTGAATGCCAGATGGCCACTGAAGAAAGTGATGAAGGCTCACACTTAGAAGTGAAGTCCAATTCCATATTTGGGCCTCTCCTTCTCCCTCGTTTGACTGCAGAAGAGAACAAACCATGAGGTTTATATTCTTTTGCCTTACAAAATTCCCTGTATCTTTTATTCTTTTAATGAGGTACAAGAGGTGGAGTCAAATTAAATTCATTTTATTCTCTTAGCTTCATATGCCCAATTCATCGTCTCTTGCTGAGAATCAGGTCCTGTCTGTCTTACCTCTTCTTTCCCTGACTTGGAACGATGGTCAATGGAAGACACTCAGAATCTGCTCCCCATGACTGAACATTCTGTGATATACCTACACCTCACAGAAGAGGAAAAACAAAAGCGCTTCTGCAAGTAAGCGCCTGATTTGCAGAAATTCACACGACCTTTTTTTGAGGAGGACATCCTCCTTAAACAGAATTCTTTCACCAACTTTCTTTTTAGGAATAAATGCTTCTTATCTTCTCATTAGAGAGCCTCATGGGGTGTACTAGCAATTCTGCTGATCCTTCCCCCACGGGGAAATGGTCACAGGAGGAATAAACTGGCTGATGAGCCCAGGACCTTGCTTGTTTTGCACCAGGGCCTTTGTCAGTCAGCTCCCTGATGTTATGACAAAATACCTGAGATCCACAGCTTAAAAGAAAGGCTTGTTTCCTCTTTCTGAGGTTTAAGCCCATGGTCACTTGGCCATGTTGCTTGGGACCAATATAGTCACAGTACATCATGGTGGGCATGTGATAGAGCTTGTTCATCTCAGTCATCTGCAAGCAAATGGAGAAAGGAAGAAACTGGAGCCCCAGCAGGCCTCAAAGGCACATCCTCCAATGACCTAAATTCCTCTCACTAGGCTTCACCTCTTAAAAGGTCCTGCTACCTCTCAACATGGCCACAGGCTGGTGATCTTTAACATATGGGTCTCTGGGGAATACTTACCCAGACCACAGCAGGAGCCATGCCAATACTGTTGCTGGTGTCAGTGACAAACATGGGAGCCTGTTTATGCTAAGGCAATGTAATATTGTTACCTCGTTTGTGATCGCCTATCGAACTTCAAAGTCAAGGTTTATAGAAAATGTGGCTTTGGCTCCTCTGTTTTGAGTACCCTCCAGGACCTCTGGTGAGTAGGAAGTAGTCCTATGCAGGCTAAGGTATAGACTACCCTCCCTGAGGGAGGTAGACTAGGGACTAGGGACTAGGTAGATGGCTCTGCCCTTAAGAGTGTGGCAAAGGACTATGGTTTTGTTCCTAAAGACCATGCCTGGTGGCTCACAACTGCCTATGACTCCATCTCCAGTGAATCTGACACTGTCCACTGCCCTCTTCTGGTGCCTGAACACAACATACACACACACATACACACACACACCACACATATGCCACATGCATGCACACATACATACACATAGCACACACACACATACATCATACATACAAATACACACACATACACATACCACATGCATGCACACATACACATACCACAAACACGCACGCACGCACACACATACACACATACACACACCACACACACCATACACACACTTACACACACCACACATATACCACATGCATGCACACATACATACACACACACACACACACACACACACACACACACACACCCCAGAAGATGTCATGTCCCTTTCTGTTATTGATTGGATATGTAGAAGACCTAGCTAAGAGCAAGGAGATAGCACTTTTCAATCCATCCTGAATATACTGAGAGGGTTAGAGAAACCACAGACATACTTCAGTGTAAAATGTTTGCTTTGAGTGCATGAGACCCTGGGTTCCATCACCCAGCACTACAAAACCAAGAAACAAACTAATAAGGACTTAATATAAGGAATAATTAATTATAATAGCTTCCTTTGATGATTTTAGCTTGACTCTAAGGGGGGAAAACACAAAATCATAATGGCATTTGAGAGTTGTGAATGTTCAAGTGCCTTGAACTTCTTCCCACCAAACAGGTCCTCATCACTACAGCACTAACCCCCTCCTACAGCTCCCAGGCAGCCTCCCCTACTGGGCATGAAGGAGCAAGCCTTTAATCTTAGCATTGGTGAGACAGAGACAGGCAGGTTTCTGTGAGTTTGAGATCTACCTAGTCTGCCTAGTGAGGTCCAGTACAGCCACAGGCTACATAGGAAGACCCTGTCTCAAAAAGAAAGGGGGAGGAGGGAGAGTAGGAGAAGCAGCAGCGGCGTCCCCTCACTCCTAAGCGATGTCTCCCTCATCGATTCTTCCCCAGCACTCACTCTCAGGGGATTATAACAATTTGTGCAGGTAATAGAAAAAACAGAAGCTCCTGTACTTGCTCATCTGCAGAAAAAAGAGAAGGCCACCAACTCAGGTTCATTTTTCCTCTGCCAATTTTAGTTCAAGTGCTTCACAGGCTGGCTATGTCCAGAAGTCTCCGTTGAATGTCCCAGTCGAAAATGTGAAGAATCTCAGAGCATGCACCTTGACTTTCATTGCCCTCGGAATTTCTTTACAATGCTGCCGATTTGGGGGTCTACATGAAGTAGTGGTTGTCAACCTGTGGGTTGTAACCCCTGAGCATCACACTGGCTATCCGAATATCAGGCATTTATAATACAGTTCATAACAGCATCAAAACTGCAGTTATGAAGTAGTAGCAAAATAATTTTATGATCGAGGGTCACTACAGCTATAAAAAGGTTGAGACCCCCTGAAAGGTCTGGACACTTGGGACTTAGAGAGTTCTCCTCGCAGCCAGGTAGCTCAGCTCTCTGCACTGGCAGAGGATAGTAAGACAAAGGGCAGCATTCCAGGCAATTCAGAGGTTGGCGCTCAAAAGCCCTGAGGAAAGCAATTTTGATGCCTGGATAATCACCCCTGCAGTTCCCGAAGCTTGCCAGTGGAAACCTGTCCCAGAGGTTCCAAGCTTAGAAAGTACAGCGATTGAAGCTTCATCCAGCAGGAGGGTAGCAAGGCAATTAAACGGGGGAGCGAGTGGGGCCTTTGCCTGGAGCCACTTCTGTTCCATCAATTGAGGGAATTTACTTGCCCTCAAAGGAAAGCTATTTCAGCACCTGGCACCCGAAATCTCAGTCTATGAGCTTTTCAGTCTTCTTTGATCTGCGTTTACTGGTTTCTGGATTATCAGGTGGTAACCAGGGCAATGAACATAGTCTCCGCTGCGCTCGGCCCACAGGGTGTGATCCGCTCCACTCGGCTCCGAGGCTGTATCCCCCACAAGGCTAGCCTACTTTGTGTACAGGTTTGCTCATCAGGGCTCCTTTCAACCTCCACTAGACAGAACTTAATCGCCTCTAATGTCAGACTGTACCTACGCCATATGTCACCTTCAGTTGTTCATGTCTTTCATCTCCCAACCCTGCAGTGATGGGCCGAGTAACAAGCAATGAAATCCAAAGAGGATGAATTACTTTGTTTTACTGCTGTTTGGTTTTCTTTGGTTAATTTTGGGATTTTTTTTTTTTTTTTTTTTTTTTTTTTTTTTTTTTTTTTTTTTGGAGAGGGGGCATCTTCAAGGTCACTTCAGGCCCTAGATGCAAGTCTCAATTCTATGAGTCAGAAAAATAATTTCGCTAATGTGTGACACAGTCTTGTATATTATATTTAGTATTAGGAGCAAATGAAACATTTTATTTGACACACTAGAACTGCTAGCCTATAGTAAGTGTGCAATAAGTGCTTTCTCCATTCTTTGCTCCAACCCTCATTCTAGACTGCTGTTTATAACGATGTGCTCTGAAGAGGCAATTATCAGACTTTCAAGAGTTAGGTGAGTCTGCTGCTGTTGCATTGGTAGCCTGAGATAGGCCACAATGCAAGTACATTTATCAGCATGCCAAGCGGGTCTTAGTGTAATCCCTAAAACAGCAAGAATGACCTTTCAGGCTTTCAAAGATACAAGCTAGCTAGTCATGCCCAGGGCCTGTTGGATTAGAAACTCTGTGAACAGAACCCAAAAAGCAGTATTTTAATGAACCCCCTTAAAGGAGAATATGGTTGGCCTGTGTTCGACCATTAGCAAGGAGATTAATGTTTGAAGTGAAGTGAAGCGGAGGGAGTGTGCAAAGGGATACAATCAAAGGGGTGATGGGGTGGGTGCTGGAGGAAAGGTGCAGGGACCAATGCAAAGGAATGTAGGAATTTTGACTTGTATTCAGAGTGAGAAGGGTAGGCAATGTCATTTAAATCTCTGTACAAGGATCTCATTGGTGTGTTGCATGTAGATAAAGAGTGCCTCGAACCAGGGGGATGGAGATGCACTGGTGAGAAGTAGCTGGAGCCACGGTACAATTCAAAGACTGTTCATGTGATCCGTTCAAGGTTCACATGTGGAGAAGAAGAAGAAGAAGAAGAAGAAGAAGAAGAAGAAGAAGAAGAAGAAGAAGAGGAGGAGGAGGAGGAGGAGGAGGAGGAGGAGGAGGAGGAGGAGGAGGAGGAGGAGGAGGAGGAGGAGGAGGAGGAGAATCCGAGATGAATCATTCCCTGAGAACATAAAAAGGCAGATTTTTATTCAGCTATAATGGGGGAAATGGGCTAAGAGGCGAATGGTTAGTGCTTAGACAATCGCACCACTTGGGGCATTGTGAATTTCAGTGATATATTAGACATGAGTTAATGTTCCCCAGGACACTCAATACGAGCTTGGAATTTGGGGAAGAGGCAGGACTGAAGATTTCATTTGGAAGTCACCAGTGGCCCGCTGGCACTTGGTAAATAGGGATAAGACAGTTGAGGAAGTGATCGAAACTAGAGAGCAACAGGTTCCAGTTCTCGGAAGTGTAGTCATCCAGAAGACAGCAAAGCCAGCACAGCAAGCTACAGCAATGAGCAGCCTGGCGAGACATCCCCGCTGGTGCAGTAATAGCACGAAAGCCATGGGAGTAACCAACCACTCTCTGATTGCACTTAAGGCCTGCTCCACAAGTTGAAACTTACACCTGGCACTGATATCAGAGCCAAGAGTCTGCGGCTAGACACATTATAGGCCCTAGGGAAGAACTAACTACTATTATTCTATTAAATGGACACAGAATTAAACCAGCTCCTAATGACTTAGCATTTTACCCATAGATTAGTGCATCTCTCAGGCCTCATTAGAGAAGGTGTCTTTGCAGTAGATGGCAATCAACACAGAGACCTCCACAACTGATCAAGATGCTGGGACTAAGAGATTTTGGAATACTCAGCCCTAAAGGACTCCTCTTCACAAGGCTCAGGGGTCATTTCAGGAGGTGGAGTGGAGAGATTGGGAAGAGCCAGAGGTGGCAGAGGACAACAAGGAAAAAGTGGAAATAGTGTTTCCTAGACCCGACACAGGAGCTGCAACATTGAATCCACAGCAGTTTCAGACAGCATGCGTGATGCCTATGGGAGCTTAGACAGAATCCCAGTGTGGAGAAGGGATGTGGGTACGAAGTTCTCACCGTAGAGTAGAGGAGGAACAATAGCTGCTAGAAAAGAATTGGTGTTCTTTAAGGGTGTATTCGCCATTGTGTTGACCACACTCCCGTGCAAGGTCACACACCCAAGAATATATGGGCAACACCAACTGCAATTGATGGATTAAAAAATGTGCACCAAGTTCAATAGGTAGGGAATTGGAGTGGGACAGAATCTGGGAGGAGTGAGGTGATGGGGAAATATGATCAAAATACACCATATGAATTTGCACAGAACTAATAGAAATTTTTTAAAAAAAAATGTGAAGGGCCCTGAAAGGGAAGCAGTCAAGGACTATGAGGTCACCTGCATGACGAAGGCACTCGAGAGATGAAACGATGTCTTGCACAACCACCCATACTTCAGAAGTGTTGTCTCCTAAGCCCCACTTTAAAAAATTGCATTACATTTTGTGTATATGTGTGAAAGGGGAGATGCACTCATATCTTCAGGCTTGGTATCAAGTGCTTTTGCCCACTGAGCTGTCTTGCTGACCCTCCTGCTGCCTCTTATATGTCCTTTCTCAACGGTCAACCCCTGGCACAGTGCCCACACTCCTGGCCTTCTCAGTCAAGCTACAGGATTCCAAAGCAGCGTTGAGCTTCATGTGAAGGGTGCTCCCCTGAGATACTCTGTTCTCTACCACCCACCAAGACCCTGTAGCACCCTCTTCTCTCACAGAGTAGTTTACCCTAAACTATCCACAGCCACCCCATGGCTGGGCTGAGCAATCTCAAATTATATCTATGTTTTGTTTTATTCTGTTCTGTGGTGTAATGTGTGTGTGTGTGTGTGTGTGTGTGTGTGTGTGTGTGTGTGTGTTGAGCAGTTTTGCTCTATCAAAAAGAACCTGTAATCATCTTTAAAATATAACTCTTTAACACAACCTGCAACAGTCAAACCTCCTTCAGCCCAGAGTGCTCTGACAGGGACAGTTTATTCAATTGCCTCCTTAAGCTTTGAAAAGTCTGTGACTCATTCCAGCAAGTGAGAAAAAGAAAAAGACAAAACAGTAGTATTGCACCGGAAAAATATTGTGGTCATTGGCACAACAACAGAAATAACAGCATGATAAAAGCATGGTGTTCCCCAAATCAAGTGTATGCCTCATCTTTTTCTTAAGAAATCTCCCTGCAGTGGGGACGTGTGTGAGTCATGAATGTTTGTAAGCTACAGAGTGTGGCCTTGGACGGGCTTATCTCGCTGATCCTTAGTTCCCTCCTGGGCAAAATGGAAAACATTCTACCTACACAACAGTGTGTGTGGGCAAGGGGGGGTGTCATTCTACCTCCACGACAATACGTGCACGTGCGTGGGAAGCACCAGCGCAATACTTACAAGCAGCAGTACCTGTCTCTCAATGGCTCTTCAAAGGAAAACAGACGCGAGTAGCTCAAAGGACTATCCCACACACTATGGTACCTGTCCCATGCCGGCCCCACCTCCCAGAGCCTCTCCAACCTGGAAGGAAAATGTACTCGAGATGGCTTGGACCCAAACAAAGTATCTTGCCTTTGTTATTTATTTGGAGATTATATTAGAACACCGTTTCATCAAAGGAGCTCTGGTCAAAATGGAAAAATAACTTTCTAAGGGATTTTTAAATGATGTGGCAAGCGGACATTGCTGACCTTGACCTGCCTTCCATGGTGGCCTTAGCGCTAACCCTGATCCCCTTCTTTAAGAGATGAACCCAGATGTCTATTTCTCCAGTTACTTGGGAGCAAGTCTCTGAGACCAACAAGTAAACAAAAAATATATGAAGGTTTCAGAGTTTTTAGCAGCATTGAATGGGAGACTGTTGCCTGGATTTCCAGTTGTAGAAATATTTGAGCATCCATTGTCCCGTTCCCTGATTTTAAAATGATATTCTTATCAAGTAGAGCAAAATCAGGAATTATTGGGCATTTCCTATTATTTTTAAGGATCTTGAAGTCTAGTCAAATAGGGATTGACAGGAGGAAGGATGTGGCGTAAGTCTACCTCACCATGCCCAGCAACCAAGAAATGTTAGCAGTTCTCATGATATTAAACACCATTTGTGGTAGTAAATGCATTAGCTTGGATAACAATCTACTGTGCCTATGCAGTATGGACAAACAAGCCCACCATGCTGTTACCTTCAGAAATATTAGATCACAGAGGAAAGCGAGGACAATGAGAAAGAATTGCAAATTGACTTCATCAGATAGTGTGACCAGGGAGAGTGACCAAGTGTTTATATAGGGACATGGCTTAGGGAAAAGTCAAGACGATCTCACTGAAGGATATGATGGTTGAAACCAGATATGAAGAAGAGGCAACATGAAGCTAGAAATTTGTTGGACAAGTCTAGTATTTGTTGTGATTGGAATCCAGAGAGACACGTGCTTGGGAAATGGGAGCAGGAGAGTGCGCTGGGATCCTGGAGTGTTGGAGTCTAGACTTAGAAATATAGCCAAGAGGGAATGCACATTAGTCAGTTAAGTATAAATGGAGAAAGGAGGGAAAGGTGACAGTCCACACTGTAATAATGGCGACTCTGACCACGGGAGGGGGTGGTGTCCACCACAGAGAAGGTGGGAGTTAAAGGGCTGAGGCTTGCAATGAAGACAGGAAAACTCATCCTCACAGGATGGGAACTGCTGTGGTCTGGATTGCAGAATCTTCCCAGAAAGAAGACTTCATAACTTATAATGTGCCGAGTTATCCAAAGCAGACTCGTGTGTGTGTGTGTGTGTGTGTGTGTGTGGACACACGCAGGTGTTCAAAGAACACCGGCGAAAAGAGCAGGCTGGAGGCTGATACATGAGCTGTGGTCTCACTGCCACTTTAGCCGAAACAGGAAGGACTATTTCTGCCAAACGCAGTTTTGACTTTTCAATGCTGTTATTGTTTTGTTTTTCTTTTTTGAGACCGAGTCTTGCTTTGTAGCCAAGGCTAACCTCAAACTCTAAATAACTAAGCCTCAGCCATCAAAGCACTGAGGCATGTTCTACCGTGCCCAGTTAAAAGGGCAAGAAAGTAGAAAAGAAACTGTCAAAAAGAGGTCTTAGAGGAGCTAAGACTGGACAGGTCTCTGGAGAAGGAAGAGACTACAAAGTATCATTCAGTACACCTCTGGCATTGATAAATATTTTTCATGGAGTGGGTATGACATTTGTATATTTTAAGTCCATTCAAAAGGAGAGTTATCAAAGTTGTCAATGATGCAAGGCAATGAAGTCAAGTGAGAATGAAACACATTCATTGGCTTTGCACCAGTGACGTCATCTATGAGCTGCTGCAAGTTATCTCAGTGGAGTGACAGGGCTGAACTTGTGGGGAGTTACAATGAAATAAAACAATAATAGGAGAGAATCCAAAACTATGTGATGAGGAAGTAAATGGGGAAGTTCCAAGGATGCCTGGCTTTGAGGAGGGGGACTTGTCATTATGGAGAGTTCTCAGAACATTCCCGTTTGAATAGACGCCAACCCTTCACAAAGACAGCCTCTGTGTAATGGGCAAGAAAGCAAGGACTTGCAACAGGCATCTTGGAGGAGCTGGAGGGAGCGCAGTCAAGTGAAAATAGGGATAAGCTGTGAGAAGAGGGGGAAAATACTTCTCAGCCTGCAAAGAGAACGTGAAAAGAAAGAAAGGCTAAAGGTGATGAAGGTGGTCCATATCCCTGGAAAGGAACTTAGGCTTCTGAATGTTCCTGTGGGCAATGAAAATCCAGTCCCATTCTGTGTTGCAGGCCTAGAACAAATCAGAGTTTAGAAATTGATCCCTATTAAAAAAAAAAAAAGCATACTCTTTCATTATCTTCCTCATGCAAAGGAAATATGTATGACTATAAAGATCTTGTGTACAATCAGTGTTTTTGAAAGAGGTATGCTTCATATCTGGAGAGAGGTGTGAATTTTAATTTCTCTTTATTACACCCAAGAAGCCATGAAGAATAGTAACCTCAATTAATCTTACTGGCAATGTTATGAGTTTCTTAAGAGCAGGGTTTATGTCTTGGTTTTGCCTGACTCAGTATAAACTCAGGGCTCAGGTGATGCTTAATAATCAAAGCAGTTTTGAAAAGAGATCATGCTTTATTTGGACATATATTTTTGTATGCATATATATATACATACACACACACATATATATACATATATGTGTGTGTATGTATATGTGTGTGTGTGTATATATATATATATATATATATATTTGAGGCAGGGTTTCTCTTTGTAACCCTGGCTGTTCCAGAACTAGCTATGTAAACCAGGTTGGCCTCAAACTCACAGAGATCCACCTGCCTCTGCCTCCCAAGTTCTTGGATTTAAAGCACACACCACCACTGTCTTTAAATTTTTTTAATTTAAAACTAAATAAACATATTCATTTATCAAATGTTAAATAATTTTATTCTTTTAGACTTTCTTACAGTGTATTTTGATGTGTACTGTTTCTACTCCCTCAGTTCCTCCCAGAAACGCCCTTCACAACTTCATGTCCTCTTTTGTTTTCTTTAAATTGAGCACATATTGTGAAATAGGTGTTCTCTGAAAATCTCAACACCACTTTAAGAAAGGTGCCATTTTAATTAACAGTTTATTGATTCTTTGATAATTTCATATGACATATTTTGATCACATTGACATCCTAGTCATCCCACAACTCTTTCCTGATCCCCTACCTAACCCGAGATCCCCACCTTTGAGGCCTTTTTTAAAACTAATCTACCAATTTCAATTCATACTGCCCATATTCTTCTAGGAACGGAGCCATCCACTGAAACACGGTCAACACAGTAGAGGCCATGCCCTTAAAGGAACTGATTCTCCTTCAGAGGCTGTCAACTGTTAATAGATCGCCAGTTATGGGCGGGACATCATGAACCCCTCCCTGCTCCAGGCCACAGTGTTGACTGGCGTGATCTACAGATTTGATCATGTCTAGAAGACACTGCTTCGATGTGTCCTTCCTACCTCTGGCTCTTACAATCCTCCAGCCTCCTTTTCTAAGATATCGCCTAAGCCTGGTGGGTCCCACTTGTGGCTGAGCACTCAGTTAACATTTATCCTCTGTGCTTTGATCAGTTGCAAGATTTTATGTTGACCACCACGCACTACAAAAGAAACTTCCCTGATGAGGTCTGAGCGCACACTAGTCAGTGGATCTAGAGATACACATGGAGAGAGCAGCTACACACTGCATCTGTTTAGCAGAATACAAGTAGGAGGATCACATCAGGGGCTTCTGAGCTCCCCAGCTGCTTGTTCCTGGACAGATTTACAGACCAGAAATGTGTTCTCTTGTGCACTTGGCCTTTAATCCATTCAGAAAGGGGTAGGGGGTTGTCATCCACACAACATCCTGACATACCTGCCACTAATGCATCTGTGGGCATAGCATGTCACATTAGCTAACAGTTATAATTGTGGTTCACAGAACGTCGTTTATTGTTCACAACCTTTTTCCCTATAGGACTTTCTGGTAGTATGAAAACTAGCTAGGATGGAGGAAGCATCCTGGGTACCAACTTGTCCTAGAGACCCCAAAACAATGTCGACTGTTTTTTTCCATTGTTCTTAGTTACCCACCAAAACTTGATAGTAAGATCCCATTGTTGAAGATACCACATGCTTTGGTCACAGGCCTTACAAATTCTACTAATTCAGCTAATAATAAAAATGATATGCAAATATCAACTTTTAATTTTATTCTTCAAATCCTGGGTGCAGCAGTTTACAGGGTAGAGGCAGGCTGTACAAAGCTCTTGACAACGAAGAACCACCATGTGTATTTATTTTCACACCACAAGCCTTGATGTTAGACATACTTTAAAATAATAGCACTTCTTAATGAATGGTCACACCTCAAAAACAAAAAAGCAGTTATACTCCTCATGCCCGTGTGCTGTGTACAGCCATAAGAGAGACAATTTAAAGAGTTTAGCAGTCAGTTGCTAACAAGCATCTCTGGGAATAGCAGCAGGGTTCTACCAATGTACTCACTGGAGTTGCCAGGTACAGCACTGTCTGAACTTTATACATCTAGCTTACCGAATCTGTAGCCTTAATCCTCCTAGCTGCAATTTTAATTCACTTCCCCCTAAGGGCTATTTGTCAGTCAGGAGTTAAATATTGAGCTGACAAATTGGAAGCATGTACCTGGATGCGCTTGCTCTCCCACGGTCACTCAGCGCAGCATCTCAGGAAGGAAGCTGAGAATTTCTGACTCATCCTTAGTTGGTGCATCTCTAGGTGTGGCCAGCTCGGGCTCAGTTAGGGCAGACTAACCCATGACCTCTGACTTCACTCAGCAGCAAAGCTTGCAGAGGATCGAATGTTCTGAGAGGAAACTGGTAGGCCGGTCTTCCCTTGTGAATCCTCCCGGCATAAATTATAGATGCTGCCTGATGGCAGTGCTAAGACCGGTGGTTTTTTACCAAGGCCTCCCTTAGGGAACCCCTAGTGTTCCTTCCCATATTCATTCCCACCACAGAAATAAGTGCTTTGACGAGCTCACTTCCGGCGATGTTCTTCTTCTAGATCTAAAAGATCTGAGAGGCATAAGAGAAACATAGAGAAAGAATGAGGTGATGATTCAAATCAGACGGTTAGCGTAATGACACGGAGGTCTCCGATGCGGGGGAATGACATCTTTGCTTCTGAGAAATTTAAGGCGGAATTACAATGGAAGTTGGTAGTATTTACCGACCCCTCCTTCCCCAACCCCTCCTGTATCCACCCCTCTACTCGCTGTCCATCAAATTGAAGTTTTCTTCTCCCCTTCCCCTCCATAGAGTCCAGTTTCTATTGTCCAACTACTTTTGCGAGTGGAGCATGCCTTGAAATATAGTCAGACTACTAGGGGTCACAACTTTAAAGAAAACTGACACTCCTGTCAGCTATCAAATGCCAGTAACTCCTCCTCTAGTGATAAGATTTGGTCCCACCTTATCCCCTCCACATTGGGATATTGATTGGCATGTGTTTGTGCAGGTCTTGCACATGCTGTCACAGTTGTTACAAACTCATGTGTGTAACTACCCTGCTGTGTTGTTGTGTCCAGAAATGACCACTTCTGCAAAGTTGTCCATTGCTTCTACTTTATACACTCTTTTTGCCCCCTTTTCGGAAGGATCTCTAAGCCTTGGAGAGAAGGATGTGCTAGATCATCTTCTAGAAATGCTCACAGACCCCCAAAATGACCCTTGTTTCTGGTGCCACAAGGAGTGCCCCCAGTCCTCGTTACACAAAAGTCCTATCCTTACCCCCAACAGCGTCACTTTACTTTTGCAGGCATTATAACAGTTATCACATCTCCCTTGGTAGATTTTCCTGTTGGGAAATCTCTTATCCAGATTCCAAAGTGGCCTCTCTTCTGGGGAGAACACCTCTTGCCAACATTTCTTGAGCTCTCGCTTTCAACACGCACCTCAGTACTCTCTCATCACTGTAAAGCGAGTATCGTCACCATCTACCCAATAACAAACATGGAAATCTACCCAATAACAAACGCGGGAGCCTGAGCTCAAGGCCCTTGACCCCCATGCCAAGCGCCATGTATGGAAGAACGGCTAGTGCGGAAGGCAGCTAGCTGTGCGGTCCATTTGCTCTGGTTCCCGTCCATGTTTGACAGTGGTACCGATGGAGCTCGAGTTCTGCTGCCCAGATAACCCGCAGGGGACAAGACATCACAGGCCATACACCAGGCAGCCACCGTGCTTATACTTAGGACATGGCTATGCTGTCTTACTCTTGCTTCCCATCAGCAACTGAGTGGTCTGTCCCTCCTTGGCCCCAATCCTACCATTTTCAGTAGATAATTTAATAGCATAAGTAGTATGTTGTAGGTCGGCATCTAAGCCATCATATAGTCACCCTCCACGCCCTTGCTTGAACACCGAGCCCCCAGAGATTTAGCTGAGCCTTTGGCCACTTCCACCTAGAAATTTCTTACTGTAGTCTCTCTTGCTCCTTTATGGCTAATAAAGGGAGAGGAAGTACTGGGTGGAATTCCCGGAACTTGGCAGGTTGTGATTATCTCACACCTTCCTTCTGCCTTGCTCTGGGATAGCCTTCAGAGGGAGGAGGGGCCGTAGCACACTGACAGAAGAGGCACAGTACCCCAAAAGATAACAAGACAAGCTACAAGGGCGCCCCAGTTCTTGAACCTCCATCCAGGTCCTCAGCCCCACTGGTCAGCCACCATCACACGTTTTCACATTAGAAGGAATTACATTTTCAGCTAGTTTGAACTCGTCTTGCTCATTCTCCTCAGAAGCAGTCAAGCCCAAATCCTCACTCATACAAAGAGAGCGAAGAGAACTTAGGAATAGGAGAAAAATTAAGAAATCAGAATCAGCCTGGAGAAGCCACCCACCAGTCAAGATAGCGAGGGAAGAGGTCGGATTTTATGTTTCCTTGTTTTAAAGTGTTCAGAAACACAAAGGAAGAGGAAGGAGGGAATCAAAGCCTGGGAAACAAGGAAGCATATGGCCATTTTCTTTCATCCTGCCTCTCAGGAGGCTGTGGGGGACAGAAAAAGAGAAGGCGGGAGGAATCCGCAGCTGTTATCAGAGTCCATAAAAGGTTCCAGCTCAGCCTCCTCCAAGGGGCCAAGGATGTCATTCACTCAGAAGTGAAAGGTTCTCAGGATTAACCACTCGTCCACGAGGGGCCTCTGCACATGTGAACACCTTTGTTAGGCCTGGACAAGACTCAGCCTCTTCCCACGAAGAAGATGGAACCTTCCCTGGCTAGTCATTGTAGCTTCCACACTCCACTTCCCTCACAAGAAGAGCAAACCATACACTGCAAAGGTGTGACCATTTCCAGTATCTTCTGAGAGGATTCATCCTTTGATGAATCTTGCTTCTTCTGAGCAGGACATTGCCTGGTATTTACATAAAAACAAATACAGTGCCTCGGAATTAAGAAACCCATATGCTAATTACTGCTCCATGCAATACCTTCCCCCAGCCAGCTCTTCTGTGAGTAAACACCACTGCCTGCCTTCCAGGGCTTGGCAGAGCCCCAGTCCCACAGGAGTCCCACACACAGCGCTCTCAGGCTGCCTGTCAGACCTCCACAGCTAAACCGCACTTTCCTGGTGCAATGGCTGTTGATGTGGCATTTTAGAAGTGACACACAGATCAATGGGGGAGCAAATTAGCCACGGTCAGAGAATGCTGGTAAGTGAGGGAATAGGGAGACAGCGGACCATTTGAATCAGAGCATTCCAAAAGTTAAAAGCCAGCAGCTTTGGAAGAACGAGTTCAGATATTTGATCCAATTTCCCATGGCTTCAGTTGTCATAAGTGTTTTTGTATTATTTATTTTATACAGGGTCTCATAGTCCAGGCCGGCCTCAAACTCCCTACATAGCTGATGATGATGACCTTGAACTTCTTTGTCTCCCATTTGCACCTCCCAAGTGCTGGGATTGCTTGAATATACCACCACTCCATTTATACAGGGATCCATGCATTGTAGTCAAACACCCTACCGACTCTCTATCTCCAGCCCCATTCTTGTGAGAAGCATCAGCCAGAGAGCTCATTCTGTAGACCTTCAAGAAACCTAATCTGGTATTTTCAGGCCTTTTCCTTTCTTGCTAACTCTTGATTACTCTAAAGATGCTTACACATCAAACAAGTCCATCCTGGCTATCCCTCTGCCACTTTAATCTACCATCTTTCTAGTCCTTAGCAACTGTTTCTCTCCAGTGGGTTTACTTCTGGTCCCCTCCCAGCTAGTTTCCTAGGGATGACAATGTTGTCCTTTTTCCTGTCTACTTCTCATCCTGAGGAACGGGCACAGGTTTCTAAGGACTAACGCTGGTATGTGAGTGGATAGCTGCAGGAATAGACACGAAAAAAATCAACTGGCAACTGCTAATTAGTCATCCAAGGGGCCCCAGACCAGGCCACTCCTCAAAGGATAAGAACAGCATATGCCTTAGACAGCCAGGCCACCAAGTTACTGCAGATGAAAGAAACAGATCTTATTTTGCTCTAACTAGATTTTGGCAGCTCAGGATCCTTGAGCATCCCCATAGAATACAACTTCCTCTTTTTCATCTATCATTCATTGGATATCCTGGTCAACATGACTCAGAGATGCAGCTTGGCCTCAAAGAAGGGTTGTGCCCATGTTGTCAGGAAATTTAACTCATTGTCCTAGACCTGAATAGGCTTTATCTTGTGCACAGTAATAGATAGAATTAATTTATAGAATAAGGAATCAAAGCCTGATCTAAATAGAAGCTATCTGCAGTTTCAGAAAAGCGACTATCTCCCACAATCCACTTCCCTTTGACTCTGATTAAAATTTCAGAAATACTAGGAAGGAGTAGAACTGTGAAGAAGATCACTGGAGGTTCGTGAGGATCTAACAGTGTTCTCTCCTCTCATGGAATTCAAAATTGAAACAATCTCAACATGTAAGTACAACATAGAAGATTTCAACTAAATTATCAAGTTTTTTCTTGATGAGAATTTTGTAGTAGGAAAGAGGGCCTGCTTTTGGTCTTGGCCACCTGGCTAGCTTACACCCAAAATAATCACACACACAAACTGTATTCATTTAAATCACTGCCTGGCCCATTATCTCTAGTCTCTTATTGGCTAACTCTCACACCTTGATTTAACCCATTTCTAATAATCTGTATTTCACCACGAGGTCGTGGCTTACTGGGAAAGATTCAGCATGTCTGACCTGGCGGCTGGCTTCATGGCGGCAATCTCTGTCTGCCCTTCTTCCCAGCATCCAGTTCTGTCTACTCCACCTACCTAAGGTGCTGCCCTATCAAAAGGCCAAAGAAGTTTCTTTATTCAACCAATTTAAGCAACACATAGACAGAAGAACCTCCTACACCAGGATTTAGATTCTTTTCTTAACAAATTTTCAACTCAATTACTTTCATAAAGTACGTGCATTTTCAGGCTTCCTTCTCCTCTGTGTTTCTAAGCACATTCAGCTTACAGAGAAGCCACTTATTGGGTCTTGTCAGAAGCCCCAATGCCTCATGGGTAGCTAAGTCTATGAGCCTAGCAAACATTAAGACTGACTTTGCTTAGAAACCTGCTAATGTTCTCATATCCAGAGACAATGTCTATATCCTAACACAAGCCCACTGGAACCTTCCTGAGGGCAATGGACTCTCTGGTTTTTGTGTTTTCACTCAGTGAACAAGATTTTGCTCCATCTCGATTACTTTAGAACAAATTCCAGCTCCTTCTTTCTTCTGTGTTCTTTTTCTCCCATGATTAAAACCGGAGGCAAAAGGAAATCTCACCTCACTTATTTATCCAGCAGCACTGAGCATCTATTGTGGGTTGAGCAGTGTACCCCCAAAATCCAAGTCCCCCCAAAATCCACAGAATGTCACCTTTCTTAAAAATATGATCTTTGCCGATGTAATTAGTTAAAATGAGGCCCTATTGAAGTTGGCTGGGTCCTAAATCCGATAACTGATGTCATTATATTAAAAAGAGGAGGATAAGGGGAGGGAGCATTTTCAGTGGAGACAGTGATTGGAGAAACAGTCACAAGCCATAGAATTCAAGCTCTCACTATCAGAGTTGGCCAGTGATTAGAGCAGAGATATGGGGCAGCCTGGGTACAAGTCTGTGGGGAAGCAAGCCTTGCTGACATCCCAGCGTCTGGTCTTCGAGCCCCTGAACAATTATAGTAGAATTTCTGCCAATTGGAGCCACCCAGTTTTTGCTGATCTGGTTTGGTGGCCACAGGACGCTAACACAATTCCTCATCTTCTCCAGTCAGAGCTTCCAGTGTGACAGTGCAAATGAGCAAGAGCTCTTGCTCCGGTAGCTAGCTGTTCCCACGGAGAAGATGGAGGCATAGCAAAATAAAAGTCTTCTTCAGAATCCTCAATTCGATGAGCAGGAGAGGAAAACCAGAATTCTGTGAACATTGCTGGTGGAGCACTGTCACCTCGCATAGGCAGTCGTCAAACTGCCCCCAACTCTCCCTTAAACCAAGCCCTACCTTGTAGACCGTCAATTCTGAGACAAGGCCTTGTCTCCCCTTCTCCTTCCACACCACCAGCTTCTTGAAGCTCACTCCCTCCCCGCTCCCACAACCCCGTTCTAATCCCCAAAAGTATCTTTTCCTTCACATGTTCCCCAGCTTGAACATGCACAAGCTGAAGAATGTTTTTATCCCCTACCCCACCCCCATCCCGTTCGGGCATGATGGATGGTGGAGTGTTTCCTCACCCGTACTAGAGAGCAGATCCAATCTGACTTAATTACAGCTGGAGCTCTGTAAACAGCCGCTTGTTACTGCCGAGCCCTGCGGTTTTCCAAGAGAACACCACAAATGACAGGAAGCTGCGAGGGGAAAACAGTCCCGGCTGCCTGTGGCATGTTCCTTGGAAATATAGATACTTCCATTCGTCAACGACGACGTTGATGAAATCCGGGCGGCCAGGAGGCTGTGCTGGAAAAGCGCGGCCGAGGTCTGCTGTGGCTTCTGCGTTGTAATGTTGAGGTGGTCTCTGAGGATGAATCCAAGATTCCCTGGGGAACAGCCAGACACAGAGGATTTAAGGGCTACTCCTGCTGCCACCCATCCAGACAGGCAGGTGTCAGTGATTTCACCACAAGGTTTTGCCTTCTAAAACGAAAATTTTCCACCCAACAAGGCAAGCTCAACACAAGATGAAGGACGATACCCCACAGTCTGACAGACGGGAAGCTGTACGAGAGTGAAGAGTGCATAGGGCAGGGCACTGCCCCCCTTATCCTCAGTGGACATATGGGCATCAGGGCTAGGGGAAAGAGATGAAGGGGTACTCAGATAAGAGCCCAGAAATATTTGTTTTTAAACCTCATCCTACGCATGGAAGCGTCAAAATGCAGATTCTGGTTCGGTAGACCAGGACAGGAGCTAAAATTCCACACCACAAAGAAACTCATAGGTGAGGCAGGTATCACAAGCTCTAGAAGCCAGAAAAGAGGAGGACCAGAGATGGGGTAATTGAGAAAGAGTCCTCCCCAGGAAGACTCAATGCCCAGAAGCCTGAGTCACAAGCAATACTCGACACGAGCCCTCCGCTTCTGTGGAATATAGAAGACGGCCAGAGACAAGCTGTTGTGTGTTAAATGCTGTTTATCATCACAAAGTGTAAAATACTCCTACTTAATAAAGACCTCAGTACCCCCACAATTCTGTACCCCAATGCCTTTGTTTAGTACCTGAGATCACTGCATGGATTCATCTCACATACCTGCCACTCTGGAACCTTTGACACTGATTCCATGAACAAGTAAAAGCTTCTATCCTTTTCTAGTATCTGGCTAGTGGTGCTACTTCAGAGCATCTTGGACCCTCCATTCAGGACAACCACATCGTAATTAAGTGGCAGGATCTCTTGCTTTTTAAGGATGTATAATATTCTACTGTATGAATGTATATTTACATGTATATCACCCTTTTTGCATCAAAATATTTTATTTTTCAATTATTTTTCTTGTTTGGGAATTTCAAACACACATATTATTTTAATCAAACAACTCCCCAATTCCCTTCTCTCCATTTCCTCCTCTACACTCCTGTTACTTTTCCCTCCCAACTTAGCCAATGAATTCACTTAGTGCTACCTGTATGGTCATGAATTTAGGACCATATACTGGAGTATGAGTACTCACATTGGGAAAACATCCCTGAATAAAACCGATTCTTCAACCCGAGCAGCCATCAATTGTCCATAGCTCCTCAGGCAAGGCACCAACCCCTCCCTCTTTCATGCTGGGGTTTTGGCTGATTTGATCTCATGCTGGTACTTAGCAGAGAGTTACAGCTACTATGAGTCTAGACATGCATCATCCCTGCCTTGTCTGGGGAAATACTGTCTTGTTACAGATTTCTAATACCTCTGGCTTTTTTCAATTATTCCATCTCCTTAGCAATAGTCACTGAGCTGTGTGTGTGTGTGTGTGTGTGTGTGTGTGTGTGTGTGTGTGTGTGTTGAGGGAGTGATACAGATGTCCCATTTAGAGATGCGTTTTCCATGGTCTCTTTTCACATTGGTCTTTTATGAGTCTGTGTTAATCACCATCTACTGAAAAAATAAGCTTCCCTAATGAGGTTTGTAATATACCCTAATCAATGAGTACACGGGTATGGTCTTGGGGAGAGCTTATTTCTGTCAATTTTATTTATATTATTTTGTTAGCAGTCTCTCAAGTTTGTTCCATAACTTGGCTATTGTAAAAAATATTAACATAAGAGTCAAAGTCTCGCTAATAGTTGATACTTTAATCTCCTTTGCTATATACCGTAAGAGTAATTCCTGGGTCACGCAGGAATTGTATTTTTAATTTCACTTGATGTGCCATACAATTTTCAAAAAATGTCTCTATAAATTTACATCCCTACCAAGAGTGCTGCAGAGTTCTTTTCCCTTTCTTCTCAACGTGGTCAATATCTGTTTCGTCCCATGTACAAGAAAGAGGCATCGTAACTCAATGCACATGCACCGTTGATTCGTGCTGTTCAAGAACTTGCATATCCTAGCCATTTTTATTCCTATCAGTGTTGAAGAAATGCCGGTCCAGATGTTCCCAGGTTTGAATCAGGTTACTTGAGGTGTTTGGGGCACCGGATTGTAAGAGTCCTTTATTCATGACGTTTGGTCTTCATTAGCTAGATGAACTGCGTTTTTCCCAGTGTGCAATTCTCTTTTCATTTTGTTGGTTTGTCCTGAAGAATATGTTTAGTTTGAGGTATTTCTCTTTCTCTCTCTTTTGTAGCATGCGTTATTGGTGCAATTTTTAAAAAAAAGTCATTGCTAGAGCTAATGTGGAGATTTTCTCCAATGGTCTTTTCTAGGATTTTTTTTTGTTTCTTTTTTCAAGACTTATGCTTGAGTCTTTTTTCCATTTTTAGTTGATTTTTGCATATTGTGCAATAAGAATTTATTTCATGCCTTTGCATGTGGAAAGCCAGTCTTGCCAGCGCTATTTATTGCCATATATCCTTTTCCCGTTGCATCTCCTTAGCCTTGTCTCATCAACCATGTACATTTAGATTTATTTCTGGCCTCCCTATTCTGTCCCTTTGGTCTGCTTTTGCTCACTATTGTTTTATAATTTTAATCCAGGAAGGAGGAAGCCTCCAGCTTTGTTTTGCTCACTCAGTATTGCTTTGGTTATTTGGGTTTGTTATTGCTTTTGTTTTTAATTTGTAAAAATTTGTCCATACAAATTTTTAGATTGCTTTTTCTATTTCTATGAAGGACGATAATGGAATTATCATAGGGAGTATGATAAACTGTACATTGCTTTAGTGGTGCTCAACCTTCCTACTGCTATCACTCTTTAATACAGTTCCTCATGTTGTGGTGACCCCCATCCATAAAGTTAGTTGCTACTTCATAACTGTAATTTTGCTACTGCTATGAATCATAGTGTAAAGGTCTGATATACAGGTTATCTGATATGTGACCTCCAAAGGGGCTATGACCCATAGGTTGAGAACCACTGCTCTTGCATATTTTCATATACTTAATGTGGAAAATGTGTTAATAAATGTTTAGTTGTTCACTGATTATGCTACTAGCTATGGGATTTTCATAAATGGACATTAATATGTTCCTTATACCCCTAATTTGTTAGAAATGTTAGCAAGAAAATATTCTGAGAATGATCATTTTTTTCCTGTATCATCTGAGATGATTGTCTGACTTTTGGGTTTTATCCTGCTAATACAATGCATTGCATTGATTGATTGGTATGAATTAAAACCACCCTTCCATGTCACAGATAACTCTCATTGGTCATGGTACATGCTATTTTTGATGTGTTGTTGAACTTAGCTTGCTAGTGTTTTATTGAGGATTTTGACATCAATGCTTATTAGAAATATTAATCTGTAGTGTTCTTTTATTGTGATATCATTTTCTGACCTGAGCATCCACGGTTAACACTGGCCTTGTATGATACAGTTGGAAGCATTCCCTCTAGCTTTACTTTATTTAGTTGTTGTATTGGTAATTCTTTGAAAGAGCTGGTAGAAGTCAGCCGTGATGGCAGCTGGTCCTGGGCTTTTCTTTGTTGGGAGATATTTAATTACTTCTCCAAACTCTTTATTGTTATTATTTTACTCAAGCTTTCTGCTTCGTCCTAATTCAATCTAGGTAGGCTATGATTTCTGGGACTCCATCCATTTCCTCTAACTTATCCAATTTGTTGGCATGTAATTATTTGTAATATTCCTTATGACTCCTTTGAATTTGGAAGCATCTGCTGTGATGTCTTTCCTTGCCTTTCTGGTGTTTCTAAGTCTTCTCTTTATTTCTTAGTTTACTCAGCTTGGGGTTTGCTAGTCTCATTCTCTGGGGGGAAAATAAAACTATTGATCTTAGTTTTTTTAAAATAATTTACATTATATTTGTTCTGAAATTCTTTAGTTCCCCCTTTCTGCTAATTTTAGACTTAATAAGTCTTCTTTTTCTATGCCTTTCAGATTAAATCATAGACTATATATTGGGCCCTTTATTATTTTAAAGGAAGGTGTGTTTTTCTATAAAAAAAATCACCTCAGAATTGCTTTTGCTGCATTTCATACGTTTTGATATGCTCTATTTCTATTGCCATTTGTTGCGGGATAACTTCCCTTTATTTCTCTTTTGATTTTTCTTTAGAGCCTTGGTACTTTGGGAACATACTTTATAATTCTAAGTTATTTGTGTATTTTCCATGGTTCCTTTCTGCTGTTGAGTCCTTGCTTTATACCATGTGGTTGTGATGAGAACTTTTCCTCGCAGTGCTGATGACCGAACCCTATCCCTCCCTGTCAAGAAGTTTTATCTACCACTTAGCTGTGCCCTCCCTTGCAACAGCGCCCCATCATGGTTAGAAAGTGTATTACGTGTGTTTTAATCTTCAATTTCTCAAATTCACCTTGCTCTCAAACATATGGTCTATCCTAGAGAATGTCTGATGTGTGCAAACATATGGTCTATCCTAGAGAATGTCTGATGTGTGCAAACAGGGAGTGCGCACTCTGTTGCTCTCACAGGGTATGTTCCGCAAATGCCTGGTAAGTGGTGTAAGTGCTGGCCAAGGCGATATCTCTAATCTGCCTGTCGATCATTGAGTTGAAAATAATTATGTCTTCTTTTATTATGGCACTGCTATCCATTTTGCTTCATGCCCCTTAATATATACTTTATTTTTGGGGTTTCTGGTATTGGGTACATCCACACTGGCAATTATGTCCTTTTGATCCTGTTATCACTAAACAATAAATTCCTTTATCTCTTCTACCCAGTTTTCACGTGAAGTCTGCTTTATCAAATCTAAGTCTGGGCATCCCTGCTCTTTTCTGCTATATGCTTGGTAAGTCTCCTCTAACCCACTAATTTTCCACCTAAATGCATCCTTAAAGCCCAAATGAGTCTCTTGCGCAGAGTCAGATTTTGTTCTATGTATTCAGACATTCCATGGCTTTGGGTAGGAGTTGGAGGAGGGTTATTTACTTCTTTTTGCACTTCTAGGGTCAAAGGCAGGACCTTGGCATTCTAGGAAGGTGCTCCACAGCTAACCTAGGCCCAACAGGAGAGTTTAATTAATAAGCATTCCATGTTATTGCTGGTAAAGACAGATTTACTCATGGTATTCTGCCACTTTCCTCTGGGGTGAATCATTTGTTCCTTTCTTCTTTTGCTACCGTTTACATTTGGTGGTTTTAATAGTGCCAAGCTTTGAGTTTCCTCTAGGCTTTGAGTTTCTTCTCTTGTCCATATATGTGCTATTGTCTTTTCTTCTCAATTACCGTGGGCTTTGTCTAAAACATAGTTATAATTGCTAATTTCAGCTAACAGCTTAACTTTAACCTTCTGTAAATATCTGAAGCTTTGCCCTCTCCTTCATTTATAACTTGCCACTCTTTACAATGTTTTACATTGCATGTGCCTTAATAATTTATAGTCATTGGAGATAATTTCCATACCTTTAAGTTTGGCGGTATGTGCTTTTACCCACTAACCCATATTGCCAACACTCAATCATTGTGTTCTTAAATGCTAAGATTTTTGGCTTGGTTATTTTTATGTACAACTCTGTTGAATGTCTCATTCTGGTCATGAATTATTTTCTAGGTTACATTACATTATCTGCTTTATTTTGTATTTTTTGAGTTCCCTTATGATTATTATTTAAAATTCCTTTAAGCTAATTCATAAATGTCCATGGGGGGGTAGTAACAAGGGAATTAATGTACACTGTTTTTATTTTTTCTCCCCATGTACTTTATGTTCCTCCACTGAGGGCTGCAATCTGATATCTACAATAATTGACTTACCTAGACTTATATAGTATCTTTTATATAGAAAGCTTCCACAAATTGATGGGGCCTAAGGCATTATTGGCAGGGGACATTGTTTCTGGTCCTGAATGGGCTCAGCAGTATAGTCCCCAGGAAGATTCTTCAGCAATGATCAGTATCTGTGTTGCATTCAAGACCCTTGGTGGCCTAGGCTGCAGAGATTCCTGGCAGTATTTCTGGCAGGGTAGGACTCTTGGTGGCAAGGACTTTCAGGATCCCTCTGTTCTCTTTTTTCCTCATAATGGAAAGTTTTAACAGGGATCTGGGGGCAGGGGGGGACTTCTTGGTATTAGGTCTGATGTGGCTCATATGCAGCCATAGTGGCACTGTGCTCCAAGGGACAGGTGGTCAGAGTTGGGGTCCTGGGCTCAGTGATTTGTTGAACTACTATGGCATCCCTAAGGGGAGTTCAAGTTCATCTGTGACCCAGCTCTCTCACTGAGCAAGGACTATGACTCTGAAGAATTCCCCAGTGAACCCATCTGCGGGCAGAGGTACCCCAGTCTGCTCTATAGACTTTAATTCCGGGGACTAAGACAACCAATGACATGGACTGAGCAAGACTGGAGTGCTTCAGAAGCATGAGGTTCAGGAAAGAGCAATGCAGTTACTATCTGGGCCCCAGAATCAGTAGAGTGACAGCTTAGGCATACAGAAGACAAGATATAGCATGAGCCAGTTTTCAATTGCTACCTCCTACCCAGGCTCCAGTTCCCAGGAGTATGGGCCATGGGTGTGTACTCACACACAGGATGTCACAGCTGCTCTTGCTGCACAAGCACAAGTGTTTCACAATGCCCCTAAAACCCAGGAAACAGTTTGCTATGCGTGCTAGGGTGCAAGCATCAGGGGTGCTTCCTGATCTTCAGCTCTGCTCCCTAGAAGCAAGGCCAAAAATTCAGTTCTGGCTCCCACAGATGGCATCTCCACCGTGAACCAGATCTAGAACACTCAGCGATGGAAGCAACTGAGATAGAAACAGTATGCCTTCTAGGTTTGCTCAGTGATGCTGCTTAGTGGAGAAATGATGTATTACCTACCATGTGTGTAAATGAGACAATGAAGACTCAGTAATGAAGGGGTGGAGTAGCCAGTGGCCTCAATAGCAGGCTATGGTCTACTGTGACTCCCATTTGAAACAAGGCAATAAAATAGAAGTCTCACAGGGATCAGGGCACAATGGAGGCTCTTCTTCTAGAGAAGTGTCACCTTGAGAACTCTAAGCAGCTTCTTAAACTTGACCTAGAGTCACCGAGAGGAATGAGATGATCAGTAGTGGTGATTTTAGGTATCTGTTGGAAGTGATGGCGGTTTCTTACTTCCTTTTTTTCATTCAGAAGTGTCCCTTGGTTTGAGCTGAGCCCACTTGGAAGTGGGGAAGCCAAAGCAAATGTGTGTTCTTCCTTTCTGTGGCCAGTCTGGCTTTCTGTGTCCCACACAGTTTCTCTTTCCTTCAGTCACTGCAGTCAAAAAGTAACTGTTCTCTTGTTGCTTGGGATTTTTTCTATGTTGAAAGGTGGGAATTAGACACCTCCTAATGACCATCATTCCTAAGTCCACAAGGTTCTTCCCTCCCCATGTCATACAGATCCCAGTCCTTTCACATTCCTGTGGCCCCTTTTGCCAGTATTCTTCTAAGCAAACATGTTCAGTGGCAGTGGTGTCGCCAGTAAACTTATTAACAACTCAGTATCTGATGTAGGAGTCCCCTCCTTATTATTAATGAATAAAGAAATTGTCTTGGCCTTTTGATAGGGCAGAACTTAGGTAGGCAGGGAAGACTGTAGAGGGAGCAGCGGGCTGCATCCCGCCACCCAGCTCTGGGCTGCCTGGCTAGCTTATGCCCCGAAATAACAACACACAAATTGTATTCATTTAAACACTGCCTGACCCATTAGTTTCAGCCTCTTATTGGCTAATTCTCACATCTTGCTTTAACCCATATTTAGTATCTGTGTAGCACCACGAGGTAGTGGCTTACTGGGAAAGATCCTAACCTGCGTCTGTCTCAGGTCAGAGAATCATGGCGACTGACCTCATTGCCTTCTTCCCAGCATTCTGTTCTGTTTACTCCGCCTACCTAATTTTCTGTCCTATCAAAGAGCCAAGGCAGTTTATTAACCAATGAAAGTAACACATAGACAGATGACCCTCCTCCATCATTCAAAGACACTTCACCTGGAGCCTTTCTTCTTGGTAGAACTGGCCTTTGGGCAAATAAATGCCCATACCTCAACCACTGACAGAGATGCAGAGTATTCATAAATGGATAAAACAGGACTGTCATATCCTGACAAGACAGGGTAAGATAGTTTTGAAAAGTTTCTTACCTTTGAAAATGGTATGTCAGTTACGTTAGGCCTTAGCCAAAGTTGGTTGCTTCAATGCTGCAAACGTGACTTTGGGTGATTGTCCAGGTAGCTAGTTGTCTCTGTGATTTGTTGTATGTTTTGGAAGTTGTTTGATTGCACTTCCTAATTACTCAGGTAACATTATTTCCCTTCTCAGATCTTCGATGGGGTTGAAGACTATATAAATGTAGTTACTTTCCTCTCATGACTTGGCCAAGTTATTATACAAGACTTAAGCTAGTTAGAATAGGATATTTGTACTTATTGTATATAATTTCGTAGTAGGTTTAGAACTCTCTTACTTAAACAAAAGGGGGAGGTGTTGCGGGATCTCCTTCTGCTCCTTTAGCCAATAGCTGCTGAGATACCAGCCCATTGGGGCGTGGTCTCTTTCTCTTTAAAAAAGCAGCACTGCCCTCTGCTTGTGCTCTGGCTAATGGCGACTAGGCTCCCTTACTGATTGCACAGAGGGCTGTTGTCTGGGAAGGTGATCTGTAAGTTTTTCCCCCTTATAAATAACCATTCTATTAATTATAATTCCAAACTGGTGTGGGATTGTTTGTGACTTAACACCTTCAGAAGACAGAACTGAATGCTGGGAGAAAGAAGGGCAGCATCAGGGGACACCATGGTTCTGCCACCACAGGAGATAGACATGCTGAAACTTTGCTGGTAAGCCACAACCTCATGGTAATATACAGATTAATAGAAATGGGTTAAATTAAGATGTAAGAGTTAGCCAATAAGAAGCTAGAACTACGGGGCCAAATAGTGATTTAATTAATGCAGTTTCTGTGTGATTATTTCGGTTCTAGGCAGTCAGGACGAACAAACAGCTCCTTCCCCTGCAACAAGAATCTCTGTCTGTCTGTCTGTCTATCTATCTGTCTATCTACCTACCTACCTACCTACCTATCTCTCTCTATTTCTCGTTCTCTCTTACACACACACACACAGAGAGAGAGAGAGAGAGAGAGAGAAAGAGAGAGAGAGAGAGAGAGAGAGAGAGAGAGAGAGAGAGAGAGAGAGAGAGAGAGGGAGAGAGAGAGAGCTATTGAATAAGAATTTGCATTTCAGCAAGATCGTCAGGTAGTTAGTATGCAAGATGAAGCCCAGAAGCCCAGCTCCTCACAGAACCCAAGCCTTCTGGACAAATACACACTGGACACAGAGGCAATCACCAAGCAACTCAGGAAACACAAAATGGAATCAATTGCTGGATATTCTCTGGCCCTGCAACCGTAGAAGAGGGGTCTGAGAACACGGAATTGATTTACAGCATCATCTGGCTCTAACCTGATGAAAGCCAACTTGTCTTCCTCTGAATTGATATAATTACCAACATGAGGGAAAGCAGCTCCTTTCTTCAGGTCAAGTAAGCTTGTTATTTATCAGCCTGGGCTAGCTCCGCTTCTGATTAGCAATTTATTCTTGGTAGATAGGTATTGACTGACCCAACTTCACTCCTGGTGTTTCTTTTTTTCCCCGCTGGTGATGATTATTTAGTGATGGAAACATGGAAGTTGCTGTGCATATCTGCACTTTGTTTGTGCTTTCCTGTTTCCTATTTTTCTTACCCCAGCCATGGTATGACTGTTCCTCACAATGCCAGGCGAAAACACACTTAACAGATGAATCTTGTCTTGAGCCATTCCTAGCACTGTTAATCTCAATTGACTATCTTGTGACCTAAAAACAAAATTGTTCTAGCTGTGTTGGACTCTCCTCAATTACACAGAGATCACATGTCTTCTTCCTGCTATACTCGTCCTGTACTGTAATCCCGGCACAAGCAGCTGATGCTGTGCTATCACCAACTCAGAAGTCATGTTTAGCTGAGCGGTGGTGGCGCACACCTTTAATCCCAGCACTCGGGAGGCAGAGGCAGGCGGATCTCTGTGAGTTCGAGACCAGCCTGGTCTACAAGAGCTAGTTCCAGGACAGGCTCCAAAGCCACAGAGAAACCCTGTCTCAAAAAAAACCAAAAGAAAAAAGAAGTCATGTTTAGAGTTTGTTCCAAAAACACTTATTGCAACTTTAAGTGTATTAGTACAAAACAATGCCTTCTTCAATGGTTCCCAAGCTAGACCCCAAGAATTAGAAGTTATTTTCTTACCAGACCACTAAGTAACTCTGGCTAAATTAAATTAATCCAAATGGGTTTTTCATTAACCTAAGCTGGTGCTCAGGGAAGGGTTTGAATTGAATGGATGATAGTACACATTCTGAGTTGTGCATCCTCTAAAGAATTTTAAAGGTGAGTGCCTTTATTTCTTCGCAGTAATTTTTCCAAGTAAGACTTCTAGTTTTCTTTTATCCTGAAAGAATATTTTAATTCCTATAGTTGCTTTCCACAGATACAATCGTTCTGTGGCTCAAAGGTAATATAAGAAGAGACAGGGAAAAGAAATGAGACATTTACAGAGAGGGGGGGTGGGGAGGGAAGTTGCACTTGACTGCAAGCCTTGTGGTTCTGCTGGAGTAGAAGAGAGTTAAGGGTTGCACTGATACAGGAGTGACGGACGGCTTGAAGCAGGAGCCCAGACAAATGACTGCAGACAGGAAAGATCCACCGTTCAATTACCACACTTTCTCTCAGGCAGCCATTTTCTAGCGTGGCAACTTTCCCCCAGGACACATTTTGGTTTACAGAACTAGTGGGAGTCACTTTTCGTATTTGCGAGATTAGAGTCAGAAATGATGCTTGAAATTCTATATGCGCCTGCACACTCCAGCCTCACCCTGCTCTCCTTCTCTCTGCTCCGCCTTCCTCCTGGCTTCTCACACACATCAGGTCTGCTTCCTCATGGCCTTCGCGCCTGCTTTTTCCCATGCTTTTCTCTCAGAGCCAAGTGCCTTGCACCTTCATACTCAGTCAGGATTTGATCAAATAGCATCCTGGCTGGTGGGCCTTCCATAACCCTCTTCGAAATGTCATCCTGCATTGCACCTGCACCTCCCTCCGCCCTAGCCTTGTTTTCTGTTTCATTTTTCTTCATAACACCCAGGACCTTCTGGCAGCAGAGTGTGTATTTTACTTATTTCTTTTTGTTATGTGTGTTCACTAAAATGAATCCTTCGTGGCAACAGTACTTTTTTATCTGTCCATTCACTGCTAATCTTTAGCACCTACAGCACAGCCTAATATACTAGATGCTTCGTAGATATTCTTGAACGAATCAATCCATCAAAGAAAGGAGCAAGATAGATTATAATTGAACGTTAAGTTATATCAAATCAAAAATATACACAATGAAAGATTTATGAAGGATGAGTTTCTGTCTCCATACCGGGCTGGTGAGATGGCTCAGTGATTAAGAACTCACACTGCTTTTGCAGAGGACCTGCCAGCAAAAACCTGTGTCTCCAGTTTCAGAGATTTTGAAACCTTCTGCTTTCCTCTGTGGACTCCCACATGCATGTGCACAAACCCACTCTTACACGCACATATACAAACACAAAATTAAAAATAAAGTAAATTTTAAAAATTATAAACCTGGATACATGTTACTGCTTTTATTTCTGTTCCTGCACTGAAATACCATAAGCAAGGCAACCTATAGAGCAGACTGTTTGTTTGGGTTTATGGTTGCAGAGGCTTAAAGGTCCATGAGGGCCGGGCAGCACAGCAGCAAGCAGCAGCTATGAGGGCAGGGGCAGAAAGCGAAGAGCTCACATCTAGATCAGTAGCCATGACATGGAGGAAGTAAACAGGAAGCAGGGCAGGACAATAAATACTCAGAGCCTCCCTCCAGTGACTTATCTCCTCCAACAAGACCGCACCTTCTAAAAGTCCCCCAAACAGTGTCACCCTGAGGATCAAGTGTTCAAACAGCTGATCTTACACAGGCTGTTCTCACTGAAACGGTGCCACGACCCTTTAGAAATGCTCTTTTATTGTCAACGGTTTGTAAGTATAGAAGAGGAATGTATTGGATACTCGCAAGCATAGGGTATAACATCTCAATATGACGGAGCAGTGAGTTTTAGGCAACTGCTGTACACTCTGTCACCTATAGTCATAGATGACATAGGGAACTTCTAAGTGAAGAAGGAAGATCTCATCTTGAGAGGTCACGTAAAGGGACATCTGTTTGTGTGTCTCACCCAGAGGTGTTTGGAAAGTGGATTGCCTGAACTTTGAGAGTAACGCGGGTGTTTGTACATCTTCAAGCTTATTAAAAGGCACACATTGAATGCGTGCAACTTGTTGGTAATCAGTTATGTCACTGTGAAGCTGTTGTGGAAGGGAAAGGGAAAGATGTTGGGCTTTACAGAGACGGAGCTGTGGAAACAATAGGAAAACCAGTCTCTTTTTAGCACTTTGCTGGGCGGAGCAAGGAAGAGGAGGCACTTCATCCAAGCTGAGCATTGTTCTCAGTGGACTCCGGATGTCTCAGAATGAGAAGACAGTTCCCATGTTGCTTTTAACAAAACCCAGAATTAGGAACGAAGAGAGTCGAGGTCTTGTGCAAGACTGGAAAAGAAAAATGACCCTGCACAGCCCGTGAGTTTCTTTTATTAGGATACAACCATAAGGTTTTGGCTCCTCCTGGCAGTTTTTAACATTCTAGGGCCTCACATTTCCCCCCAAACGAGCTTTTGACTCATGTAAGTGATTATAAATGACCTACAGAAGGGAATTCTCTAAGTCTGACAGAAAAGCGTGCTCTGAGTCATAAATCACAAACAGTAGTCAATAACCTATGCCAGTTGATTGGATGATTGATTAATAAATCAATTGAAGACACGACATTGCTCTATGTCTCTACATAGCCTGGAACTTTTGCATAGACCTGGCTGGCCTGAAAGTTGCAGCAATATTCCTAGTTCTGCCTCCCAAGGCCTAGGAGCTACAGCTGTCTGCCAGCGTAGCCTGCCCCTATTTATACCAGTCTTAAGCATATGTATCTTTAAACCCTGCCCTACCTTACATCTTATTTCAATATCTTTTCTGGGACTGAGGACATAGTTCAATGGCTAAGAGCACTTGTTGCTCTTCCAGAGGACCTGAACACACTATCCAGCACTAATGTCAGGTGGCTCACAACAGCCTGAAACTCGTTAAATAATCTTATTCCTTCCTGTAGCTTCCACAGGCACCCACACACTCCTGGCACACACACACACACACACACACACACACACACACGCCCAAGATAAAAATATTTTTTAATTTATAAGCATTGATAAATATGTGCTCCCCCAATTCTAGTTCCTCAGTACCTGAGGAACCCCCTGAAGGTCAGAGTCACTCAACCACCTAGCTCAGGAGCCGCTATAAACTCCTGGCTTCATACCAGAATGTCACTCAAAATCCTTACCGGAAAGAGGCTGCCACATGTGGAAAACCGCAACTATGAATAACTGCGAGGCTTGTGTAGAAAAGATGTGTAGCATCAAGAAGACCACCACAGAAGACGTAGAACCCCAGATGATAGAGGGTTAGACAGGCGGGAGTGTTTTAAATGGTGTTTCAAGTGTGAAAGGGATGTTTCACAGTCAAAAGCAAAGACAAATCTTTCAGAAACCAGCAGCAAAGTCCTCCACTCAGCCCTCAAGTGGTGATGACAGGTATGTGCCAAGTCCCCACAGGGCAGTGATAGCTGCTGTCTTAAGGGTATTGTATCCCAGAGTGCTGCAGGTGGGGACAGGTATCTGAGAGCTGATTTGCTTTGTTAAAAAAAAAAAAAAGCGTGATTTGAACATTTTTCAGGGCCTAGGACAAGAGTATAAATGGAAACCCACACACCATATGCTTAAATCATAAAACAAGCAAGCAAATTAGTCAATAAAATTTTTTTTTCTGCCATATTAACAAATAGTCCTTCTCATTTTCTGGAAGTTGAGAGTCCAAGCTGAAATTTGGCCCAGAATATGGCATCAGAACATGGCATCTAGGACAACCAAGCCCAGGCTCTGGCCCTCTTTCCTCTCAATAGTCATCGTTATTCCACACTTCTGTCCTATGTATAGTGTTTACCTTTTGTTAACTCGATACAAACCTAGACATATCTGAGAAGAAGAAATTTCCTCCATCAGTTTGGCCTGCAGAAAAATCTATGGATCATTTTCTTGATTAGTGATTGATATGGGAGGGCCCGGTTCCTTGTGAGTAGGGCCAGCCCTGGACAGGTGGTTGTCCAAGCAGGCTGAGCAAGCCTTGGGAGTGAGCCAGTAAGCAGCATTCTTCCAGAGCCTCTGATTTGGTTCCTGCCCCCAGGTTCCTGACTTAAGTTCCTGCCCCGATTCCCTTCTTGATGGACTGTAAGCTGTACCATAAAACCTCTTCCATCCCCAAGTTGTTGTGGTTATGGTATTTAATCACAACAATAAAAAGCAAACTAGGATGATACACAAATGGTTCTTCTAAACTGCTAGCAAATACTGTTGTATAGAAAGAGTTCTTACTGAGAGAGAACACAACGGCTATTGAAAGTGGTGCTAGTGGTTCTCCTCCTTGCTTTTCCTTTGGAGCAGGAATGGCACAAGTCCTTTTACATAATTCCCTTTCCCAAAATATAGTGAACCAAATTAATTCTAGAGAGATAGATGATTGATAGATGATAGATAGAAAATAAATAGATGATAGATAATAGAGATAGATAGATAGATAGATAGATAGATAGATAGATAGATAGATAGATAGATAGATATTTGTTAGAGCAATCATCCTAAATTACATATATTATAAATAATTGTTAAACAGAACACAAATCATTACTTTTGCCAAGAAAAATAACATAACTAGAGAAAACACTTAATTTTTTTTTCAAAATCAAGATCTCTAAGTTGTGGCTGGAAATTAGCTCAGGTGGTAGACTGCATGCAAAAAGCCCTGTGTTCAGTCCCCAGCACTGTGTAAAACTGGATGTGATGAGTGTAATCCCAGAATGTCAGAGAATATAAAGGCAAGATCAGAAATTCTAAATACATAGAAAGTTTGACAACTACTTAAGCTACATGAGATGCTGTCTAAAAAAGGGGTGTAGGGAGAGTGGGGTACTGAAAACATCAAAGCTCTAAGTTTATACAATAAGACCCTACATAGTTTTCTTCCCTAGACCTTTGCACAAATAAAGTCTGATACATGACAAGATATAAGTCTTGTACTACTCTCCCATCATAACCCAAGAGTGTTTATGAAAATTATTCATCTATTGAACTTAATACAAACATCCTATGTTTTCTCTGTGTGTGACTTCAGGTGATAGTGTAGATTTAATTTGGAGCCACAGTTTGTTGAATGTATACAGGATGCCTGGTGGGGAGGCCGTATAGATAGCACTCTTCCCCAGAGCATGGCAGCCTCTGCGTTCTGTCTGAAAATTCTTCTTAAGTTTGTTCCCTGAGCTTTATGTGTTCCATATTTTTCCTGTTTTATGCAATTTCAAAATGTGAACATACCACAAGTTCTTCCTCTTTCTCCTCTTCTAAGCTTTATTTGCTTTCTTAGAAACACATGAAGACACATCTTGATGTTCCAAGGCGCCATGGCTTAGTTGCCTGTCTGGAATCCGGCTGATTTTGACGATGACAAGTGACCTCTTTGTGATCTTCTGAGAAAATAAATCCTGGTTCACCATTCTGGACCTGGGCAATGCCAAAGCATCATTTTCTTAGATGAATTTGGGCCAAGGTGGAACTGGATGATAGATATTGAATATAATTTTGATAAGTCTCTAATTTAGAAAAGTGTTAGATTTATGGAAAAGTTGCAAAAGGTAGAATCTCTATACACTCTTCACCTACCTTTTAACTTGTTAGCAATGCTACAGCATAACTGCAAAGGTCAACAAAAGACATCAGTAGACAGCACGACTAGCCCTAGATTCTGTGTGCACATCCATTTCCTCGCCAATGTCCTTGACCTACACCAGCTCTGACTCCAGGGTGAACACTGCATCCAGTTTTTCTGAGCCTCTGGCATGTGAAAGCTTTTTAGTCTCTTCTCGGTTTCTAAGACAGTGGAAGCCTTATGTCCACAGACAGAAGAATGACTCAGAGCAGATAAAAGACTTGACCATGAGATCTGAGACTATAAAGAGATTAAAAGAAAACAAGGACGAAGCCTTAAGACATTTGTATGAGAAGTAGTACATACTTCCAAAGCACAGGCCATGAAAGCTACACACGCATGTGTGTGTGCACGCACGCACATTCACAACACACATACACACACACACACACACACACACACACACACAAGCCTTCATAATACTGAAAGCTTTATTCATAGCAAAGGATATTATTAACAGCACCAAAGCAGCCTGTAGAGACCAGGATAATACTCAGTCATACCTATGACCAGGAGCTCAATATGTACAAGGAACCCAAGTTGCTCAACAACAGGAAAACAGATAAACATATTTATTTACAATGGGCACAGCAGCTGAATAAACATTCTCAAAGGAAGATATACAGATGCCCAGCCGCAATGAGCTGTCACCCACAACATGTTAGGTTGCTTATTATAAAAACAATGAGAGAGATAGGAAGGGTTGGCAAGGATGTAGAGAAAGAAGAACACCTGCACACTGTGGGTGGTGCTGTAAGTGGGCAGAGCCACCGTGGAAAACAGTGCAGAGTTTCCTCGCAAAACACTTCAACAAGAATTACCATACAACTCAGCAACCCCCTTCTCGGTATCTGCCTGTCTCAACATTCCTTTGTTTCAACAGGATGCCCAATGCTTGCGTTTTGAACCGATATTAAGCAAAACATGTTTATTCCGCTTCTAGTTTCAAATGATGGGAGTTCAGAAACAGGCCACCCCGTGTCTTCAGCCTTCCTGAGCTGCTGTTGGAAGATGGCATCATGAGGGACATTCACAGAGGAGCAGAAAACACACGGTGTGACAGGAAGCCAGGTAGTGGGCTTTGCATTGGGAGAACTGAGTCGTCCACGAGATGAGACTACAATGCCCTCCCTCCAAAGGGAGCACCCCAGTAACCTCATCGCCTGCTGCTGGTCTCAGCTTTTCAGCTTCCTTACCTCAGCCCTAGTACACTAAAAACCAAGCTTCCAAAACAAAAGCCTGTGGGGGAATAAACCAAATTCCTAACAAAAGCCAAAGGAATCAGACTCAATGTGAAGAGACATCCCTACTCCTATGTCCTATAGAGCATTGTTCAAAACAACCAAGACATGAAAGCCATTGCAGTACCCATCAATGAATAAATGGATTTTAAGCTATTTTATATGCCTATGATGGAGTACTATTCGGCCTTTTGAGGGTAGGAAATACTATCATTTACAATATTAATGAAGCTAGCGGACATAGTGTTAAGTGAAATGAGTCAGACATTGTGAAACAAAATTTAAGTAAACTTACTTATCTATGGTTTTAACAAATCAAATTTCTAGAAGCACAGTGTAGAATAATGGCTACCCGAGGCTGGAGGTGGGAAGAAGACAGGAAACCTTGCTGAAATGGTACAGCGTTTCAGCTTGACAGTGTGGGAGAAATAAATGTTCTTTAAGTGCACATTATGGCGACTATATTTATTAATAATGGACTGTATATTTCAAAGTAGAAGAGGGGAATTTAACTATTGTAATCATTAAACAACAGCTGGGTGGTTAATAAAGTGAATATGTTATTTAGAATGATTCTATCTTATGAATAAGAGTCACATAGAAGCCACAAATAAATACATAATCTTCTTTTTTCTATTCTTTATTGAAAATAGATTATTTTCTCACACAATATATTCTTATCACAATTTCCCCTCTAGAGAACTTCTCCAAGTTCCTCCTCACTTCACATCCTATTCAGGTTCACTCCCATTCTGTCTCACGAAGAATAGGCTTCCAAGAGGTAACAGTAAAACATAACAAAATAAAATATAATAAGAAAAAAACAAGACCATCACACCAAAGTGGGACAAGAGTAACCAACAAAAGAGCCCAAGAGAAGGCACAAGAATCAGAGACCCATTTGTTCACACACACAAGAATTCCATAAAAAGACTAAACTAAAATCCATTATATATACACGGAAACCTGGTAAAGGCCCTGTGCCTGCTGCTTAGGTGTCTGTGAATTCATATGAGCTTTGCTCACGTGGATTGAAAGCGCTTGTTCTCCTCGTGTTCTCCATCCCCTCTGACCCTTACACTCTCCCTCCCTTCTCTCTGGGCTCCTTGAGCTTTGAAGGGATGAATTGGATGGAGACATCCCATTTAGGAATGAGTGTTCTAAGGTCTCTCACCCTCCCTCCCATCTCTTTCCCTCTCTGTGTAATGTCTGGCTTGGGGGGGGGGTCTCTGTATTTGTTCCCAGTACAGAAGGAAGCTTCAGAAAGAAGCTGTTATAGAAGGTAGCTTTTCTGAGCAAGACATTAATCTGAGTATAGCAGAAAATCATTAGGAATCATTTTATCACTACTTTTGGGGGGCATTGAGGGAACAAATACAGGAAGGTACAGCTGAAATTAAAAAGCATTTGAGAGGTAATATGAAATCTAATATAGCATAAGCATATATATACACACATATATACATTTGTACACACACACACACACGCATACTTTTTTTACTTTCTACATGAAACCTAAAATAAAATCTAAATAACAGACATAGAAGAAAGAGTCACTGACATTTCCTCTTTCCCCTATTGGATGATAAAAACGGGCACTCTTTGGGGAAGGGGGCTCAGTACAGAAGAAGGTGAGAAAAGGATAAACAGGAATAGCAAAACACAAGAGATGAGATCTGATAGGGAAAATGGAAAGGGAGAACGTCTTAAGGAAGAGACAAAAAGGTAAATGCAGGAGGACAGAGGGAGGTAAAATGTGATAAAGGATATCTGGAAAAGCCACAAGGAACCATATATTAAAAATTTACCTTAAAAAAACTATAATACACATAACTCCATGAATAAATATACATATATAGTCTTAATGGACCTTTCTCATCTGGGCAGATGGTGTGCCCTCACAGAGTCAAAAACAACTTAACAACATCCCCAATACTAGGTATGTAAAGCCCTCTTTTGAGATGTTGGCTAGGGGTCTATCCAAGACATCCTCAAAATCTACAGCCTACAGCAGTCTCCCTTGGTTGCACCACGCACAGAGAGAGGTAGAAGGCAAGTCCTTGTAGCGACAGACACCATGAGCTTCAGAAACAGGGCTCAGAGAACTCTAATATGGAAGTGACCTAAGCACCCCTCCTTGAGGACTATCTTTCATGGGACCAGAAGGTACCATGTTGATTGCTGTGAAGTGAGGCAACCAACAGTCCTATCCGACTATGACGTCTATGAACCACGTCAACAAACAACACAGTGTGACAACCCTGAGGGTGCAGTAGTGGCATGCATACTTTAGCAGCAACCATCGGCTCTCTAATGGGACTTAAGTCCTGCCCCCACAAGAGGGAAACCATGAGTAGCACTGGAAACCTAGACATCTTCTTAGTATTGGAGGAGAATCTACAACCGCTGCTTTACTAAACCAGCATAGTCCTTAACAATAATCTTTAAACGTCTGTCCTTTTATCCACAGATAAACATAGCTGTCACCCCTCATCAAGGAAACTTTTCTTTGCAAAAGATGGAGACCATGACAGAAAACCACAACCAATGAAAATGCAAAGTTGTCCAGTCCAGTCCCGATGGATACCTCTACAGAATATCTCCATACCAAAGGTTCAGGAAAGGAGAGCTGCAGAGAAGGGGCAGGAAAGATTGTAAGAGAGTTTGCTGTAAGATTGTGTCTCCTAGTAAGATCAGAAGCTACTCCCATAAGTTCTTTAGGAACATGACTGTCCAAATGTGAGCTGAGCAAGGTTGACACCAATGAACATGCCAGTCTAGACAGGGAAAGGCCTATGGGGCCTCAACCCTACACAGACATCTATAGGTAACCGAGGAGAGCTGGGAATGGGAGAGGCGGTCTTCTCTAGGGAAGAGGACACCAGTTTCCATGCCCGATGCTAAATGGTCAGTCCTGAAAATATAGATACAAGTAGCATTATATGATTGAACAAGTTCTAGTGAGGAATATATATGTATGTACGCATGCACACATGCATCCAATAACATTTAGTGAGAGAAAAAGACCACAAATCTGAATGAGAGTAGGGAGGGGTATATGTGAGGACTTGGAAGGAGGGCACAGAGGGGAGAAATGCTGTAATTAAACTGTAATCAAAGAATAAAAAATAAAAATAAATTTTTAAAAAGGGGTCACATACCTTTAAAAATGAAGAAATTGAAATGAGGTACTAAGATGGCACTATGACCAAAATAATGTGGAAGACTTCAGAGTCTACACACAGTCAGCACTGCCCACATCTCTCAGGAACCCTCCCCCCCCATTACCCCTCTCTCCAATCCATGGGTTCCTGTGGGTAAATGCACATAATATAGGACAATGGGAAATAGGAAGAAAGACACCATCATACCCCTGGCCAGGAATATGTGGTCCACAAAGTAGAGTTCTCTAGCAAATCAGACAAACATCCTTAAGACAAATGGGAGACCTCGGTTAATATGGTCTTTCCTTTCCAGCATCAGACTAAAGCAACAAGCGCTCCAAGAATCAGGCATCGGTAGGGAAAGAAATCCTCTCTGGTGCAGGGAAACAGGAAAGGGGCCTAGGCCCGCCTTTACTCTTCTCATTGTTCAGCTGGAGGAAGCAGCAGAGAGAGCCACGCCCATTAGTGGTACTCTCGCGATAATGGATCACCAGCAGGAACCTGAAGTCTAAACAAACCGTATCAACCCAATTTCCTCTCAGAAAGGGAAATGAGAGATCGCCCCCAGATGGTTAATCTGAAATGTCAACTTGATTAGATTTGAGAGGCTACGAGGTCACTGAAGCACACTTTTGTGGTGTCCATGAGGATACTCCCAGAGATGGTTGACACATGGACAAGGACTGATGGACCCAGTAGATGCCGGCAACAGCATCTAGTAGGCTGGGTAGAACCGCAGTCAGAAGGAAGAAGCCTTCTGGGAGAGCTCTACTCTACTCGCTTTGTTTGTTGGCTGCCTTGAGGTGGACCTCTTTCCTCTGTCATGATGCATTGCCTTGTCGGTGGCCCAGAAACTGATGACCAAATGATTATGGAATGAAAACTCTGGAATAAATTTATCCGCCTCTCGATTATTTAAGGTATTTATCACACTGACAAAAATCTGTCTAGCCTAGCTCCGAGGACTAGAAAGGTATTTTTCCCTAAAAAGAGCCCTCTGACTTTCTTAGGTGGGATGGGTGATGCTTTTTATGGTTCCCCTAGGACAGGACAAACATGACAACCATCCAGGAGTTTGGCTTTACATCACCATTCTGGAGAAATATGACCTTAAGCAAGGATTTTTTTTCTGTGGATTTTTCCACAGAAAAACAACCAACACATTCCATTTTGATTTATGATCCAGATGTTTGTTGAAAAATACCTCCAAAATAAATCTAGTCCCACACACAAATCATTCAGTGTTTAGAGGTTTTTACCACCTACATAACTCTCAAGACAACCTTTTCTTTCTTCTGCCTCGGTTTTATCAATATTGTGGTTGACCATCTCTAAACTGCTTTTTAGTGAGATTAAATTGGGGAAGAGAGAGAGACAGAGAGACAGAGAGAGAACTTCATTGTCAACTTGACTGGATATGGAACCACCTAGAAGACACCCCTCTGAGTGTCCTTGAGGGAGTTTCTACAGTGTTGTAACTAAGGAGAGAAAAACCATCTCGAATACGGCTGGCTTCATCCCACGTGTTAAAGACCATAACTGAATAAAGAGGGGAAAGCAGATGAGTGTTGGCATTCCTCTTTTCCTGGTAGGCCGAGATGTGAGCGGTCCCAGCCTCACGCTCCTGCTGCCATCCAATCCATCACGCTTTCCTTATCATAATGCGCTGTACTGTAGTGATATTTTCTTTGAATTTTAATGACCAAAGCTTGTTGGAAGGTTAAAGTGCTAAACTAAGCCACTAGAGGCCAGGAAGTTGTGGCACACAGCTTTAATCCCAGGAGTCAGGAGACAGAGGCAGGTGGATCTCTGTGAATTCAAGGCTACCCTGGGCTACACAAGATTGATCCAGAAACAGATCTAGGTAGCAGTGGCTCACACCTTTAATCACAGTGTTTGGAAGTCACCTTTAATCCTAGCACTAGGGAGGTGGAGACAGGAGCGATATGACTGGGCCCAGAGAGAAATAAAAAGGGGAAGAGACAGGAACTCACTAGAGTGTTCAGTCTGTGGATTTGTGGAGACAGGATCTCACCGTTTCAGTCTGAAGATTTAGTAGCGGTAAAAAGGTCTCTCTAGTTGTTGGCTGCTTTACTTTTCTGATCTTTGGGTTGAACCCCAATGTCTATTTCTGGGTTTTTAATTATTCATGCTACACTGTACCCTCTCAGAACACAAGCCGAAAAACATAGCCTTCCCTCATAAGTTGTTCCTATCTGATACATGGCCACAGCAATGAAAAAAACAACACACACACACAAATGCACATGTACACACATACCTAAATTCTGATATTGTCAAAAACACAACAAGCAACACTTACTTGTGTACTGTATTGTTTAGCCTTTAGATAAAGCTTAAAAGTGTATTCTTTTTTAAAACTCCACTATTCTTTAAAATGATAACCAACATCTTACATTCAGATCTTAAGTATTTAATGATTATTTAGTAACAATGCTTAATGGGAAACAGTAATTCTGACTCAAGAGTCTAATTAAGACTTGGTCACCAAACCAAGCATTTAAACCATCTTTACACTTGTAACAATCAATAGACCTAAACTTCAAAAATAAGTGAGTTTGAGTTTGCAGAAGGATGTTCTAATATTACTATGTATAGCTTAACTTTTTACTATCATGTATGTGAAAATAATTCTTTCTACTCATTTTCTTTCTTCAGAGAGTCAGCTACTCTTCTTCTCCAACACAGGCCCCACTATCAGTACAGCTGCACAGTGTAGAGAATAAAGAAGAGATTGACGGCCAGATTCTGGCCCCAGGGCATCTACTCAGTAGATGCATGACTTAGGCAAGTAAATTCTCCAATACAGAGTAAGAATAGTGATTACATGTTACTACATGGTCACTGTGAAAAATGCTCTTCATTAGTTTATATTTATTCTTTACCAGAAAGACAACGGGCATGGGTATATAAGAATAGAAGTTGGAACCTACACGGAACAAGACTTGAGATATAAAATGGAACTGGGAACAGAGTTAATGCAACTTTAGAAACACCTAAAGTTTATCTCATTGACTAAACATGTAGATGTTTGCTACAAGTAACCCACAAGGTGGACAGTTGTCCACAGCAAGGGGCAAAATAGACAGACTTGTGCCTACTAAAACATGAGCCATGTGTACAGCCATTACCTATACTTGTGAAAGCCTGGTCTTTAAAAATCATGGCATCTCTGCATGACCACTGGTTCTCTGTTCTACACTCTTAGAATGGAAAAAGTGTTTGCAATCAGTAGAATAAACCCAACCTTGCAAGCTGGCAAAGAGAAGCATCTGGGACATGGCTGAAAGTTACTAAATATTATTTTCCTTTTCCCTCTTCCGTTACGCATGTCAACATCTCCTGTCCCTGTGCCTCGGGCAGCTAAGAGGGCTGTGAAAAGCTCTTTTTTAAACTACTGAATTACCCTCAATTTACCTCCATTTTATTTATAATTATTAGCAACAGTACAATGTCCATATCCACCTCAGTTACATAGAATGTTTGCTTTAAAAAAAAAAAAGAAAGAAAAACACCTGTTTCCTCTCAAGATGTCAACCATGATAATAAAACCAAAAACACCTCTAAAAACTTGCCTCCAAGTACCTAAAGCCATTAATGTCACATGCAATATATCAGAGTTGATTTCTTGACAGAAGGTTAATTAGTTCTTTCCCATAGGATAGCATTGCCATAATTAAACCTATAACAACAACAACGAAAAAGCACCCTTGGGCAATTTAAGATATCCTGACAGTAATAAGAAATGTCAGTGGGCACTGGGTACCAAGGCGATTTTCTACTCGCTGTTGTTAAATTGTCTTTGGCATAAGAAAGCAAGACTCCCCATGCCAGTTGAAGTCTAGGCCCGAGAGAGCCCATTAGCGAGAGAAGGCAGGAAGTGCATCCTTCTCCTAGTCTTCTCTTTACAAACTGATGAGAACAGAGGACCCAAACGTGGGTTCAGTCTGCTCTTGCTGTATGCCATACCATAGCTCATTTTCCCATGGTAATGCTATGATTAATAGCATCTGTTCTATGACCTAATTAATGTCTGATTTTTTTCATATTCCTATCTAGCCTGCATGAGGTAGGTAGGAAAGAAGAGGAGCCTGTAGACGTTGAGAGACAGCCTGCATGGTCGAGTTCCTCTTCAGGGAAGCAGACAAGACCAGTGCAAAGGCTAGTGGTTAGAGTACTCCCTGAAATAGCCCAAGGGCACACTTTTCCATCATCTGTTTAGTTAGATGAGACGACACAGTTCTTGTAGTAGGGGGAGAGGGCTGTGTTTTGTCCCAGACTGGCTTACACCTGGGCCAATGGGCTGCTTGTCATCCCGGCCACCCTGCTAGCTTGTACCAGAAATAACCACACAGAAATTGTATTAATTAAATTACTGTCTGGCCCATTAGCTCTAACCTCTTATTGGCTAACTCTCACATCTTGATTAACCCATTTCTATTAAATCTGTGTATTACCACGTGACTGTGGCTTACTGGCAAGATTCTAACCTATGTCCGTCTCAGGCCGGAGATTTATGACATCTGCCACACTTCCCTTCTTCCCAGCATTCTGTTCTGTCTACTCTGCCCACCTGAGGGCTGCCCTATCAAAAGGCCAAGGCAGTCCCTTTATTCAACCAATGAAAGCAACACACAACAGAAAAACCTCCTACACCAAGTTCTCCTAGGGACCCATGGCTCACACCCTGCAGAAGATTCAGGGTGTGGTATGCAATGGCCTTGATTCACTAGGGCACTCTGGGTATGAGTGAGAGATTCACGATTCTAAAAAGAGGGCTGGAGAAGAGGCCTGCCTGGGAGAGTGTTTGTCTTGCGAGAATGCAAACATGGCTTTTAGACCCCCATTGAAAAGCCAGCATGGGTAGTGGGTTGTTCTAATCCTGGTGCTGGAAGTACAGAGGCAAGAAGATCCCTGCAGCTGACAAGCAATCATGCAAGATGAGCTAGTGAGCTCTGGTGTTAGTGAGAGACTCTGTCTCAGAAAACAAAAAGGATTTTGGAGGATTTTTATCTCACAGTGTTTTGTCTGGGCGTTCTCTGTTTTTTTTTTTTAATTTACATATCATATTATGGTTTCTGACTTTGTTTTTATGTGTGTGCCTCAATATCTATGTTTCTTCTGTTTTTTCTTTGGCTATTTTGTTTTCTGCTTGTTCATTTGTTTTGTCCTATTCTACCTTTTTTATTTTATTATTATTTTTTAGATGTCTGTTTGCATTCTAACTAGAGAGAGACTGAAAGGATGTGGATATGGGTGGGTGGGGGAAGTGAGGAGGATTTGGGAGGAGCTGAGGGAGGGGAACCCATAATCAGAATATAGTGTATGAAAAAAACCTTATTTCCAATTTAAATAAAAGAAAATAGGAAGTAATTGAAGAAGACATCCATCATCCATCTTGAACCTCCACAAGCACATGCACCCATCCATATATGCACATATCTGCCATGTACACACATATCTACATACATATACATACACCCATGTACACACATATGTGTATACTTATATCCGTGTTCACATGTATATGCATACATCTACATACACCCATGTACACACATACCTACCTGCACATGCATACACCCATGTACACATGTATCTGCATTCACACATATACATATACTCACAGAGAGAAGGGGAGAGAGATTCAAAGAAGAAAGCCAGTGCCATGTGATCAAATACCCCTGGACCACCACTCAGGAGGCATGAAAGTAAACACATGACATTCAAATACCAAACTTAGAAGTGACAAAAAAGAAAACAACTACCCAAGGGACAAATGAGACTAAAGTGTGTGCATGTTATTGAAAATGCAAATCCACTTGCTTTATTCTCTTAACCACACTGAGCTGAGACAATGGCCAGTAGAGGTTACCTCACTTGGGTTCAAACCTCACCGCCTTCAAGGCTCCACTGAACATCTGGTGACTGATGGGCACGCACAGAACAGAATGCATCAACATGGTTGCCCTGGGGATGCTTGAACTGCACAAAGCTGTCGGCATGGCTTCAGAGCATGTCTGTATCTAAGTCTAGTTCCTCTTCAGCGCTCTGGACAGCCACTGGCATGGGCAATTCCTGTAAATCTGATCTTGGAGCAGAAATCTGGGTGCTGAATGTGCAAGATGAAAAAGAGAGTGGGACCTCTCAAGCTGAAGCTGATGTCATGAGCAATCAAATGTCTAGTTTTCCTCCCCAAAGAATCTCTGTACTTTCCTGTCAGGTCTCTCACAGGATAATTTATACTCCCGTAAATACTTCCGTCATCCCTCACAATGATGCTGGACATCCCAACATCTTGGCATGCTTCTTATTAGCTTCATGAAAAGCCAAACGGGCTGTAGTGAACTACATATATGCTTGTCTGGGAGTACAATGCTTAGCTACCCTTACCCCTTTGTCTTTTTAAAATTATTTTTATTGATTTTTATTGAGCTCTACATTTTTCTATGCTCCCCTCCCTGCCTCTCCCCTTCTCTTCAATCCTCCCCCAAAGTCCCCATGTTCCCAATTTACTCAGGAGATCTTGTCTTTTTCTACTTCCCCTGTAGATTAGATCTATGTATGTCTCTCTTAGGGTCTTCATTGTTGTCTAGGTTCTCTGGGATTGTGATTAGTGGGCTGGTTTTCTTCTTTAGCTGTTCCCTCATACTGTCCCTCCTAGCCTCAGAAGCTCTAGCAATGGCTCAAGAGGGACCCACAGTTGAAAAGCTGAGACCTCTGTTGCTGATGGAGCTACTGGCACTGTCACCACCACCATCACCACAAACCAACAAACTCCTGTTCTATAACTGGAAGAATTCCGAGACCAAGCCAGAAGGACCCATGAGAGGCCAGTCGGGCTCTCAATGTGCCACAAAAATCTATGTTTGTCACGCAAATAAAAGAGTGCACTCAAGGAACACAGGTATTTTAATCATAATGATTTTTCTCATAGATCTGGCATCTGCTAACATAAACAGACAAACCAGTGACAAGATTTTGGAGTCCCTGGGAAGTCCTATGACCATGGTGCTACCGGTTAGTTTCTCACACATGACATTTCAAAAGCTATCTGATTGGAAGTAATTTCTGATAACCTTTATTAAAGTGTGATATAAGGCAAGGGTCAGAATAAAGCTTTAGCATTCTGACGTGATTAAAGTATAACCTTTGCTAATGCTGAGTAATTTACCATCAATTTCATTTCTTGTGCAATCAAGACATGAATTATTAAATTCAAGACCTCATGGGGAATAGAACAATAAGGTGCTGACCTAAAGAAGATTAAAATCTAGGTGAAAAAAATTGAATATGTAAGACAAAAGACTCAGCAAGATATGGTGCATGACAGATTCCACAGGAGCCAAGAGGAATTAGTAACAGTGGTGTCTGGGAGAAAAAAAAAAAAAGCAAAAATATCAAACAAATTCAGACACCTGCTTTTTCATCTCTCAGTAACACTGAACCCTTTCCATCCACACACACAAAGACATGTTTGTGTTCTTTATCGATTGGTTCCTGATTAATACAACATCAATCAATAATTCGTTTTCTGGCTTAATTCTAGTGCCTTGTCAAATAGCCAGACCTATGACTTCAACAACATAAGCAGGCCACTTAAACAGATTATGAACGAGATATTCTGGAGGCATTACAATCCCAGAAGACAAATCAAGACCTCAAGACAAAAGGCGCTTGACTTTATAAGACCTTAATCTTGCTGCCTTATATGTAGCTGACAGCATTCATGGGCAAAATGCAAGATGCTCTGAATGAAAATTTCATTCGTTGAATCTAACCTCAACGCTGAAAAATGCATAACATGAAGATAAACTCACTAGTCCGGGTCTAAACCAAAGGCCATTTGAAATTCAATTCTGCATGTAGTAAGTATTGGTGATTGAGAGAAGAAAATTCCTACACATGTAATACAACATTTTACAGCTTAGACTTGCCAACACTGTTGTTCCCTCCCGTAATGGCAGGACATTCTTAACTGTTACACCTGCTGCTAAAAGCGGAACTCTTGGAATGCACACGCCTCAGCCTTACCATGGGGCATCACTGTGTTATCCAAGTCCTCCCTAGGGAAATCACTGCTGGAGAACCTGGAGATGCTTAGCCCTCTTTCTCCTATTCTTCCCCCTTCTGGCTTCTCTCTTTTGCTTTCTCACACCAAAACCATCCAGTCCCCTCCTTCCAGATATATTGTTTTTAATTCCTGGCAAACTGTGTTCCATTAAGAAACCTCTAGATACGCATGAACCTAACCTGGCTCAGGCCATCAGGTGGGAAAGCCAAGGACAGAAATGACTGTGTATAACCTAGCCATTACATTTGCATAGATTCATTGGCAGAAAGCCTGTTCCTAATGTAATTGGACGTGACTCAACCACCAACGACTGACGAACACTCAACACTGGCTACACACAGGCTACTGTACCCACTGATGGGCACAAATGAGAGTAAAATATGGTGCCTCCACCTGTAGACACACTGGGACATTATTATGGAAGATTGTTTCCTTTTTCATTGTAAATTTTATTATAAAATTTTATGGAATTTAATATGATCTCAAATATCATTATGCCTCACTCTGGGTACAATTTAGGACATCTACACAGCTTTTATAAAGTTTTTTTACGATTTGCAAAATATATTCAATAAATATTATACCATCTGCAACAGGAATATCTCTTTCCATGAATGTAACTGTAATATTTCAATAATTATATATAGTAGTGATTTTATTTGTCTTTTGGCTTCAGCGCACCTCAGGAAAGTGACAGTTTTCCTACCTGTGACCTGAGCTTGTCACAGGTGTATTTGACTAATGCCCTCATCTGGGCTGAGACTCCACAGTAGATGGGAACCTATATTAAAGAGTAACCAGAATCTACTTGAGCATGACAGGTCATTAGTTGGGTGACTGTCTTTCTACTACAGACAATCTTTAAGTAATGTGTTCTTTCTTTTTTTTTCCTTTTTTTATCCAGTGTATTCAACAGAGTAAATATATAGTCTTAGTTCTAGTGTGGCAGATCTTGCCAGAAAGACTAACACAAGGAAAGACCAACAATCAAACAAGTCATGGATATGTGTCCCTTAGCCCATTAGTGTTGATCTTTGTGCCAACTCAGTTATTTTCACTTTTATTTCCTCAGTTATGTTCAAGGGTGTTTCTTCCATATAATAAATATTTCACTTACTGCATTTCCTTCTGTCTAAACCATTGTTCTAATTCTTAATGTTAGAAGCAACTTTTTTTTCTGGAAAATAGGAGAAGCAGCAGCTTAGAGTGCATGGTAGAGCATATGGCTTCTGACAGCCAATGGCACAGGCTCCTATCACAGGGCACGGGTCCCAAGAGGAAATGGGACGGTTCAGGGGAATGTTACACCAAGCCAGCCCTACTTTCTGCACAGAAAACCACAGACCTCCAACACAAGAAAGGGAAATTCCCCAACCTCTGTGCCAGTTTCCAAAGCTTAGAAGATGGCCAGCCATTCTACACCAGCTGCATTTTCAAAGACCTTTTCAAGCAGGCCTCACAGCTCTTGAATAAATCAGACCATCCTCAGTTCACAAAGGAAGGTGCTGAGTCATAAGGGCTTGGCTAGCCAGCTAGGGAAAGTCCCTTCGTGAGAGAGCTGAAGGCAGAGAGCAAAGATCCTGAATTCTTGTCCTGGACAGAGGAAAAGAGGCCACCCTGCTTCTTTATTGAGTCTGTCAAAGGAACAGAAAACCAATTGTGACTCCCCAGCTCCCACAAAAGAGCAGTTTGCTGCACTGCCAACAGCAGGATCAGAAGAAACCAAGCCTTGTGCTGAGAGCTTGCTGACCACGGTGCTGCGCTCCAAGGTGAGAGCACCCTGACAGGATGGCCAGGCCACAACAACTCAATTCCCTGCTTGGTGGGCAGTCGTCTAAGACAAGGCTTGCCAGTGGAAGGGGGAGTCAGTAGGTCAGCCATTCAGGCAGTGTTCAAGAAGAAGGTACCTTGCATTAAAGCCTTTTCTTGAGGGCAAATTAACTCTTACTTCTGAGTCACACATTTGGACTCTCTAGAGGCTTCCAAGCAATGTCAACACACCTAGTGACATAGTCTCAGTTGCTTAATGTAATTTTGACATAATATCCATGCAGAGTTGGGGCTATACTAATGATACCCATGAGACCATGAATTGGACAATGAATTCCCAGAAATATTCTTTAATGAAAAAAAAAAAAAAAGCCAAGGACCCAGTTTTTAAATGCTATTTCTTATTTCACGTCAAACAAAATAAGGAGGAGAAAGAAGTCCTGCCTGCTGCAAGTTTTTTATGGCACTAGCTTTCACGTGTCTACTTGGAAATTCACAGCAAAGAGTATGCAGCACCAGTTTTGGGAATGGAGCTAACTCTTTAAAAGCGCTTCATCTGAAGTGTCCAGATCATCCCAAGCAAAACAGCATCCATCCTCTCCTCCTCCGCAGCCTGAGACAGCATGGAAAGCTCCTGGTATTTGGCAGCTCTCCCTATCTCCCATTGGCTATAGACTGCATCTGCTGCCAGCAAGCAACCTCACCTCTACCCCACAGGAATACATTCCAAAGGGAATGTTGTGGTTTCCCTTAGGCTCCCAATAATCTAACTCTTGCATGCACACGATTTCCAGAAGGGCAGATATATGGGTGATACTACTTGCCTGCTTGCCTGCTTGCCTGCTTGCTTGCTTGCATGCTTGCTGGCTGGCTGGCTGACTGGCTGGCTGGCTGGCTGGCTTAGCCATTCAAGGCTACGGCTGCTGCTTCCCTTTGCTCAGTCCAGTCCCTCCTGTGCGATGCATTAATATAATCCATATTAACTCGTTGCCCATGCTCCAGGATAAGCGTCAGGATGGTAGCTCAAGAATGAAAAAGACAAACTCCTTGTTCTGGTTGAGCTTCTTTCCTAAGAGAGAATGACAATAGACAAACAATAAAAACAAAAAGAATCAAGTCATGCCAGCTGACAGTCCTGTTAAGGGCTTTATTAAAAATGAAAGTGGGTGACGTGAAAGAAACTTATGCTACACCAGGTAGGTGCCCAGGAATTTGACAGTTGAATTTTCTAAAGCAGAGCAATGAAGGCAGAAGACACAAAACATGGAATGACCTCAATGTTAGCATGGGCAGAGGACAAAAACACTTGGGGCTGTGGACAAAGTTCCATTATAACCCATCTCAGGCTGTCAGGGTACGGCAGAATTGGCCTAAGAGACAAACTTACCTTTGGGACACCTGAGGGAAAGCCAACTGTGGCCCTGTAGAGCATCTCATCCAGCCTCTCATTTCACAAGAGCTCAGAAACACAGCTGGATTTTCTTTCAGCCATGTGCCTCCAGGTAATAACAGCAAGCTCAGCAGGCAGGGTGGGGGCGCTGAGGATCTGGCAGATAGTCTGGCCTAGGCTAGCCTTCCTGAAACTTCTAAAAGCATGTGTTCCACAACAAAGAAAGATTGAGTTATCATAGAAGCTAATATAAATTGCTCGGGATTAGCTAAATTTTGCCGCAATAACAATTCCAAATCATACTGACCTCAAGCAATTCTTGATCCTTATCATCGATCAATAGAATGACTCTGTTATAATAGTTAAATCCCTATTTGAAGTGTTCCCCCAGAGGGAAGGAACAACTCTGCAGGGTCTCTCCCACCGGCACAAAACAGTACAACTTGGGGCTGACCTGTGTCACTTTGCTCAAAATTCATTGTCTGTATTTTCTTGCATGATCTTTCTCAAACTTAAGGGGACTAAAATACGCAGACCACACATGTAACTGCAAGAGAAAGCTGAAATGATAGTAGCAAGTATCCAAAGTGCTAGTATTAGTAATACCCAAAACTATACAGTGTGCTCTGTAATCTAGAGGCTAGGTCCAAAAGTGGAGAAACCCTCCATAGGTAAAGGGACAGTCCTAAAAAATCTAAAATGCATCCAGGAATAAAGCAACCAGAGAACATGATGAGGGCTATCCAAGAAGTCACTGATAATTGTTTTGACAATGGTGTAAGGAAGGGAAGACATAAAAGTAACTAAAGAGGAGCCATATGTGAAAAAAAATGCTGAGAGCCCAATGCCAGAGCGTTAGGTCCTAGACCTAAAGAACCTGTCCTAGTAGGAATAGGGTCTTTTGTTTGTCTGTTTGTCTGTTTATTTGCTTGCTTTATTTTGTTTTCTCTGTGTAGTCCTGGCTGTCCTGGAACTCACTCTGTAGACCAGGCTGGCCTCAAACTCAGAGATCCGCCTGCCTTTGTCTCCCGAGTGCCGGGATTAAAGGCGTGCGTGACCACTATCCAGAGAGGAATTCTTAAAGGTGTTTGAAGTGTAGAAAGTGAAAATCTTTGTTATTTTGGAAGACAAGTCCAATGGTGATGGCCTCAGTGAAGGTCTTATTTCTAGGAGATAATCTGCTCGCATCAAACCTTCTAGAGCCATTTCCTTGCCAGGTAAAACAGGCTAATTCAGCCCCACACATCTCCTAAAAACAGTTCAGTAGAACCTACTTTACCCCCTGATTTATAGACACCTACTTAGCTTTTGCCTTAGAAATAGGAGCATACAGGTTTGCCAACTGTAGACACCTCAGACATCTACAGCCCGTTCTCGTTGCCTGCTTCTCTTGGTCTTCTTGATTGTGTGCAATATGACTACAGGACCTGGTGCAGTCTTTAGAGAAGCAGCAAAACCACGAGTGCTCTCCAGCCAGAGCACCACCTCTGAAGCCAGAATTCACGTGAATATTGAGGGACCAAATGATCTTCTGTTCTCTCTTTTTCCTAGCGGAAACACGCATGTCGGAGGGACAGTGCTGTCTCCAAAGCCCACAGTGAGATGAGTTTAGAAACTCAGTCCAAGGACACAGCACTTCAAAGAAACCACACAGCAGTGTTCTGGTCACATGAACCCCAGGAATATGGTGGCTATTTTTAGATCTTCAAAATCTTCCCCCTTTTCCCAAATTTATCAGTCCTTTGGGATCTTCTTTACCCAAACACCCCAGCTTGAGGAAGTATCCCAAATTCACATGAACCACATGGACTTAATGGCAATAGATTGTTTCACCACTTTTCCGTGAAAATTGAAAAAAAAAAAAAAAAAAAAAAAGCTTTACAGCAAGATGCCCAAGCAGCCCCATGCCACTTGTCCCGCTGTATGAAACACTGGAATCCTTCCTTCTTAAGGAAGTTCTACCCAATGACCTCTTCCAGCACATAATTGAAGTGTGAGTTTTTCATAAGGCGTGTGCTAAGATGTTTCTCGTCTAAACCCATAAGAGATCTGAAGTCTCCTGTGATTGCCGGAGATTGCTATGCCACTTCTCAGAGTTCAAAAGCTAAGCAGTCGCATACCATGGGGCTTCGGAGACACACAGGGCCCATGTGCTTGCCAAGCTGAAATGCTTTCTCATTAGAACTGCACACAATCTGCAATTACTGGCCTGGGGAGGCTGTTTAGAGACTCCATATGCCTTTCCTTCACCTCTCAAAGGAGTCAGAGCTCCGAGGCCATCCCTACCCTCCTCCTGCCCCCTGCCCCCATCTGGTTCCACTTGGTCAAGGTTGTTTTAATCCTATTAAAATGTCACATCTGCGTGATAAACCTTTCCACTGGGACCCATGTATGGCCTTTGGAGGTACTTTTGTGCTGACTCATGAAATGCCCCCTGCTTGAGACGGAGGCTCAGTTCTGCTCCTGGCTGATGCTTATCCACTGGTTCTGCCCTGCTCCCCTCTTCTCACTCCACCTCATCCCTCGGGTTCTTCCTCACGGCCTCGGATTGCAGCTTTCCCAGGCCGTTGCTGCAAAGGAAATGTTCACTCATTCTCTTCTGGCAGCTCACTTTCTCCACTAAACCCTCCCAGCATGTCCACCTTCTCACCTCTGAAGCAATTACTCAAGGGCCATGTGCTACTCCAGAAAGCCACTCGAGACACCTCAAAGACATCCCTGTACGGTGAATCCTCTCTGCTAATGAGAACATGGGTATCCCTGGGTTAGTGGTATTAACTGTGCCAACAGATCAAAAAGGTTCACTCTTCTAAGGCATCAAGGGTCTCATGTCAAACGCTACTCTCTCTTCCTGAACCCAGATGCAGGATGGGACAAGGACAGGACAGCTACTATGAATCCTATTTTAGAGATGATTACACCAAGGATCATGGGGAAGTAATAACTTCCCTGAGAATGCATGCCAATTAGAGATGGGAGCAGGAAAAATATCTCAGCCTGTCTTCAGAGGTATTTTTTAATGGACAACTTTCTAAATGGCCCCCAGAGAAGGATGCTCTACTGGTCATTATTCTACCCGTTTTCTTTCTTCCTATGGGACAAAAGAACTCACCCATGAAGTAGAATGGTAGGAGCTGAGAGAGCAAGTAGCTCATCCTCCATTCAGCACAGAAGTCTGTTTCTTGAACTCCAAACCAGACTGCAGCATACAAGGAAGGCAGGCATGGTCCTATGCTAGTACTTCCCATGAGCATATCTGTAGACACTTGCCTTAAAAGAAGCAGTAACCATCTTGTCCTATTATGCCAGTATGAGGCTTAAAATACCCTCCATGAGGGATGGGAAGGCCACTGACTAGACCAACATGTCCAAATCTTAATGCCAGTGTTTACAGAGTTGAGATCTCTCTGGAATTCAGTTCTGTGGTAATATATCCATGGGCACAGAATGCCATCTCTATCACGTACACCCTGCATGTTTGGACTCTTTCTGCAGACTGCAATCCGCCCTCCCTCATTCCTTGCTGTACTGAACCATACGACAAGGATCTCAAAATCCCACAGCACCTCAGCTCCCAAGTGGTCAGAATTCCAGAAGCTTCCACACCCTCCCCGGTTGGCACTGGGTATTTCCTCACCCCTGACCTCCGCTTCACCTCACTCTCTCCTGGCACCCAGTACTCCATCCCTGATTACCCTTGCCCTTGGCTCAGTCTCACAGCCCCCAGGGTGTGAGGGTGAGGACTGCCCTGCATTGGAGCCCACACTTGTGTCGATGCCAAAGCAAAATTACTAAGTAGGTGATGTGTCTCCATACACCCACCACATGTACCCAATCTGTCCCACTCCTGGCTTAGTCCCTGGACAAATCCTGGCCCTGGTCCCTGAGGCACACTTGGAGACCTTGAGTAACATTTTATGGCTCGTGAAATGAGTTGCAAGTTCTCCAAACCCATTCCAATCCTTTCCACTAGCCAAGTCTGACCTTTGCACTCACTACACCTTCTACCAAACCCTGTCTCTCTCAAAAGAAGGTATCACCACCTCCTCTACGACCACTGCTCTTGGGCTAACCTCTTCACCTCCTAAGATTTCATATTCATCTATCAATTACAGTTCTCCAGGATCTCTTTCGGAAAATTTAGTTGAGAAAAAAAATGAGGCTTTTTTTGACAGTAACTAATTTAGGCAGCAGAACACTCTGTTTAACCTTGACGAGAGTTGGAATTGTAGCTACATCACCTATGGAAGTATATTTTGGCTGTGGAAGTAACTTTGTGGTAGATCAGTGCCTAGTCTGCCAAAGCCCTGGTTTGATCCATCTCTTGCAACAAGTAAAATAATCCTTCCTGGTGCATTCTCGACCTCTTAACAATAGTTGCTTACTTCTAGCTTCAGAAGGACTCATGCTGTGAAGATGCCTCTGTGGATTAACAAGCACACTCACATCTTTCTGGACCAAAGACTCCATCAGCCTCCAGAAGGATCCAGAAACGAGAGATTGCTACGAGTGCCAGGACATTTATGAATGAGATTTTTCTCACTGCCCTAACGAGAGGAAGTGAGTCATTCTACTGCCCACCAGCCAGAAACCCTTTTCTTCAGATCTGAAATATTTCACCATTCAACAGCTTTCATGTACAGTTGGGGAAGGGGAAGACAGTTACCCTTCTGGCGGGTATTCAAATAAACAGACATCTCACAGACGGCACTGAAACAGAGACGGAACGGTTTGGACAGAGCATTTCATACACCAGCCTGCTGTAGAAATCAAACTCAATTTACACATTAGGGCTTGAGCACTAACAGTCACTTTTATGGAGAGCCCCAAGCCCCTCTCTGCTCCTTTGAGAGCTGACACCACTCTTCACTACACACAGAAATGAAGACAGGGAGGCTCCATAGAAGCTGCAGATACTGCAGGTCCCACCCACATCTTGGTTCTGCGGCGGGGGGGGGGGGGGGGCACCCTTCTTCTTGGCTCCAAGTCAAACGCTTAGCCGCTTCTAGGAATTGCTTTCCTCTTTCTTTTACTTCATTCCTAGAGGTGGGACTCAAAGGGAATGTGAATCCCACATACCACGTCCCTGTATTTATGTGTATATTCAAAATGGTTTAGAAGAGAACTCACATTTCAATAAACAATGAAAAATTTCCGACAGCCACGTATTCACCATTGAATAGACTATCCCCACCTATCTCCCATAGCCAGGAAACAGATCAAATCCATTGATGTATCCCTAATCTGATATCCCAATGGAAGGGGAATGAAGGTGGGAGGTGAGACCCTGCATGGAGGAAAGTGGTCATGAAGGGGACTATTTTGAGGAGTATATATTGTCCTCAGCGGCTTCTTTAAGTTCTCAGGGCTTCCAGAAATGAGTGGATTTTATTGTCACCTGTGCCCACGCCCAGCTGTTCTGCCTACCACAGGACTGTTGGAATGGAAAGGGCAGCCATGGAGTGGAACGTCAGAAGCTGCCTTCCCTCCTTCAGGCTGTTTCTCACAGCCTTTCTCGGGCACTTGTCACATGGAAGGAAACTGAAGCGCATACCAGCCTTGCTGATTTCGTTGGTCTGCTCTGAGGCCTCCGTACTGATTTCTGAGATTCCCCAAACCTCTGGCACCAGAATCCATTGTGAGTCCTAATCCAGCTTTCCTAGCTTGCTGAAACAAGCTGAGCTGGTTTGAATTCGCTCTCCCCTCTTTCCAGCAATTTAACGCACTTGTCGGTACTGGTCTCAGGTGGTAAGTTTGCCCCTCCAGGCTCTGGCATTGAAATGCTGTTGCTACCTTCCTGGCAAAGGAGAGGAGGGTGCCAGGCTCTTCAAGGTTGAGCAAATTTTACTCACAATAACATTGTAGCCCTCCTTTCTCTATATATAGTCAGTGATGTGGCATCAGATCATCTCTCTGAAGACCAGAGAACTGTTTAAGGCCACACCAAGGGCTGTCATCTCCCTGTCCTTCCCTTGTCCCTCCTGTACCTAAGCCCTGTTTGCAACACCCTTTTATTTCTTTTTAAATGGGTGCTCTAGCCAGGAGGAACCACCTCTGAACAATTTTATTGTACCCTGGAATTAGCCAATCAAATGTTCTCTGAAATGTTGACACTTCCAGTTCTAGAAAGCTGACTCCCCAGATGGCAGTGAACACTGCCTGGTGCGGTTGAGCCTTTGCTCCTGGATGTTCCAGAAGCAGGTGGAACAGCAGAGTCAAACCTAAGTTCGGGCACTAGTGCTACCTCCGCCATCCCTGTGACTTGGAATCGCAGTTCTCTCCCCTGGGAAGAGGGCGAGCAAAGCTGACCTAATGAAATTTTTGTTTTACATGGTGAGGTACAGCAGATGGAGATGCATGTCTGCACAGAGCCGAGGGCCAGGCTTCAGCAGGTGCCCATTACACAGAGATGGTTAGCAACCTAGATGGGATTATTCCCAGCAATTTACATCACCAACTGAGGTTTTGTTTGAACACCATTCTAGATGAGTTATCCCAAGAGCATATCTAACCTTTCTGTAATTCTAGTCCATTTGTCTCCTGTCAGAATGAAAACGGCCACCGTCGTATTTCTATATGTTGCTGCATAATAAACTATACCTAATTTGAAAAGAAAAAAATTCTTCTCGTTCCTTAAAGAGCAATATTCTTTATATTTAAACCCTATGGTTATATAATTTCATGGTGCCAAAGATGAATTTTAGATGAAAGCTTGTTTGTCTAGGGAAAAGTTTTGCTGTCCAAGAAGAGGTTACTACACACAATATTCTCTGCAGTTTTAAACAGGAGATCAAATTTAGTTTGCTTGTTTTATTTTGTCACAGCCTTTAAAAAAAATTCCCTGACAAGCCTGAACATTCAAGTTATAACCTGAAATTTAATCTGGAAATATTTATTTTAAAAAATCTATAAGAACTTGAGGATTAATGTCAGTACACCAGTGCTCAGGACAAACAGAGGTTACTCTATTGACCCAGGGTTGGGTTGGCACAGCACATCAATGCCTGAGCAGTTCTGCATGCGCCCCACAGTACAGAGTCTGGAATGTTCTGAAGTCAGGCTCTCACTGACAGATCATTAGGGGAGTTCATATGGCCCATCAGGAAATTAGGAAATTTAGCATAGTGTGTTTTTTCCAGCTCAGCCATGTCATGAGTAAGGAGGACATCTTTCTTGCTGCATTAATGACAGGATATGAATCACCCTTGCTCTAGATGGCCACCCTGAGGAGCTCCCTTCTCCAATTTCAGGGAGTTACTCTACTACAGGCTTTCTTTCTCACCTCAGGGAGGCCCCGAAATGCTTCCCAATACTTAGAATGTCATAGTTCCCTCCTGTACCTTGGAGTGACTTGGCATGTAAGGAATCCATGTCCACCAGGCTGGGATTTTTAAACATCAAGCTCCCCAGAACAGGATATTATCAGAAATCTGTGAACATTTCCATGTCTCCTGCTCCTCCCACTGCCCACATAGCGTGAAGTTTACCATCCCTGTATCAATCGCCATGCGCAGTAGAAAAGCAAGAATTTTCCTGCCCATCATCAGCGAGCTGTCATTAGTAAATTACAATGAACTTGTGCTTACATTTTCTGTTACAGAGCTTCCTCCCACACCACCCCCAAACAACCTAGGTCACCTGGGCAAAGCTATGTGTTCATGGAGAAAAATAAATGAACAACCAAAAGCAGAGATTGAACATTAGTCAGTGTCTGAACATGCCAAATGCTTTCCTAAGGGCTCCTGGGGATATTCTCACTTCATTTAAAGAGAGCAGGCCTAAAACTAGTCCAGGCTTACAGCACATGACCTGTTCTAACCCATCACATTCTCCTTCTTGCAGCGGCCTCTGGGTAAGGCTGCTGATCTTAAGCTCAGACTCAATCAAAGGCAAAAAAAGAAGACAAGGGAATAAGAAAGTGCATAGGCCCCCAAACCAGTTTGTGCCACGGAGGGAGAGTTCTTCAGCCACCAGACCAGGACAAGTTCCATCCGTCCTTCAAAGGAAGCCTGTCCCCGAGCCAAAACTGAGAGCACATCCCTAGGATCCTTAGTTTATAGTTCTCAAATCCTGGGGGTTCTTCCACCGCAGGGAAATCCTATGAGCTACAAAGACACAGAGAAGGTGGGGGATTGAAAGAGGAAAGGGTCATCTTAAGAAGGGAGAAGAAAAGAACTGAAAAAAAAGAAAGGAGATGATACAGAAGAAAGGAAAATAAGGAATGAAATACTCTGAGCTATATTTGAAGTCATGGGATCATTTTCTTCTCTCCAAAGTGTAAGTAAAGTGGTGATTAACACTGAGCTGGAAATCATGCTTGATTTTATTCCTGGCCTTCTGTACAACTCAGCCCCTGAACACATGTGCACAGATGGGCATACACATGCATTGACACACACACACACACACACACACACACACACACATACACACACACACAAGTTCTTTTTTTTTTTACTTGTTCAGATGTCCTGGAATCTGGATTTGAATTATATCAAAATCATCAGAGAGCTCCCCTACCCTGCCTTCCCTCCACCCCCCATAACCCTGCTTGCTGCACAGGCCTGTATTTCATTGACATCATCTTTCGGAGTTCAAGTCAGCAGGTCTGGCTGGCAGCAAGATGCTCCGTGATTGATTTATCAGGATAGTTAGGGATAAAATGTGTGTGTCATTACACGAGCACAGGAGAAAAAGATTCGCGGTGCACAATGGGAGAGCCTGTCGGCAGATTCATGACGCAGCTCTCTTGTGGGGAGGAGCCATCTGTTAGCTTAAGTGAGTGTGTGAGATGCCTGTCCCGTTTCTAAGTATCCGTTGAAGAATGTGTCCGTCAGGACTGACTCACACTAGACCAAGCCAGGAGCACAAAAATCAAGCAGGGTCCTGTCTGCTCCCAATTTTTAAAAAAAATGTAACTGAGTTGTAACATCTTTTATAAAAACAAGTGATTAAGTGTGACTCTTAGACAAAAAAAAAATGAGCCCTCACTCCTGATTTCTGAAGCTATTAGTGGTCGAGCTCATTGGCACTCTGACAAGACAGCCTGGTTTTCTGTTCCTGTTCCATTACAAATCACATGCTATGACCTTGGGTGACTTACTCCAGCTCTCGGTGCTTTAATTGCCAAACTTTTGAGTATAGAAGGGGGTGAAGCCAAGATCCTCGAGTTCTTAAATCAGTTGAAATATGTGAATCTGTGCACACACACCAGTGTAGGACCAGCTCTGGCATGTAATGTAAACTTTGAACAGCTCGCTCTCATTCTACCACAATAAGACAGAGCAGGGGATATTCTGAGGATGAGAAGGAAGTGTAAAAAGGCACCCAGTCTGTTTTATGAGAACTGAGATCACTACCAGAAACAGGTTCTTATGAAGGGTGTGTGGTGAGACAGGAAGGCCTCAAAAAGTTTAAACTATAATGGAAGAATTGAATGACAAGCATTTGTTGGGTTAATATTTAGCAGCTTACTTTCTTCATCCATGGTTGAAAGTATTTCATTTTCAACAGAATCTCTATGCTATCCATTATTAGCTTATATGGTAGATAGAAATGAAAGAAAATCTTGACGATTAAGGTTTAATTACTCCACCAGGAGGATCAGGAGCGATGTTGGTAATGGGGTCGAAGGACGTAAACAAGTTCTCTAAGCAACTCTGCTCTTCTCCCTGCTCAACTGAGCTACATCTGTGGAAGGCCTTAGCTGAGTTTGCTAAGAGGGCGAAACCACACACTGCAAACCCCAGCGTATCCTTGAAGTGGTTCACTTAGCGAAGGGCTGGAGCTGCTGCGTCTGTTTCACAAGGGCACTGTCAGTGGCAGTGTGGGGGATGGGTTGGATGGGAGGGGCATGGACAAAGAGAAAGGCCAGGACATTTAATTCAAACATGATTTAAAAGATGTAACTAAGGACTGTGGCTTGGCCAAGAGGGGTGGAAGAGGGTGGTAGCTGGGTAGGAGGAAAAAAAAAAAAAACAATTGCCCAGATGTGGTGGCTACTTAGATACCCTTTAGGAGACAAAATGATCCTAAGACTCCATCTGAAACAACTGGTTGTGTCAGATTCAAAAGAAAAGTTCCTCAGCTTGAAGTCAGTGTGGAGCACAAGGGCAGTTGGGAAATGATAATGTTAATCAAGTCCCTGTGTATGACGCTGTCAAGAAAATTAAAACTGTCTTAAAGAATACAAACTAGAAACAAGCTTTCTTCTTTGGTTTGGGTGGGGAGGGGAGGCGGATTCAAGTGTATTTGGACATACAGACATTGAGAGCCTGTGTGATGACCAAATGAAGGTGGCCACAGGTGGTTGAGACCGAGCCCTAGAGTTTAAACAAAAGGGTGAAGTCTAACAAGCAGTCACAAACATGGCTGTCCTGCAGATTGTCTGGGAAGGCATGGTCAGGGAGAGCACATACCTCACATTAAAATCCCAGGATTTTAATGGGCAGGAGGGAAGGGCAGCCGACAGAGCCGTCTTGAGGGGAAGGGATATGAACAGGCAACCCAGCAAAGAGCTGCTCTCAAACTTGGAACCTCAGACTAAACTCTGACTCCAACATTCCCCACCCATATGCTTGAAACAAGAACACGCTCCTCCTTTGATCTCATGATAAACAGGGAAGTAAGCATTTGAAGAACGTGAAATATAGTATGGGCATTCTCAGACGCATGCCTGGCCAGCGCTTTCTCCCTCCCTCCCTCTCCTTTCAACAGAGTTCACCACTGACAGATAACTGTGTGTTTGATACAGCCTAGGTGTAGAGTGGTATGCCTTTCACCTCCACTGCTTCTCCAGCGTCGCTACCCCGGCTTGGGCTCCGGGCCAGCACATGCTGGCTGCACGCAATGTTCTCAGCATGCCACATTGCAAAGTATTAAGCTTCCGCTGCTCTGAAAACTTTTATAATCTCTTCAAAGAATCTCCCTTGAAATAGACTCTTGTGGTTTGCATGTTGGGGAAGACAGGGGGACACTCTCTTCTTAACTGTCTGAGAAATTCATCATCGCAGGAACCAGGTAGATTTGAACTTGGTCTCCACCCCTTGCTAACCACAAGACGTCAGATGATTAAATTTTAGTTGCCTATTTATTGGACTGTGTTGGCCCATGGGTTAGAGGCTATGGGTACAAAAACTGTTCCCTTTCTTTATTCTAGCAAGATAAAATTGTTTGGTTTCTTTCTAATATCTACACACACACACACACACACGCACACGCACACGCGCACACACACACACACACACACACTGACTGCAGCAATGAACCTCAGGGCGGCTCCTCCCACTTTTAGCCAAAGGTGTGGATCTGAGAAGCCCAAGGGTAATTCTGTGTGCTTTTACAATGACTTGTTCAGAAATAGGCTACAACTATGTGGAGAAATCCTCTGGCTTCTATGACAGAGCTACAGACAAGAGGAACCCACCCTAGACATTGCTCTGCATGGCTGCCATTCTGGAGCTACCATGGAGGGCTTGGTTCTGGCCTTAGAATGGAGCTGTTGCCAGGATAGAAGACAGAAACTCCTGACCGCACTTGCTATATTGAATAGCTACATCAACCAGCTCTACGTACTCTCTGAACTTATGCTTTCTACCGTGGAAGAGAACAATCTTTCCTATCATTTAAGCCAGCTTCCTCTGGAGAATACCATAACTGACAAGGTGGCAATGGCCCCTTTGTAGGATTATGATGAAAATTGTGATTCTGTGAGGAGCTTGGAACATAGGGATTACTTAAGTAGCCGGTGCCAAGATTCGATTGTATGATCCCTGCCTCTTCAACTCATCCCTGGTGTCCATTTGCAGATAGCTAGAACTGACACATTCAGTCTTATGCAGTTCACCTGGGGAACCGAGTCTGCAAACAGATCACATGACTTTACTGTACAACCCTGAGCTGGAGAACTACTGAATTCATAGTTTTGAGCTCGTACCACTTACTGCCCTGAGAACGTCCCCAGGTTATCTCTACAAATACATTCATTCCTGAGTAGAGGACAGCTACTATTAATATCCCATTTCATAGACGGCAAAACTTGGGCTAAAGAATGGATCTGAACGTAAGCCTGCCAGCCTTCAAAGGTTATACCTCTGTGCCATGCCTGATATTACTCCACTGTGCTATTGAATGTGGTAAGAATGCAGCTTATAGGCACAGGGAAAAATCCAGGAGAATCCTCAGTTGTCTCCAACAGTTCCTCCAGGTATAAAATCTCTGTCAATTGATACTTCTGCCAGATGAAGCCAGAGGACTGCAGAGAAGGGAGGTTATACAGACTCAACTGCGGAGTCGGGGCTCATCCTGAGAGAGGGGGCAGGAATGCCAGTGTTGCAGTAGGAAGGCAGAGCTGAGCCAGCAAATGCCAAGTTCCCGGGAAAGGAACAAAGATGAGTAAAATAAAGACAATGCATAGGTCTCCCGGGCAGGCAAAGCCATATGTGTTCTACTTTGCCTATTAAAAGGTAAGCGTACAGTCATTTCTGGTGCATGCATAAGTGTGTGTATGGGGGTGTGCACTAGCAAGAGCACTATGAACACACACAACCATAAACAATGAAAAAATAACACCCATAATGAAATACGCTTCAACAGGCATTCCCTTGATGATGAAATTACACATTTATTTATTTATAGATTTATTTATTACTTTGACACATTTTCCAAAATTTTCTTTTCAAAATGATTTTATGTACATCAATTTTATAATTAGAAAGGTAATTCAATTCCCAAAACGATGATGACGCGTGTATATACAGAGCTTCCTGTTTGCCAAACTTCTGGTTCAGGTCAGTCCTCCACTCTCACAGGCTCTCTTCTCTACTCTTTAAGGCATGCACCTCCTTTCTTCTTGTTCTTCACTTCTATTCCCTAAACTGGTGACTCCCATTCTGAGGACAAGAAAGCAGTCTAGAGACAGTCACTGGGATCTACAGCACCGGGATCTACAGACCACGAGGCCCTACCCGTGTCCTGTGAGGGGAATGGTTTACTGCAGGCAATGCCTCTGCAGTGACTCCTTCGTCAGTTCGTGGTGGAACTTGGGGGTCAAGGTGGTAAATAAACCATTCCAATGGGTAGCTTGAGGGGAAAGGAAAGAGTCTCTGAAAATGCAATAGAAATATTTTTGTATATCAGAAAATAGTAATTCAATACTTTCCAAGAAGAGGAAAGAAAGGGAAGGGAGGAAGGGAGGAGAGAGGGAAAGAGGCAGAGACGGAGGGAGGGAGGAAGAGAGAGAGGGAAAAGTGGCAATGGGAATCTTCCCTTCTTTGAAGGCAGAGGCAGAATTTGAAAAGAAACTATCTCAGGAGGCGGCACCAGCATTCCCCTTTGGACACTGTCTTTATGGAAACATCTGCAGGAAACAGCACATGACCACAGGTTAGCAGGAGACAGGGTGAAAATAAACTTGACACAAATGATATGGATTTCTGAAATGCAGACCATTTCAGCAGAGTTTATATGACATGTGACGATGGAAATTACCCTCCAGCTCCCCGTATCCTTAGTAAAGCCTACTGAAACTCAAGCATGAATGTGCACACATAGAGATACTTTTGCAGAAGAAAAATAACTTTATCAAAATCAAAACAGCTGAGCCTTTTGACACAAGATAGGACCCAGAATCCCAAGGATGGAGAGCATCTTTATATAGGATGCAACTGCTGAGTTGGCATGGGTGAGACCCAGGTACCCAACGATGAGGTCATTTTTACAGGGATTTACCTAACAGAAGCAGGAAGCCTAGTTCAGAAGTGATATCCATATAACACAGAAATGATTTATACCCAGACCCCAGATTTGCTCTCTGACCTCTATCTATGTGACCTTGGAGAAGCTATTTATCTTTTTGGATTCCTGGTTTTCTCATCAATAAACTGCTAAACCAGTATGTGGATGGACTTCTTTGGATCACAGAAGTCATAAATTCGATAATGAAGCTGACGCCTGTAGCAGAGGACCCAGAACATGTGTCCAATAAACGGAGCCTTTTACATGCTGCCTGCAGCTAAAATGTCTACTGACGCTGAGGGCACAAGGGAACAGCTGGCCACAGGCAACCTGCTTGGCCTCTGACTGTCAGGTGCACTGTCTGCAGATGAAAAACATCTGGCGCACTTCGATTAAGCCGCTGGGGTTTCGGCAACTAAAGTAAATATTGGCCTGGAGGAAATTTCGGGGAAATATGCATTCAGAAGGTCGCATTACTGCATGGCTGTGCACCCTGAATATTAAAGGGGAAGGTGAAACGTTCCAGCCTCTGTCCGAATCTGCCGTGATTAGTTGCAGTCTGGAAGCTACACAATCCCATTTTTCAAGGATTAAAGTTTCTCATTCCAAGTTCAACACACATGTTGCAGCTTTGCTTTCTGTCTCCCACCAGGATTTGTAGGAGAGAGCCTGAACTTAGGCTAAACAAATATATAACAAATCCAGGTCTCAATTCCAGCTGAAGGAAAACGTGAAAGTCTGCCTCCGTCAATCCAGCCCTCTGCCTCCAGCCGGGCCATAAATGTCCGTTGTTGTCCCTCGGCAGAAACAGAGGGTCTGTCTTCCATCTCTATGGGGAGGGGAGTGAGACGAGAAACGGACCCAGAGAAAAGAGCCAATTGTTTAAAAAACTGCAAGGCTGGATGTACTTGGAGTTCTCAAAAAGAAGTAATTGCTGAACACCAGATTTTCAGCTATCAAAGGGCCACTGTGAAGGAGCTGAACTTCATCCCACAAGTGGGCTTGACAACGTGATGAGAAATGTTTCCTAGGATTTTTTTCACCTATTCTGAAGAAAATAGCAAGAGCTGGGAGAGAGAGAGAGAGAGAGAGAGAGAGAGAGAGAGAGAGAGAGAGAGAGAGAGAGAGAGAGAGAGAGAGAGAGAGAGAGAGAGAGAGAGAGGGAGGGAAAATGGAAGGAAAAGGTTAACTGTCTCAGCTTTGGAGAGCATCAAACTGCGTGGTGAACAGAATCATCAAGTCAGCTTGATGAGAGCAGAACATTCAGGAAAGAATAAAAAAATGAATACATGAATTTGTAGCCACACAGTCATTTCTTAGTAAAAGAAAAATTTCCTATGCTTTGGATGCAAAAGAATTTCAACTGAAAAAGGAGGAAGAGGAGGGGGGGGAGAAGGAAGGGAGGGTGAGTAAGATTTCATGGCTGCAAGAATTTCAGATAGCTGCAACTGAACTTTTATTCACTGGGGGGGAAAAGGTGTCTATGGGTGAGCACAAAAAGGATTTGCTGCCGGGCGGTGGTGGCACACGCCTTTAATTCCAGCACTCGGGAGGCAGAGGCAGGCGGATCTCTGTGAGTTCGAGGCCAGCCTGGTCTACAAGAGCTAGTTCCAGGACAGGCTCTAAAAAAGCTGCAGAGAAACCCTGTCTCGAAAAACCAAGAAAAAAGAAAAAAAAAAAGGATTTGCTATTACATCACTCAACTCAGGCATTAGCAAATTTTAAAAAAACAGAAACAAGCTAACTTTTAATGGCAGCAGGATGCCAACTCCTCTGTCAGCTTGCTTCACCCTGCACCTCAGAACTGGGCAGCCAATTCAGGTTCCACTTCAGAGTAAAGATGCCCCACAATTTAAGGAAAGCCACACCACCTGTGATGTTTAATGAACAGAGTTGGAGAATACAGGCAGACTGCTCACCCCACAGCACCCCAACACACACACTTCCCCTATTGAGAAGACTCCTGACTGTCTAACCACCCCGGAGGCATGGCGCCACACTGAGAAGGTCACTTATGGGGCAGAAGACATGGTTTTCAGAAGATTCAGTAATTCCCTCTCTGGGTCCAGCAAAATCCGCGGAACAAGCAAGCTAAAAGAACGAAAGTCACGCTGAAAGTAAATTCTGAAACAATGGCTTTTATGTATGCTGAACAGAGGATTATTTGGCTATGTTTTGCTTTTAAAATGCTTGTGGGCAGTATGGTCCCATGAGCCACTTCTGTGGGTGTCCCCGGCAAGTTCAGTCAGTGGGAACAGTGGGAGATCTGCACCAGAAACTCTCTTTGCCATAAAGACTCCAAACCTCTTAGTCCCTTCTGACTCTGCATTGAAGATATATCCTTCAGCTGCCCCCCAAACAGGGGGTTGTCTCCCCAAAGTCCACTCCCCATCAACTAGTTGCTTATAGGAAGGACTTTGGAATGGGCACATTGGAATAAAGGGCTAGAGTCATGGTGGAAGCCAAAACTGGTTCCCTGGGATGGCAAGATGGTTCAGTAGGTAAAAGTGCTTGCCATTCAAATCTGACAATCTTCATTCACTCCCTGGGTCCCCTGGTGGGGAAAGAACTGCCTCTCCAATGTTGTTCCCTGGCCTCTGCATGTTTGCATTGGCATGTTCACACCCATGCGTGCACACATGCACATGCATGCACACACATACAGAGCATGCACACAATCATTTTTTAAAGGCTCTATGAGTGACTAGCGAGGAACAAAAGCCTTCTTGGGCCTCACAACCTGCCTGGCTGAGATCCTGCATGGGTAGACAGACAGCCAGAGTCAGGGCTGGCAGACGCTAAAGAGACTCAAGACTCAAATTTCCTAGTTCTCAGTTGTTTTGCTCAAGAGATTTGCTCAAGGCCAACTGATTCAGAGAATGAGAACGAGGCAGGGACGCTCACATACCTGTCACAGCTCTCGGGTTACAATGCAAACGGGGCAGAGTTAGGCAAACACCTGCATAACTTACCCCTCAGAACACATCAGAATAACCAGAGTCACAGAGTCGGCTTGTGAGAGGCAGAGATGTTTATCAATCTAATCCAGGAGCTCTTGATATTTGGGCAGCCAGTGACCATTCGTGGAAAAGTGATAAAATCGGTAAACCTCTTCTGTGGTGGAAAGGGTCTTTCTAAAGAAGGTACAGCATATTACAATCTACTTCAGTGGCTTTGCAAAATCTCCTAAGGTCTCTCTGGATCATGAGTAGAGGACATTTAACCCAGTGGCCTCCACCTCACTACTACCTTGTTGTGAAATGAGAAAGTAGGAAGCCTGACAGTTACAATAACACATCCTCATTTCAGGTTACCCTCATTCAGATATATAGCCAAGGCTAGCTCCATTGTCCCCCCCACATGCCATTCCTAAAGCCACCATGTTTCCTCAGATTTTCTAATCGTTATAGGAAATGTCTGCTCTCCTTACTTACATCTCACATCCAACATACACAAAATTCTGCATCTTCTGTGACTACTGAAGCCTCATGGAGCCTCAGATGGAAACGCTGAGAAACCTGGACAACTAAACAAAAACACATTTGTGTTTGCATGGGGGTTCTGGTGACAGCTGCCTGGACACTCAAAGGGATCCCCCCCACTGATCCCTGTCAGTCTGCTCTAGATACGGGGCATGACCCTGTGGAGATGTCAACCATCAGCCAACCACATGGACAGCCACCCTTCTCTGCCACTGACTGGGCCTCTTTTTGAAGTGGTTTCATCTTATTCTCATTAGTGTTCTGAAGAGAGCTCTGTCCTCCCACCCCCTCTCTCTTCAGAACACGGGTTGCTGTTCTTTCTAAATCAGTGGCAAGTCTTCCAAGTTGTCACGGGGCCAAGCCCCATCACCGGCCACACACCAACCCCCTGCCGCTAACTAATGTGTCCTCTTGAAATTCAGGCCCAAATGGTCAACAATTATGTGGCAAAAAGGCCCCTGGAAGTCTTTGGGTGTGCTCCTGTAGGATTTCAGGGCATGGAATCTGTGTTTATCAGTTGGCTAGGGGCGCTAATCAAATATTGCGATGTACCATTAGATCTTGGATCCCTTTTCTTCTTCGCTTTGCAACACCGAGTCCTTAGAGGCAAAGATTCTAGGAAAAAGTAGAACACCAGTTACATAAGTCCTTTCAAACCCAAGTACATGGGATGCTAATCGTTCCAGGACTAATCATTATCGAGCATGCTTTGGTCCTTGCTCAGAGCCAGTGGCAGGAGGCAGATCCCCAAAGTGTTAGCTGGACCTGTGCCAACAAGGGAAGACCATGTCAGAGACAACCTCAAAACACGTATAGTAACCGTCCTAAGCTACAATTACGGCTTTCAGGCCCATTCCCACTTCATCTGAACTCTCACCCATAGTTCCTCCCAGGCAGAAGGGTTGTACACAATATCTTCTGGGAATCACGTCTGGGATCCTATAGGAAGCACGTGTTGAGTTCCAGCATCTGAGTTGGCTCCTAAGTGCCACTGAATCCAGAAAGCTAAAAGAAAAGCATTGCTCCTCACCGCTTCGTAGCAGCTTCACGGGCAGAACTCTCTAAGATCATACAAATGTCTCTTGCTCTTATACTCATATTGTAGCTGGACCATATCCAGGCAAGGAGTAGAATGTTATGGCAGGAGCTCACCCAGCAATGGAGAGGACAGGGAACAGCCAATAGGCTTCCTCTGTATGTTTCTCTTTAAACATTCCTCAGGAGCACCGACCCTGGCCCAAGTGTGTGTGTGTGTGTGTGTGTGTGTGTGTGTGTGTGTTTGTATGTGTGTGTGTATGTGCGAGAGAGAGAGAGAGAGAGAGAGAGAGAGAGAGAGAGAGAGAGAGAGAGAGAGAGAGAAGGGAGGGAGAGAAAGAAGGGAGGGAGAGAGAGAAAGAGAGAAAGAGAGGAGGAGGGAGGGAGAGAGAAAAAAAGAAAGAGGGGGGGGGGGGGGGAGGGGAAGGGGGGGGGAGGGAAGAAGAGAGAGGGAGAAAGAGGAAGGGAGGAAGGGACGGAGGAGGAAAGGAGGGAGAGAGAGGGAAAGAGAGAGAGAAAGGGGGGGGGGGTCAGCACATAGTGTGTCAGTGCACATATGCCCTTCGAATGCACTTACACATTGACCAGAGCAAGGCATCAGCTGTCTTCCCTCACTGTTCTCCACCTTATTGCCTGACTCAGGGTTTTTCCGTAAACTAGCAGTTCACGGGTGTGGGCTAAGATGGCTGGCCAGAGAACTCTCGGGATCTGTTTGTCTCCATCCCAATGCTGCAATGACAGACATGCACAATCATGGCCACCATGGCATGTGGCTACCAGGGATCCATACTCAGCTCCCCACGCTTTCAGAGAAAGCATTCTTACCTATATGAGCCACCTCCACAGGCCCTGCCCTCGCTTTTGAAAGTCCTTTCCAAGCTGCTGTATCCTTCCAGAGAGTGCTCAAAAACCTACTTCAACTCATCAGTTGTACACCTTCGTTTACAACAGGCCCATCCCTTTCTCCTCCCCTACCTTGCCTGGGTAACTACCCTAGGTTTGGGGGTGATCCCTGTTTCTGCCCTTTCTCCTTTCAGAGACTTCCCTTTTAACATTAAGAACTTACTGTTCACCACGCCAGTGGCCATAAACCTATGAGAATAGGAAACAATTAAAAAGGTTTCCTTAAAAACACTCATATTTTCAGCATCATTTTTCATAACTATCTGAAAGGTAGGAGCAACTCGAGTGTCCATGAAATGGATGAATGAGTAAATAATATGTGGTCCCTATATGTAAGAAAATGCTGTCCACCCTTAGAACAGTATTCAGTCCTGACACATGATATAAGATAATTGAACCTTGGACATGATTTTCAAAGCAAAGCAAGCTAATCACAAAAAGACAAATACTAGATGACTTTGCTTACCTGAGACGCCTGAAAGAGTCAAAATCCCACAAACAGGAAGTAGAGTGGTAGTTTCCAGAAAAGCAGAAGTGGGAGAGGAGTTACTGGTTAATAGGTATAGAGTTTTGGATTAGGAAGATGGAAAGATCCGGAGATGGATGGTTGGATTGCTGGTGATGGTTGCGCAAACATATGTCTGTTTTACCTAACTGAACTGTTTAATTTTATGTTAAGTATACTTTGCCACAACTTAGAAACATTTAAGATTTAATTTTGGACAAAAAAAAAAAACAAAACAAAAAACATACAAAATGCCTTTCCTGATTGGAGCCCATGTGCTAAATGCCCACACTGAAACCAGAGATGGATCTCGCAGATTGGTCCCTCACTTACTCACTCCCCTGTTGTACTTAAAATGCTCTCAAGTTTCTAGTGGTTTCTAGAAGCCCAGGAGGCCATGGCGTGACTCTGAGACACAGCGTGTCCCCAGAGTCCCCAACAAGATGTGATCTTTCCCACTTGTTTCTGCTGGGATGATAAGCATTCACAGAGTAACACTCTGAGAAAGATTACATAAAAGCAATTTTCCATAGTGCTATTTCTAGATTTGTATGAGTCATTCATTACCTTCTGAAGGGCTTGCATTGCTAATGAAGGCTTTCAATGCACAATATGGCAAGAACCCTGAAAACTTCTTCTGGCATGAGGAATAAAGAAATTGCTGTTTCATACTAGAGTTCATCCAGAAGGGTTAGCAGCAAGCTTGATGAAGGAGCCAGCCACTTAGGCCGTGTGTAACCACAATGTGTCTCCTTGTCACACACAATGCTTCTAAGGGTTTATTATGCCCATTATAGGAAACACAACGGTATATATTTTTTTTCTTTTTCAGTGATATATTTCTTAAGTCCAGCTCATGTTGTGCTTACAATGGGATCCTTCTGTATGAACAAATATAATTAGGAAGGTCATCATTATAGTACCTATAAGTGTGCTTAGTGTTGAGAAGATCCCAAATGATCAATCTGAAAGTTGATCCAAATAGATTTGGGCCCTAGTCCAAAACTCCTCACTGATGGCTGTTGACAGTGCAGCCAACTACCAAAGGACTTAGACAAATTAGACAAATGTGTTGACCTTTCCACAGGCCTCTCACATAGAGTTAAAAATGCACACAAATGAGATGACTTTGAAAAACAGAGAAGTTATTAGCAAACAGTAAGAATTCCAAATAACCCCCATTTGGAAAGAAATGAGGAAACCGAGACACTCAATGATTCAGCCACTTGCCCAGGGTGACCCAGGGATGCTTTCTCCTCGTGTCATGTGGATGACATCTCATTCCCTCCTTTCACTCTTCCCTCTGGTAGCGCGGCCACCACTAGCACATCCCTCCCGGCATTATGCCTGACACTCATGCAAGTTATCCTGGACACGTTCTCTTCACATGCAATTCTTAGCTTCTCAGAACAAGAGACAGCACGAGGCATTCAGTCAGGTCGGTCCCAGAGAAGGTCATGGAGGTGCCAGAGATCACACGCCTAAGGAGGGCACAGCAAGTAGTAAATCTTTCTTCTCTCTCTCTCTCTCTCTCTCTCTCTCTCTCTCTCTCTCTCTCTCTCTCTCTCTCTCTCTCTCTCTCTCTCTCTTTGTGCAATCCATTACCTTTAGCTCAGTGGCATGGGTGCACATGGGAATCAGACAGCTTTGAGATAATAAATGAATGGTTTTTACGGTTTTTACGTGGAACCAACCACTGTATATTTGGTTTAAAGAGTGGCACAGAGTGTATAACTGAAAGCCATTGTTGGGATTAATAAAGGAAAGCAAACAAAAGGGACAAGACCCAGGACTTGAGGGTGCATTGTCCTTCTGATCACCTGTCTTTTTTACTTTTGTTTTGTTTATTTTTTTCGAGACAGGGTTTCTCTGTAGCTTTGGAGCCTATCCTGGACCTAGCTCTTGTAGACCAGGCTGGCCTCAAACTTACAGAGATCTCCCTGCCTCTGCCTCCTGAGGGCTGGAATTGAAGGCGTGCGCCACCGCCACCAGGCTCCCCTGTGTATTTTATACAGTCACACTTTGTGCAATTTGATGTGACAATCCTGATGAGTTCTTGGTCTTACATTGAAAATTGTGTATGGTGCCTGTGTGTATCCACATGTATGTCTGTTTGTACATGTGGGTTGGAGAAGAGGAAAGAGGGATGGAGGCAAAACCGTAAAGATAAAGACAAGATGTCACAAAGACAAAAAGCAGCTGTCGCTGCAGCTCCTACATTTCCAAGTCTCTCCATGTCGGCGAGCATTGTGTCACAGCAGAAGATAAAAATGATGTAAGAAAAGCAAATTCTGTTAGGAACTCCGGAACCACACATACACTCCCTCCCTGTAGCCAGGGAAACCTGCACAATGCTGTGCTGTCTCCATCCACCTCTGAGCAAGCAGGGCAGAGAAGAGCAGCTCACCATTGGATGAACCAGGAACAGTGGATATTATCCAGGCTAGACTGTCTTTGGGGGCTTGGCCCTGGGCCCTGTGATGCATCTCTGCAGTGAAGGCTGAGGATAAGGCTATGCTTGCCTGCTTACAAAAGTGTTGCCCACGACCAATAAAACTGTTGAGCCTTTCCAGGGGTCATGTGACATCTTGATGAAGACTGACATGAAGGGCATTCAGTCTAATAATGGAATAGGTTGCACTCCAAGATCGTCTCCAAACCTCTGTGCATCCAACAGAGCAGAACCGTTATTCTCCGTCTTCACTCGCCAAAGAAAATCAGAAATGGAGCCTGGCTGCTGGAGAAGCCATGGTCTCCTCCAAAGGCTGGTAGCATGTTGTGCAGCCTCAGAAAGGGCAGGCTCGGTACGGGCAGTGACAGGAGGATGTCACTTGTGTCCTGCTCTCCCTTTGTCTTACCCCTGCCCCTACTACTCTTTCATTTGAGGTCACGGGGCCTGAAATCATCAGAGCAAGGGTAAGAGAAAGAAAGTCGTCCAACCCTAGGCAAAACTAAATAAATAAATCGATCTTGAGTTGTGGTTCGAGTCTTACAAGGATCTGATTCCAAGAGCGTATTATATTCTCACGTGCAGAGCCATGCCTGACACACAGATGTTCAAAAGGATTTCTTATGTTGCACCGTTCACAAAAGCGTAATGTCACCAATGACACCAAAAGATAGCAGGGAAAGAGGATTTTTATTGTTGTTGATTTTTAATTTCGAAGCAGAGAAATGGACAAGACAAAGCTTGTCTTCGGCTGCTCATCCCAATGTACAATGTCCTTTGGCACGTTGGCACTCAGTGACTCGTCACATCCCAAGGTTCTCTTCCCTTGAAACCACTACAAACTTCAGAACCAACAGACTCTCAGAGCAGGTGGTTAAGGAGGAAGACGTCTCAAAACTGGACTAGGGATGAGAAAAGAAGTTGTTGGTCGTCATTGCTTTGTTCCTATACTGAGCTAAGGCAAACAAAAACAGTCCTGGAGAGGACAAGAAAACCAAGATGGAGGAGAAACCTCCGCACATTAACAAGATGGTTGTCTTCTGTCTTCCTTCACTAAGGAAAATCAGAGATGGGGCCTGGCTGCTAATGCAGCCCTGGTCTCTGCCCAGAGCCTGGTTGCTGCTCCACACCTGACCTTCACCTCTGAATGGAAGCCTGAAGGAACTTTATTTCCAAATTGTGGTGGCACACTCAGGTCCTCTCCAGCAAGTCCTGCAGACCATAGTTGAGTATAGCCTGCAGTTTAGTTCGGTCTGGCCCATGGGTTAAGAATAATAGCTATAGATATATAATTATATATAGTATATTATGTCATTCATATATATTAATGACAGGATTAGTGAAATAATATTTCATCACATTTAGAAAATACAAAAATTCAAATACTTCTGTACCCAGAAATAAAATTAGACTGGAACATAGCCCTACTGACATGTCCCCGGTTGACTGTGTGCTATGTTGGAAAAATTCAATATTTAAGAGACCCCGCAAAGCCTGAGTAAGAAAAGTTGTTCCTCCCTCTCCAGAAGTATAGGGTAAAAGAGAGAAAAAGAGGGTGTTTCAGGCCTGCGGGCACAGGCTTCTCCTCCAAGTACTAGGGATATTGGCAGGAAGGGTAGGTAGGTTGTAACTAAAAGTCCAACCAGAATGGCCTAAATGAGCCCTGTCTCTAGATTGAAAGAAAGAAAAACAGAGAGGCGGGGGGGAGGGGAGAGAGAGAAGGAAGGAAGGAAGGAAGGAAGGAAGGAAGGAAGGAAGGAAGGAAGAAAGAAAGAAAGAAAGAAAGAAAGATCAGGAATTTTACTTGGGAGTACAGTACTTGCCTAGCATGAACAGGTCTGAAGTTGGATCCCCTGTACACTGTAAAGAAAAACATAAAAGTACAAGGAACATTCCTGATGCATTTTCCCAGGACTACAGTGTTTTCCTCCAGAAGAGACTGGGAAGGCAGAGCACCCTGTGTCCCTGTTACTCTCGGATGCTCAGACCTGAGATAAGTAGCCTTGTCATGCAATTCTGACCCCTTATAATTTCCAAGGTCATGCAGCCATTAAACTCAGTGATCTGTGCACTTGCAGTCACCGCGTCCCTGTTGCTGGGGCCACCCTATTATCTCATGGTAAATAACAGACTGTCATCACACAAGGCTGTAATTACATCAGCTAAATGGTAAGGAAGGAGGAAGAAAAATGGGCCATGCTAGGGGCACTCGGCTGAGTAGTCTGTCAGACATTCCACACGCCTCCCAGGAGAGACCTCTAAACTCGCCTTACTGGCGAGATCTTTCCTGGATGAATTTCTTTTTATTTGTATTAAAGGTTTGAATGATGCCTGTTTGGGTCTTGTTCAGATCAAGGGCTGGGCAAGTGTAGATGTTAGGGAGATTGGTATATTTCTACTGACTTGCCATGCAGGGTTTATACCCCAGCGCTCAGGGCTTTGAAGAGTTTATAGGATATTTTTGGAAGAGCAAAGACAATGCAGGCTTGTTTGCCAACACCAAGTCCGATTCAGCCCTTTGTTGACACGCATCTGAGGGACCACATATCTGTGGGCTAGGGAGTCAGCACAATTGGCATTGTTCACAGCCCCTTTGTTGTGGCTGCCCCATGTGCATGGGGGGGGGGAGGTTCCATATTAAAATCATTCTCCACAGTGCCTGTGGTTGGATCTCTGGTTTTGCATCTGCATATTTGGTGCTTCTGGACTTAGCAGCCCGAAGAGTGATGATTGGGAAGTAAAGGAGCAAACACAGCCATGGATGCCACCACATCTTGATTCGACACAAAGTCTTCACGTTTTTTCACCTCCACACCTGGGCCGAGATTGTCTAACTGTGACTTTGCCTGCTCCTTGTGTTATCTGCTCAGGAAATCTTCTATTGAAACATTTTCTTCTATGTTGAAATTTCCTGGCTGCCCCCGCTCTCACCTGACCTTCAAGCAAAGCTGGAAGAAGTACGGATGTGCAAGATAGGATATTTCTTGGGATCATCTAGCTTTCAAGTTGTTCAGGATCCTAAAGAAAACACAAGGGCCCCACACAGCAGGAGCAGGGGTAGGCCATGAAGGAAGAAAGAAAGGTAGACAGAAATGAGAAAGAATCCCGTTCATTTATACCTCCACATTGATGTCCAGGACCTCCTTCCAGGGGAGGTCAGAGTCCTTGGGAAGATATCTGAGGAGAAGGTCATCTGGGTTTGAGTTAGTATAAGCCTGTGTCAAGTACAGGAAATGAAGTCAACATTAGAAACTTCCCAGCTAGATCTTAGGAGGCTTCTGCTTTTAACTTCAGAAAAGACAAAAGAGAAGTTCAGACAGATGAAGACTTTTTAAAATGTGAACTCGTTTACAATTTTACCTACACGATGATAAAGGCACAGAAGATCTCCATCCAAGTCAGCAACCCTTGCCTTTGCGTATCAGTGCAAGCTCACAATCATAGTTGATAACATAACTATTAAGAAGAGCACCACGTCTTTGTCCAGTGAGCCAACTGGAATGGACATCAGTGAGCTGACATTCCTGTCTTAGCAACATCAAAAAAAAAAATAACATAAAATGGGATTTTTCTTTTTCTTTCTTTCTTTCTGTTTTCATTTTGTTTTGTTTTGTTTTTTTGTTTTTCAAGACAGTGTTTCTCTACCTGGCTGTCCTGGAACTCACTCTGTAGACCAGGCTGTCCTCAAACTCACAAGATCCACCTGCCTGTACCTTCCACAAGCTGGGACTAAAGGTGTGTGCCACCATCACCCAGTCAGGGATTAGTTTCTTTAATGAAAATGCTTTCTTATGGAACCTTTATCATTAGGGGAAAAATACAACAACAGAAACCAAACCAAACAAAAAACCTCTCCCTGAATAACTCTAAAAGATAATTCCAGTTTGAAAGCAAATTCCGCTAAGATGAAAGATTATCACTTGACTGGATCTTGTTTCTGGAAAGAGGGAAAGAGAAAGAAACTGATGGTGGAGTGGGAAGGACACAAAGAGGGGGAAAGATGAGGAAAGGGGCAACAGGGAAGATGCACTTGAAACAAGGCTCCTTCTGGGTTTAGTTGATTCCAAATCAGCATTAAAGAAGAAAAAAAGGGAAACTGATCATACAAATACAAACCTGAAAAGAAAAAAGATTTTTAGCAACTCGAGTTATATATAACTATATTGTATATAAACTTCAGAAATAAGTAGAACCAAAAATATAAAGAAGAAAAATATAAATAATATAATTATTCTGATACTAAACACATCATTATTATCAGATTATTAGGTATTATAACAAAACTACAGAGGAATACCCTCTTGATGCTGTTGTTAAAATGCAAAATCCTTAACAGACTGAACTAGCATTGTAGGAATACAAGGCATCATTGCCCTGTGAGACACAGCCCAGCATCACACAGAGTGGTCTAACCTGCAAAAATCAATACATGCAATCATAGAAATCAACAAGCCATCCAACATGACTGCATCACCTCAACAACTGTACAGACAAAACTAATCAAGTACCACATTTATTTATCTTAGCCACTTGGTAGACTTGGAATACTGTTTGGCCAATAGCTTAAGCATATTTCTGGATAACTCATATCGTAAATTAACCCATTTCTATTAATCTTTGTATCACCATGTGGCTGATAGTAGTAGAAGCTATTTATAGAAAACTACAGTTAATCCAGGCAATGGTGATGTAAGCCTTTAGTTCCAGCACTCAAGAGGCAGAGACAGGCAGATCTCTGTGAGTTTGAGGTCAGCCTGGCCTTCAGAGTGAGTTCCAGGACAGGCTCTAAAGCTATAGAGAAACCATGTCTCTAAAAGCAAAAACAAAAAAGAAATATACAGCTGTTAACATACTCAATATTGAAAAGATAAGACTTTCTTCCCAAAGTTGGGCACAGAGAAAGTATGTCCCTGTCGCCTCTTGTATTCCACACCTTACTGGATGATTCAGCTGGTGCGATGAGGTGGCAAAGATATAGAAAGTATTTATAATGGAAAGCTAGAAATAAGACTGCTTATATAGAAAGAAAGTGTTTTTACCTTCATAAAGAATCTTTTCTAAACTTCTCAAAAAAATTATAGTCTGATGTGGGAAATCCTTCTGTATATGTGTTGCTTTTATTGATTAATGAATAATCAATTATCAATGCCTGTGATAGGGCAGAATAGAGCTAAGCAGGAAAACAAAACTGAATGCTGGAAGAAAGTAGGCAGAGTCAGTGAGAAGCCATGTAGCTCTGGAGACAGACAACATCAGAAGCTTGCTGGCAAGCCACAGCCACATGGCAATACAAAGATTAATAGAAATGGGTTAACTTAAGATATAAGAGTTATTCAGAAATACACTTAAGCTATTAGTCAAACAGTATTGCAAATAATATAGTTTCTGTGTGATTATTTTAAGTCAGAGTGGCCGGGAATGAACGAACAGCCTCCAATTACAATAGTCTGCAACTAATAAGTAAATTTGATGAGGTTTATAAGATTAATACCTTATTATAATGTCCATGTACAAATAATAAAAATGCTTACAATTAATTGTTAAAGAAGACTTACAAAATACCTAACTGAATGGCAGTCTACAGCATGTCCAGAAATTAGAAGACTCAATATTGTTAGGATGCTGATTCTTTCCATATTCACCTATAATTTAACTAAAAACCCAATAAAAATTCCAGAAGGCTATTGGGAAGAAACTGACAAACCAACTATGAAAGTTAAATGGAAAAACAAAGGCCCTCTTCTGTTCCATTTTCCTGCAGTCCTTACCCTAGCTGGCCTATGCTGGCTCTTGTTCTGGATTTTTCCCAGGAACCCCAGACATGTCAGCCTATGGACTCCACAGGTGTGTGAGAAACTGAGAAAGGGGACTTGAGAGTTGGTTCAGTTGCAGGAGATACAAAAGATGCTAGCAGAACCAGTCTCAGATGCCTTGGAACAAGAGCATCTCAGGGGAGTAGAACTGGACAAAGATGAGATAGTTGACTAGGAGGATTCTAGACTAGCAGAGGCCAGGCCTTGGCCTGAGGTGGTTCTCAAGGTCTTCAGATGTTCCTAGTGTCAGGAGGACATGGGCCTTGGGCATCGCTGAGCGAGCTTCAGGGACTCTGTCACCACTGGCTGAAGCTGGCTCTGAACTCCAGAAAGTGGAGTCTAGATCAGTTCCTATCAGGCTACCCCAGTGTGCTGACCCACCTGTGGAGCCAACCAATCAGGGATGGAGAAGAGCTAGCACACTGCCAGAGCCTGAGCACAGAAATACCACTAGCGGGGCCACTGAATTTTAGCTTCTGTGCTAGCGAGAATGGTCCCCTTGCTGACTTCATCTCAGAGGAACAAGGTAGCTTTTCCCAGGTCCCAAGGCAAAGCCCCTAAAGGGAACTGCCCTTAGAAGAGACTCCAGCCCTGCATCCATTGAATGAATTACCCACATTTCAGTCCATGTCCACCATGATGGCTGAACCCAAGGATTGGAGACTTGCCTCAAGTTCAAAGTGGCCATTGAGGCCAGATCCCCAGAAGGTAGCCAGTGCCTCCTAGAAAGTCATCCCTCCCATGGTCCCTTATGGCTGGAGGAGAATTCCAGAAATCAAGAGTTGATGGTTGTTAAAAGAGTCCCTTACCTTTGAGGATATCTCCGAGAAGACTTGGTGTGCTAAACCTTCTTGGATCTGGGAGCAGAATGCAGAGAATGAGGAACTTAAAGTTGAGAAGTTAAAGCAACTACCTGGCCTGTCATCCCAGAAGAGTCCCATACAGAGTCCTGGAGTCTTGGGAGAGCCTCTTCCTATACAGACACTAGGGCAGTGAAGCTGTGGTCAGAATAGCACCAGAGTCCCAGGCAGAGGTGCCGTTCACTCATGCAGAGTGTGGCCTGAACTTCCCTCAGCTGTCCCACCTCAGTGCCCACCAGCTGTGCTCTCCCCCAGGTTCTTCTTCCTTCCAGTGAGTGTGTGGTACAGGAAGACTGTCACACTCAGCTCCATCTTCGAGTTGCCCTTGTGGCCACGCACCTGTCATCTCTGCAGCCACCGCTTCAGCCAGAGCTCACCTGTGGCAAAGCCCTTGCTGATGCTATCCTCTGAGGACACCTTCCGATGGGCTGACTGTGACCAGGGCTTCCAGTGTCACTCCAGCCTCATGAAACACCTGCCGGCACCTGCCCTGGAATAAACTGTGATGCTAGACCCAGAAGATCAGACAGAAGGGCCAGAGATGGCAGTTGCCCTCTGCTTCCACTGATGACAGACCTTCCAATGGTGCTCCAACTTAATGCATCATCTGTGGGTAGGACAAGGGTAAGAACCATCAGTCCTTGGAGGAACCTGGCAGCCTTCGGTCCTTCCAGGAAAGCAAGCCTTATGTGTGTGGTGACTATGACAAGGCCTTCTGATGCAGCAAACACCTGGTGACCCTCAGCTGAGTCCATACTAGTGAACAACCCCTTTCCTGTCAGACCTGTAGAGACTGCTTCATCCAAAGTTCCCAGCTAGTCACCCCCAGCAGCTGACCACAGGTAAGAAGCTCCATGCCTGTCCCCCAGTGCAGCAAACTCTTGGGGAGACGCACGGGCCTCACTAGCCACCTGTTGACCTACAGTGACCTGTGACCTTACCATTGTGCCCGATGTAGGCAAAGCTTCCACCCTGCAAAGCCAGGGGAGTAGGGGTGGGGCTGCAAATGCAGCTGGAGCCATGAGGGCTTTAGCCAGAATGCCTATCACATCCACCAACACATCCACATGATTGTGACACCTGTGGTCACGGCTTCTGCAACAGCCAGCTCCAACTTGGCTCACCACTGCCATAGTTGCATTGGCAATCGTCCCTACTGATGTCCAATCTGCACTGCCACCTGGTCACACACAGCAGGACAGGACAACAGATATCAGCCCCCCCAGGAGCATCTGGAGTGTGACAAGAGCTTCAGTCACGGTTGCAACCTGCTGGTGTCCACAGGCGCCAGCGGGGGCCTTACTCCTACATGCAGCTACGATTCCTGCCTGCTGTGCCAGCTGTAAATCTGCCCTCCCCCCGCCCCCCCGAGATACTGTGACGGCCTCACTTGCGTTCCAACAACCTTGTCCCGTGTGCATCTCCCTGCGTGAATGAAATTCCCTATAATGTCCCCTTCACACATCTCCCCCTCATTCCTCCAGGTTTGGCCTCCTCACCTTTGACCTTTGACCTCTTTTCCTGACCTGGGGAATGTGTTTCTGATGTTCCAAGTAAAGCTTCCCTCCCAGAAAAAAAAAAGAAAGAAGAAAAAGAAAAGAGAGAACCTGAAGTAGTCAAACACTTGCAAAAAAAGATTAAAAAGGTAGAGGATCATGACTATCCAATATCAAGTCTTTCTATAAAGCAACTACAGTCAAAACACTGTGATTCCGGCAAACAGACGTATATAAGGGAGCTGAAGACAGTCAAGAAACAGGAATTCCTAGAAAATCATGAAAAAAATTAAAATGTGTGTCCCCATAAAAATTGTTTGTGAATGTTTGTAGCACAGTCAGGAATTAGAAACAACCCATGTGAGAAAACAAACTGAGAAATAAAGTGTGGTCCACACATAGCGAGAACTGTGGCTCAGCAGAAGGAGGGGATGAACCATTTATTACAGGCAGTGCACAGCTTTCAAAGAGAGAGAAGCAAGCACAGCACCCCTCTGTGGGAGCCCGTTTTATGACGTATGAAAGCAGCTGAAGCGCTTTCCTCTCAATGAAGTGGAATCAGGTCCACGGGCTCTGGACACTTGGTGGAGAGAAAAGATTGATTAGAAAGGGCATACAGGAACATGTGAGGTGACAGGAAGGTGCTGGCATGCAAAACTATAAATGCTTCTCATTTATTTATAGAATTGCGTGCCAAAAACGAGAAAATTAATTGCAAGTGGCTAATTACCCCATGAGCCTCTACACACACACACACACACACACACACACACACACACACACACTGTATATTTTTCCTTGTAAGCTATTTTCTCCCTCATGTATCTATTTCAGGGAAAATGACAGCAAAACACAGAATAAAAGCTATCAAGTCAGAGGAGCTTGACTCCTGATTTCTGTAAGGTATAAGAGAAGATTAAATTCAGAGCTATTGGATATCAATAAGATTTGTACAATTATTTTTTCGTGTCTGTAAGAAAAACCAATTAGCCTTAGATGGTCAGCAGTAAAAAAGAAGCACTAGAGATGCCAGTCAAGGTAACTCAAGAGACAAGTTGCTTCCAATAGGCAGTGAACAGAACAGTGGCTCCATGAAGACATGCTGGGGTCCTCCCCTCCGGAGGCTACGAGTGTTGGGTTACACAGCTGGAGTGCGGGGAGTGTGCTTTGGACAGCGGAGGAAGAAAATAAACTTAGCATCTGGAGAGGAGGGGCTTGACATGATCACATGCGTCCTATTCTAAGGATGTCTGAGGTCCCAGAGAAGCAAGGTGACATGGAGATGTGCTTCTATGATTATGCGGCCACAAGCCTGAGACTGCTGACAGCCACAGGGCTGGCAGCAGACGCTGCTACCTACTCATCTAACAGCCAGTCTGGGTCCCTCATTAGTAACAGACCCACCCTGCTCCAGGGACATAACTTAAACCCTGAGATCAACAGTCAAATTGTTGGCAAGTGTTTTGGCCACAGGTTCTCCAAATAACTGGATGGTTTTAATGGCTTGAAGATGTCTGCAACCATCTCCCATCTGTCATCCAGTTATCTTCATCGACAGAAGGGAGGGCTACTCTTCCAGTCGTTACCTCTCTGCAATAAGGCATCCTTGGACCCAGAGGGAGTGCATTAAGGATGGGAGAGTAAAAGTGACCAACGAAGTAACGTGGAGCCGCGGGAACAGTCCTGGCCTCCTCGCCTGTTTTGCATGCATAAAAAAAAGCAGGCCTCGTTTTGTCAATCCAACTTCATATTGCATTTCTGTAGACCCATAACTGAAAGCAATTCCCAGCTTACTCCAAGATCTAATTAACTTTATAAAAATGATACTGAAACTAGAGAAAGTTAAGAATGAGGAGTTGCTGATAGCATCAGTTTTCCTCTGGGTTAGCTTTCCAGAGAACGAATTTGCTGATCTCATAGGAGATGTCTTTCATTTTGATTTGCTAATCTCTGTTTTCTCTTTCAGTTAGACTGAAAACAGGCAGTCAGACAATGTATAGGTCACGTCTCTCTCTATCCCCTGAGTCATGTAAAGGGAGTACCTGCCTTTGTTATTTGTTCCAAGTCAGGGAAGGGTTACCTTAACAGACAAATTGCCCCTGTCCCCCAGACTCTGGTGTTAACCCCCAACAGGCTCAAAGAGCATTAAAGGTGTTGCCTCATTCGGCCCTGCAATTTTTTCATTTTGTTGTGACTGATTTTTAGACGTTCCAAAGAATATGGACATCTTTCCCCCCAGATCACTGTGAAAGACATAAATAACTCTATAAAACAGAGAAGCGCAAGCCCTTAAACTAAAAAGAGAAAAAAAAAAGTGCCACCCAGATGAAAGGAGAAACCATGAAGCTAGGAATACTTACTGGACATTAGAGACAGAGCAGGTGTATGGAGGAGCATGAGAAAGAGTGATGAAAGTTCTGGAAGAGGCTCTTGGGTTATGAGAGGCACAGAAACAACAGCCAATGCCAATGATGACTGTGCGTCTAGAGCTGCCTGGCTCTGTGCCTACTCACGAAGCCCCTGTCCACACCACTTCCCACAGGGTCCCGAGGGGACCGTTTGAGGATCTCTAAACTCTAAGACCACAGCCTTTCTAGGCAGAGGCCTGAGGCCGAGCATTTCCCAGATGCAGACTTCAAACCTAGCTTGATTCTTGAGTTTCTTTCTTTCCCATAATGCTTCTTAAAAGGAAAACTCAAGCTGATTAGAGAGATGGTTCAGCATCTAAGAGCACTTGCTTTTCTTGTAGAGGACCTAGGTTGGGTCCCCAGTACCTCCATGGTGACTCACAGCTGCCTGTAACTCCAGTTCCATAGCACCAAGAGATCTCATGACTTCTTCTGTGCATGCCAGACAAATACATGGTGCACTTACACACCTACATGCAGGCAAAACAATCATACAGATAAAATAAAATCAATAAGTCTTTAAAAAAAATAAGGTCAAGAGTGATAGAGGAAGCCCTCTGACCTTGACTTAAGGCTCAACCTCCCGATTTTTCGGCAGCCTTCCAAACCAGGTGGTGACAAGTGTCAAACACATGGGCCCACAGGTGACAATTGATTTGGTATCTCCAATAACCTGGACATGTGCACATCTTTTAGTCACCTGCTTGATAAAGTAACCATCTGAATTTGACAAGTCCTGAGAGCAGTCAACAGGGTCCAAGCCAACCTTTCTTTTCTCTGTCTATTCATTTGCTCCTTTGATGCTCTAAGCCAGCACCAAGCCCCTGGAGGCTAATTCTACTCACAAGAGAACAACAGTTCCCTCATTTATATGAATCAATGCACAGGGAAGAAAGGCAGAGGCTGCACATGCACACACCTTCTTCCACCATGACAGTCTGATTATACTTAGTTAGGGTCAGTTCTTTCCCTAAATGTAGCGAGCGGAACAATAATAAGAAAAATAGTGCTACTTTATTCTACAGATGTAAACTATGCTGATAATTAAACATATTTCTCAGCATCTCTGAGAATTGGAGTCGGCTTACATTTACACATGATTTACAGCTTACATATTACACGTGATAAAAGATGCAATTGCTTCAGTTATCAAATAAATAGGAAATGAATACAAACATTAAGAGACCACCAAGAAACAGGCATGCTCATCGTGAATTTGGGAGAACAAAACGCTGCAACAACGTCTATTGTGGGGAGCAGAGTAAACCCTGGGTGTGTGAGGTCCTCCATGAATGCATGTTGTTAACATGGCCACAGCCACGCCGAGGACCTTAACCTCAGATCCATAGGAAAAACAGCTAAGCCTTCCCTCTGGCTCATATGCAGATGTTGGCAGTGTGTGCAGAAAAAGTCTATCAACCTTCCGCCCACCCCTATCTGTAGATCCTGAAGACTGCTCTCCTACAAGAACTGTCCCTGTAAAGATTAGCTAGACCTGCCTTTTTACTCAGCTATATACCATAAACCCTTGCTCAATTCAGTTATATGCGATAACCCCCCCTCTCTGTTCAACCATACATTATAAACACACTGAGCTTCCGGGATTCTACAGTTTCTCCATCAGAAAGCCCTATGCACTTAATCCTATCCTTGCTATATGTCCCTGTGTCTAACATTTCTTCATTCCCTTGCTGTCCACTCCTAGAAATGGCAAGGACACAGCAATCTGGGGAGCAGAGTAACTAGAAGAATTGTAGAAAACCTTTCCACATAGACTCAAAATCCCCACTACTAGAAATGTGAGAGAGAGAGACATTTGAAGGAATGGAGAGATGGCTCAGCACTTAAAATTGTTTGCTGCTCCTACAGAGCAACAAACACCCACATCAGGAAGCTCACACCACCTGCCGCTCCAGCTCCTGGGGATATAAACCCCCTCTCCTTGGCCTCGGTGGGTACCTGTGCTCATGTACACTTATACACACACACACACACACACACACACACACACACTTAAAATTTCCAAGTTTAAAGGAGAAATGACACATGAATATACCCCATTAGTTTCCACAAATATGGTGGCACCTGCTTTAGTTTGTCCGCAACTTAGTTTACTGAAACTTGTGACTTTGGGTTCTGAAACTGGAGCAATACCTGGCAAAGTAGGACTGTTGTTTACTGGTAGCAAATAATCCTAAATTCCATCACCTTGAAATGGCATATAACTGCTATCTCTATTTCTCTGAGTTGGGAATCTGGATACAGCTTAGGCAGAACTCTGTCGCATGCTGCTGCCACCACCCCTAAAGCAGCAGCCAAGGTATCAGAGGAGGCTGAAGTCTCAGCCAGTGGAAGAAGATAGGTGGTTTCCCAGTCCACTCAGGAGCTTGCTTGCAAGGTTAAGTCCCTCAAAGGCTATTGGAACATTTGATCAGAGGCTTTTGTTATTTGCTAGCCAAAGCTGCCCTCCATTTCTCGCCACAGCCACTTGCTCCATCAAAGTCACAATATGATTGTGTGAAAGACAGGAGTCACAATGTTTGATGACCTGAGCAAGGACGTGGTACACCTTCAATGTTGCCGTATTGCATTGGCTGAAAAGACTGGAGGGAAGAGGAGAACGCACTCTAACTGCAAAGAGACTAGCTGCCAGATTAGAAACAAAGTCCTGGTACCGTAAAAGGCCAGTGCATCGGGATCAGCATCACAACACCTGGAATAAACTCAGCACCCGATACATCTTTGTCTTACAATTTGCATCCTCTCAACACACAGCCATCTACCACCAGCTTCTCCCCAGAACAAAGGCTAGCCTTCTCAAGGGAGACCATGCTTCTTGGGACAACTCTCTATCCATAGCTTCCAGGGCCATGGGCACCCTCCTAAAATGACCACCGTTGGGGAAGGTCAAAGCTTGACATCTTCAGAAGGAGCGCATGGTTCACTTGTTTCCTTTTGATTGTGACTATTATTATTATCTCTTCACCATGTTTATGTCTGGTGTCCGAAGACGCCAGAGAGAGCCTAAGAGCACCTAGAACTACAGCTAAAAATGCAGTGGCCCACCATGCAGGTGCTGGGAATCAAACCCAGGTCCTCAGCAAGAGAAGCAAGTGGTCTTAACTGCTAAGCCATCTCCCTAGTCCCTCCTCCTTCACTTGTATTTCCTCTCAGTCCAGATATGACTCACCAGCCCAGGATTATTTTTAATCATCACCCATGCTCCTTGGAAATCGGTTTGGATTCTCCTCTTTAAGGGGCTGTGAGAGTAACTGAGCTTGCAAGGCAACCAGTGCTTAAATCATCCTGCTGCCGTAAAGACTGTCTTACTCCAGGCCCATCCTTCCTTCTACGGAGGGGCAGATTCTTTTCTTCTCCAGGAAGTTGCTGGCATGGTGGCAGGACTGCTCCCAAAGCTTTGGGTTAGCTCTCAGGGAAGCAGTGGAGGGAGAGAAAGACCCCAAGCATAGCTAGCTCCAGTCATCCCTTTGTACTTGCAAAGCTTGAAGGAGGAAGCTGAAGGTTTGTTTTGGTTTGTTTTGTTTTGTTTTGGTTTGGTTTGGTTTGGTTTTGTAGCTTGTTTGTTTGTTGTTTCTTTGTTTTAAACAGTAGATTTCTGAAGCAACACCCTGGGGACAAGGACCACTAAGGCAGGGTATAATTGTTACCCATTTAAAGTGCCCTGCAAATCAGAGGATGAAGCAAAAGGTCACCTGTCAGGCCACATTGTCCCTGTTGTTAAACTAATGGCATTTTAAGGTAGCTAGCTTTATAAACTCAAGTGGACCTCTCTGGCTGGGCTACAGGCCCCAGATAGGAGGAAACTTCTCCCTCAAAACTATTTGCCTCTCAGACACTAAGCCTAAAGACCCTTCTCTCTGTCCCTTTTCACACTTTGTCAACTTCGCTTCTCCTGGAGTTTATACCCACTTCCAATGGAGCAGGACATTTAAGGTCTGTAAAGACCAAGGGTGAATCTCCTGTGATCAGGGAAGGCCTCAAGTAGAGGGATTGGGACACCAGCCCTGCCACAAAAGCCTTGACATACAGTTTGTCCTGCCTGCAGAGTGTGATGGAACCAGAGCCCAGCAGACTCCTCATCAAAGAGGCCAGAGAGACTTAATCCAGCAACTGTGGGAGCAGATGCAGGTCCCACAGCCACACATTAGATGGAGCTCAGGGAGCCCTGCTGAAAAGGGGGAGGAAGGGAGGAGCCAGAGGGGTCAGGGACACCAGGAGAACATGGCCCACAAAATCAATTGATTGGTACTCACAGGGCCTCACAGCAATTAGGGAGCCTGTAGGGGTCTGACCTAGGCCCTCTGCATATATGTTATGACTGAGGAACTTAGCATTCTTCTGAGGTTCCTAACAGTTGGAGCGGGGCTGTCACTGACTCTTTCCCTGCTTGTGGCACGTTTTCCCCTCCCGCTAGGTTGTCTCATCCAGCCTTCGGCCTGATCTTATTGTAGCACATGATGCTGTGTTTGGTTGAAGCCCCTTGGGGAGCTGCTCTTTTCTGAGGGGAAGTGGAGGGGGCAGATCTGGGGGTGAAGGGAGGTGTCATGGGAGAGATTAGGGTGAGGGGAGGAAGGGAAAACTGCAGTCAGGATGAAATGTATGAGAGGATAAAAATAATAAAAACAATTTAAAGATCAAAGGCAAAATTAAAGTCAAGCATCTACTTTTACCCAGCAGTCACATGACTCCCTAGGGGGAGGAACGGCACCAGGAAACATCTGCTATGGCACAGAAAGGGTCCCTGGCTCTTTTCTCCCCCTTGGGTTCAGATTCTGAAAAGAGTCCTTTGCTACCCTCTCAATCCATGGCTGCCACGCCACAGGGTTGAGGAAAGCAAAGAACTCACTCCACACACAAGTACTTTCAGTTTTCTAGAAGCCAGATGTATTTGTCTGTGGAGAAGAAGAGTGTCTTTCCTATCCCTTCACCAGGGGTCCCGCCTCCCTTCAAGAGGGCACAGCAGGCCACTCTTCATGAACACTTGGGTGTTCTCTCTTTAGGCTCTGTGTTGGTCTCCTCACCTGAGGAGGCTCCTTTCAGTTTGAGGACTGCCACCAACCCAGCAGGGAAATCTCAGCTTGTCCTCCTCTGGGGAGTCCAGAATTTTCCTTAATGTTTCTGGTGATGTTTCCAGTCAACTGTCCCAAGGACCAAGGATGGGCTCTGGGGTAAAAGGGACACACCAGCCTCCATGAACAAAGAAGGGCCATACAGCCGTTCTTTCATGGGTTTATTTAGGGGAGGAGATGAAATAAAAGGCAGTGTCTGAGAAGACCAAGAGTTAGAGCTAGGGAAAGGCAGCAGATGCTGTCAAAGATCCTCTTTCAAGTTCCTGTGTGCTCAGAATCTGCAGATGTATGTTGGCAGGGCTACAGTCAGAGTGAGTCGGGAGGCAGGGATTCACACATCTGGAAAGCATTTGCAAGGGGCAGAGTTCAGAAGTGCTCTACCTCAGCTGCCTTCGGAGCAGGCCGGCCGAGCAGACTGATGCAGGCTGTAGGGCTGGCTGATCCCAGAGGAGTCTATGGGGTCACTTACCTAAGGCAAGGGTTCTCCTCACTATCAGCCCAAGCCCATGGCGAAGTTGAAAGGATCATATGATGAGAGACAGGGCCTGGGGAAAGACTGGAGCAGAGAAGAGACAGCAACTCGAACTTCGAGAAGTCTGGCCGCAAGTCAAGAAACAAAATGTACTTGGATTGAATCCAGTGCATGAGTTAACTTGAGAGCAAAGAACAGCATTCAGGGGAGGGGACAAAGGCTACTCCACTGCATAGTAACACACAGGGGTCATGCTCACACCACACTGGCTTTTCTCAGAAATCTCTGTACATTTCGCCTTCGTTTATTTCAAGAATGCAGAAGGTTCTCTTTATCCGGAGGGAATTACTTGCTCTCTTTGAAGAATTTATGGGGTTCTGCAGAACAAGAGAGAGAACAGGTCCCCAAATTATGGGTTATCACAACAATGCCCTTCAGTCTCTTGCTGTCCAACATGAGGTGTGAGCCTGCCTCCCAGAAGGGCCAGGTCACCTTAAGGGTTTAACTCCCCTCAGAGAAAAAGTTTCAGGGGGAAGTCATGTCCCAGTTCAAAGGTCCTGCCCCACTCAACAGTACAAATGATACGGCTTACAGCTGCTCATTGGGTTTAGCTTGGGGCTAAGCCTCATATTCCTGTGTTTGGTAGTGTGACCCCTCGAAGTGTGATAATGACTTAAAGATGCTGGGGATTAACCGTATTGGTTACTGTGCTCCAGAGCCTCAGAAGAATCGGGGTCTGTCTAGGGAGAGAACACAGGCAATAAAAAGAAGATGCGTTATAAACTACATCACAAAATATAGTGTACAACGGTTAGGAGATAAAACAAGTCTAGACGGATGTCCTCGGGCTCCTTACCCTCTGATCTTCCTATCCTGATGAATGTGAGTGTCTCACAGCCCAAGCCAGAAACCAGCATGTCTCCTGCTTCATCGCCTGCTCATCCAATACAGCCATTGGATACTATTGCTAGTATGCCCTTAGCATCTCTTCATGGGGCTGTCCCCAACCTCAACTCCCCACCCTCAGTGTACCGAATAGAATCAGTGCCGCTGGTGACCGAGAGTTAGTCTCCCACCATTAGCATGGACCTGTCTGAGTCATGGTCTATACTGATTGATGCCATACTCACGAGGTCTCAGAACTTTGACTCAACCCTACCAAGAACCAACTGGTCGCAGGCACCCTCCGGACTCTGCTTTTCTGATTCCCTCTGAGATATCATGCTGGCTTCAGACACTGAGGAAGAGATACATTTAAATCCAGATGCCAGACTCATCATGTCTAAGGTAAGCCTATCATTGTCCTTGTGTTATCCAGTGCCCTTTTCCCACAGCAATTCTAACTAAAACTAGCACTTTAATAGGACACCCCCGTGCACATACAGCAAGCAAGTAGCCAAGAAAAGGGCCCATCTAGATTTCCTGCATAAGCATGTGTCCATAATGTATGTCCAAGCATCATACATGTTTGCAAGTAAACACACACACACACACCTTCCGAGAGAGAGAGAGAGAGAGAGAGAGAGAGAGAGAGAGAGAGAGAGAGAGAAACATTGCTACTGAAGTTCGGAGAACCTTGAATGGCACTCAGCTCCACGCTGAAAGCCGAGTCTTGTGTGTCCTGGTTAAATAATAGAAAAGCCTGGGAAGCTTTGGAGAACCAGTGCAGTCCAAGAGACTGTCGCATCTGGGCACTACTGGGTTTTCTGTTCTTAGTAGGGTATTAAGGTGTATATAGGGGTCCAATACTAAATTGTTGGCCCTTTCCTGGACTCCAGTTTCAAAGAGATCAATATAAATTAGCAGTGACAGGCAGGACACAAGGAGCACATGAGTCAAATCAGAGCACCCAACGATTTCATGGGTGATGGTACCTAAACCTCCAGTTGGATCCTCGTGACAGCATGTCTCATGCCCACCCTCTCGCGATGTTCCTAGTTGCTTCCCTGTGTTCACTTTCTTTCTATGTTCCAGTCTTCTGGCTGTAGTGAGAAGCGGCGGGGCTGCGTCCCGCCACCCGGCTGCCGGCTAGCTTTACACCCGAAATAATTACACGGAAACTGTATTCTTTTAAAACACTGCCTGGCCCATAGTTTCAGCCTCTTATTGGTTAATTCTCACATCTTCCTTTAACCCATATTTAGTAATTTGGGTAGCACCACGAGTTGTGGCTTACCAGGAGAGATCTTAACCTGCGTCCATCTCGGAGAGGAGCAGCATGGAGACTCACCACGCGACTGCCTGAAGCGTCTCTCCCTAACTCTACTTCCTTGTTCCCACAATTCTGTTCTGTCTACTCCACCTACCTAATTTTCTGTTCTTAAAGGGCCAAGGCAGTTTTCTTTATTAATTAACCAATGAAAGAAACATAGACAGATAACTCTCCTCCATCATTTCCCCTTTTTCTGTTTCGGGACGCAGCCCCGCCGCTTCACACTACAGATTGGCGCTCCAACGTGGTGACTAAATCCACTCAGGTTTTTAACCTGAAAAAGCTTTAAATAAAGGAGAGAGAGAGTTTAACACGGCTTTTTGCTGTTTGCCTGGACATGCTGTAGAGAGATCTCCTGTTTCCGCAATAGCGGCACAAAAAAAAAAAAAAAAAAAAAAAAAAAAAAAAAAAAAAAAAGCTTCCTGCGCTGTGCCGCCAGTGCAAACTCTGGCTATAAAGCATTTCAGTGGCTTTTATGGACTGGATGTTTGTGTGCCCGCTGGGGATCGGAAAGAAGGTTCTCTGAGACCATGCTCTGAGGCAGGAGTGGCTCCGGCTCTGCTCCGCCACGCTGAATTGTGCTGACCTCAGGCAGGAACTATCGTAATTACCATGATAACAGCGCAGTTAAGGTTTGGACTTGGCTGTAAACAGGCAGTACCGTATTACCCCTACCTGGCGCAACTTAAGTTTTTAAGAAGTGGTTAACCTTTTAAGAAGTGCTCCTGGATAGTAAAAAATTACAGATTCACAATAGAAAAGATTCAGACATAGAAGGCCTTTAAATGGCTCACGTAGGTTTAAAAGAGAGAAAAAGAAAATATAGAGAATAAAGTTAATGCCTTAAAAAAAAGGTTAAAGTCTTTAAAGAGACAGAATAAAGTAAAGTGATAGAGTGAAAATAAGCCACGTAAAAATGGAAAATTCACAGAGAGTCTGGATTATGTATTTTGTTGTGTTTTCTTTGATTTTTTTGACTGTAAAGGAGCTAAGTACAGAGAGACATTTCATTATATGGGCTGCCAGGCTAGACCAGAATGGACATCTTAACGGTATGACTTCAGGATTTGGATCTAAGAACATGATGCTTTGGAAAAGAGTTTCTTCTTTTGTTTTCACAGAGGACGAGACTCTGTGGATTGCTTCTATCCCAATATGGTATGATAGACCACGCCCTCCTGAAAGGTTGCTGTGAACATCTTCAAAAAATTACTTCACTCAACTGCCAACTGAGAGGAACCTAGCACACAGGTTATACCATAAAAGACCTAAATAACAGCGCCCCCATTCAGCAGGAAGCAGTTTGGAGAGAAATAACTGCGCCCATTTTCCCAAATATTGCTTATAAATGTTCTTTTACATTTAAAGGGGGAGATGATATAGATATGAATAATTTGCATTGGTATAGATTTTAAGGACAATTTGTTATATGTATATGTATTTCTGATCTTGATTAAGCTATTTTGATTGTGTAGTTCATTTTAAAAACTGTAATGTATAATTAGGAAATATAGGTTGTTAATGGATAATCATTGATAATAGTTAAGCTTGTAGTCATGTTATTAGATTTTCTAGATATGTAGAGATATATTTCAGTTAGATAGACATTCTTCATATCTTTCAAAGACTGCAGAATATGGCATTTAATGTTTTTAATAACTTAGGGTTTTTCATGACAATGAGACATGTCTGCTCCTGGTAGCACCAGTCTACTTCGAGAGGAAGATGGGCATCGAAGAGGCTACTTATGGAGTTTGTTAGCCATTTGGGCAAGAAACTGCTCTTGCCTGGACTGTTCCATAAACTGGACACAAAGAACCCGCAGAGAGAGGACTGCTGAACTTGCCTAAAGGTGAGATGGTCTTTCGGGGTTCAGATTCATGAAAGAGTCTGCAAGACGTTCTGCAGGACACAGCAGAAAGTGACTGAACTGTCTTTGGAATTTCCTGCTTCATGGAAATGTCTGCTGGATACTATGGGCCTGTAGGCTGAAGATGGATGCCCCAACGGTACAGAGGAACTTTGGGTGACTGTCCAGGCAGCGAGTTGTCTCTGTCATTTCTAGAGTTTTATAAGTTACTTATTTCTTGTTTACTTAGGTAGCATTATATCCTTCTGGAGTCTTTGATGGAGTTGAAGAATAAATAGATAGTTATAGCTTTCCTTAGTTATGATAAAAGATAAAATAGATTTAAATATTGTAACTGTAATACTTGCTTGATAACTGTTTTGTTATATGTAATTTTGCTATGTTAAAGTTGAAGCCTTTCTTTTTTGTTTAAACAGAAAAAGGGGAAATGATGGAGGAGAGTTATCTGTCTATGTTTCTTTCATTGGTTAATTAATAAAGAAAACTGCCTTGGCCCTTTAAGAGACAGAGAGTTAGGTAGGTGGAGTAGACAGAACAGAATTGTGGGAACAAGGAAGTAGAGTGGGAGAGACGCTTCAGGCAGTCGCCATAGGAGTCTCCATGCTGCTCCTCTCCGAGATGGACGCAGGTTAAGATCTCTCCTGGTAAGCCACACCTCGTGGTGCTACACAGACTAAATATGGATTAAAGGAAGATGTGAGAATTAGCCTATAAGAGGCTACAGATAATGGGCCAGGCAGTGTTTTAAAAGAATACAGTTTCCGTGTAATTATTTCGGGTGTAAAGCTAGCCAGCGGCGGGTGGGATGGAGAAGAGGCTCTCTGATCTTCCATCACTGTGAAGCCTTGCCTCCTGCACACCTTCCTGTCCTCCTGGGCCATCAGCTCCACAAGTACCTGAAGAGCCTTCCTCCTTTCCATTTTTGTAACACTGATCCCTCCAAGGATTCCTTTGGCTGCCACACACGGAGCTGATGGGTCAAGTTTATGGACACCATTATTGCCAGGATCTCTTCCCTTCATTGTCTGGAAGCCTGTCTCCACTTAAGCCCTAATCCCTTTTACCACTCTTGACCTAGTTCCCATTATTTTATATTTTTCCATATTAAGTCAAATAAGTCACTTGTCAGCCTGCATTTACCTTATTGGCTCCAGCTCTTCTATTGTGACTCAAATGAGTGCCTGGTGGAATCGGGGGTGGGAGTCCCCACGCCAATTCCAGGGACTTATCCATATTCGCATCTTGTGGACTAGATGGAAAACTTCTTTGAAAGAGTCACTAGTGTTTTTGAACTAGACAAAGGGGTGCCATAACTCACTGCTACCCTGCTCTTGGCAACCTTCAAAAGGAAGAGTGCCTTTAAATACATCAAATGTGGAAAACACGCAACTAAGCCCTTCCTCTACAGCTGCGAAGGACACTCATTCCTTCATGCAAATCTGCTAACCATGGATAAACATGTATTGCAGATAAGACAGAAGAAGAGATTGAGCGAGAGAAGGAAGGCAAGCCTTGATGGCCTTCCTCCCTCCTTGCCTTCAGTCCTAGAGAACCCACTGTGTGTGTGACTGAAAAGATAAAAAGGCCCCACTTTGGAAAATATTAATTCTTGAAACATGTGTAGCATGATCAGGAGTCTAAACAAAGATACTATTCAGGGTAAACAACCCGCAGGCTTGCCCCCACCCCTTCCCGGGTATGTTTGTGAAAGAATCACCTGGGTTTGATGCTCAAAGGCTTTGAAATACGCCGAGCTTTGAAAGGGTCTCAGAGCTGCTTTGATTTGCTGGAGCTTGCCCATCTGTCACCTAGGGGAACCTTTGGATGACTGAGAAGTGTTCGCAGGGGTTAGTCCTAGCCTCTCTTTTGCCTCAAAATCAATATTTTTGCCTCAAAATCTATTGTACTGCTGTCCAGTTGGGCCGCATGTGAGGCGCTCCAGGATCACCCCCCAAAAGCAGAGGTGAAAGACTCTACTAATTTGTGACCCCTGACTAAAGAGAAATGGCAGTGACTTTTCCAGTTTGTACTGGATTTTTTTTTAATTCAATCCATTCACAAAGAGTTCCCACTCTCAATAAAATATCATCAAAATCTAAATATCTGTAATAGAGACAGCAAAAACATGGTGTGCATTTTTATGCATTCTATCAACACAGTCATCTGGCAGGTGGTGATGGTTGCTGTGCACATTTGTAGGTGAAAGCCTTCGGTTTTTTGTGAATAGCCTATCTGGAGCTAGAACATCTAAGAAGGCCAGAATAAACAGATGTCAACCTCAATACAAAGGCTACATTTTCAGTTTTGCCACAGGATTTTTCTCAAGTAGACACAGAAAAATGGACATCAAAATGACTATATTCATACTCAGGCAGAGAAAATGGTAAAACTTCTCAACACATATATTCCCCATATAGCCACAACCCAACAAGGAAGATGTGGAGTGTTTAATATGCTGCTGTGTAAACATTGTGTTTCTCTTTGATATGTGCTTTGCCAATCTCATTAAAATAATTAATATGTTTAATATTTTGTGGTGATTCCAAAACCAGAATATATGGAAGCTATCCTTAAAGATTATGTGTCTGTCTTGCTTAGTGTTTCAGTTTCTGTAAAGAAACACCATGACCACAGCAACTCCTATAAAGGAAAACATTTAATTTGGGTGATTTGCTTACAATTCAGAGGTTCAGTCCATTATCATCATGGTGGGAGATGGCAGCATGCAGGCAGACATGGTGCTAGAGAATGAGCTGGGAGGTCTACATCTTGACCTGCAGGCAACAGGAAGTGAACTGTCTACCACACTGAGTGTGCAAAGGAGACCTCAAAGCCCACTCCCACAGTGACACACTTCTTTCAACAAGACCTAACCTCCTCCATCAAAGCTATATCTCCTAATAGTACCATTACTTTTAAAGGCCATTTTGTTTCAAACTTCACATGGGTCTTAAACAGGATTCTAAGATAATATGTACTTTAAAGAATGAATTCTTAGATGCATTTTTTTATTTCTTTAAGATAAATTTATAAAAGCAAAGTATACATTTCTTACACATTACCATTGAGGCATAAACAGGAATTTTCATTGTATTAAAATGTGCTTTTTTGAGGCAAAGAGAGACTAACCAAATCAACAAAATAAGAAACAAAAAGGGGGACATAACAGATTCTGAGGAAATCCAGAGAATCATTAGGTCATACTTCAAAAACCTATACTCCACAAAATTAGAAAATCTAAAAGAAAGGAACAAATTTCTTGATAGACACCAGTTACCAAAGTTAAATCAAGATCAGATAAATAATTTAAATAGACGGATAATCACTAAGAAAGTAGAAGCAGTCATTAAAAGTCTCCCCCCACCCAATAAAAGGCCAGGGCCAGGTGGTTTTAATACAGAATTCTACCAACCTTTCAAAGAAGAGCTAATACCAATACTCACCAAATTATTCCACAAAATAGAAGCAGAAGGAACATTGCCAAATTCTTTCTATGAAGCCACAGTTACCCTGATACCCAAACCACACAAAGATTCAAAAGAAAGAGAATTACAGGCCAGTTTCAGTCATGAACATTGATGCAAAAATACTCAATAAAACACAGGCAAACCAAATCCAAGAACACATCAAAAAGATCATCCACTATAATCAAATAGGCTTCATCCCTCCGGAATGCAGTTATGGTTCAACATACAAAAATATGTCAGTGAAATCCCTCATATAAACAAACTGAAAGAAAAATGCATAATTATCTCATTAAATGCTGAAAAAGCCTTTGACAAAATCTAACACCTCTTCATGATAAAAGGTCTTGAAGAGATCAGGGATACAATGGACATACCTAAATATAATTAAAGCAATTTACAGCAAGCTGAGGCCAACATCAAATTAAATGAAAAGAAACTCAAAGCAATTCCACTAAAATCAAGAATAAGATAAGGTTTTCCACTCTCTCCACATCGATTCAATATAAACTTGAAGTTCTAGCGACACCAATAAGACAACTAAAGGAAATCAAGGGGCTACAGATTAGAAAGGAAGAGGTCAAAGTATCTTTATTTTCAGATGACTCTGAAAAACTCCACCAGGGAACTCCAAAAAACACCTTTAGTCAAACAGCTGAATACAGAATTATCTTATTAGTAGCCCTCTTATATACAAATGATAAATGGGATGAGAAAGAAATCAGGGAATCAACACCCTTTATAATAACCTCAAATAATATAAAATACCTTGGTGTAACTCTACCCAAGCAAGCAAAATACCTGTATGACAAAACTTCAAAAGTCTTTAAAGAAAGACTTTTTGGGAGAAGATATCAGAAGATGAAAAAAATCTCCCACACTCATATCTAGGTAGGATTAACATAGTAATAATGGCGATCTAACCAAAAACAATACAGAATTTAATCACAGATTCAATGTAATCTCCATTAAAATCCCAAAACAATTCTTTACAGACCTTGGAAAAACAATATTCAACTTCATGTGGAAAAACACAAAACCCAGGGTAGCAAAAGCATCCTGTACAGTAAAAGCTCTTTCGGAGGTATCATTATCTATGATTTCAAGCTCTACTACAGAGCTATAGTAATAATAAGAACACATAGTATTGGCATAAAAAACAGACAGATGGATCGATGGGATTGAATTGAAAACCCAGACATAAATTTACACACCTATAGACATCTGATTTTTGACAAAAAAGCCAAAATTATACAATGGAAAAAGGAAAGCATCTTCAACAAATGGTGCTGGTCTATCTGTATGTTGGTATGTAGAAGAGTGCAAATAGATCCATATCTATCCCCATGCACAAAACTCAAGTCCAAGTGCATCAAAGACCTCAACATAAATCCAGATATTCTGAACCTGATAGAAGAGAAAGTGTAAAGTAGCCTTGAGCCCATTGGCTTAGGAGATAACTTCCTCAATAGGATACCAATAACACAGACACTAAGATCAACACTTAATAAATGAGACCTCATGAAATTGAAAAGTTTCCATAAGGCAAAGGACACCATCAACAAGACAAAATGGCAGCCTACAGAGTGGGAAAATATCTTCACCAACCCAATATTCAACAGAGGGCTGATTTTTAAAATATAAAAAGAACTCAAGAAACTAGACATTAGTAAACCAAATAATTCAATTTAAAAAATGGGGTACAGTTCGAAACAGAGAATTTTCAACAAAGAATCACAAATGGCCATGAAACACTTAAAGAATTGTTCAACACCCTTAACCATCAGGGAAATGCAAATCAAAACGACACTGAGATTCCATCTTACACCTCTCAGAATAGCTAAGCTCAAAAACATAAGCAACAGTTGATGCTGGAGAGGATGTGGAGCAAGGGGAACACTCCTTCACTGCTGGTGGGAGTGCAAACTTGTACATCCTCTTTGGAACTCAGTGTGGCAGTTTCTCAGAAAACTGGAACTCAATCTACAACAAAACTCAGCTATACCACTCTTGGGCATATACCCAAAGGATGTTCAATCATACCACAAGGACACTTGGCTAGCTATGTTCATAGCAGCTTTATTTGTAACAGCAAGAACCTGGAAACAACCTAGATGTTCCTCAACTGAGGAATGGATAAAGAAAACAAGGACACCAGGAAATTTGATGGCAAATGAATGGAACTAGAAAAAATCATCTTGAGTGAGCTAACCCTGACCAAGAAAAACAAACATGATCCATACTCACTTATAAGTGAATATTAGCTATAAAATAAAGACCCAGAGAGACTAGGTAACAAGAAGATTCATGCAGGGATGCCCGGAACTCCCTGAGAAGAGGAAATAGAAGAGATTTTGAGAATGGACTGAGGGCAGATAGGAATGGGACCAGGAGTGATCAGATTGTCAGGGGGATGATAGGGAAAAGTACTGAAAGAGACTACTGGAAGTGGGGTGCATTTCAGGATCAGGTAAAAACCTGGCACAACAAGGGGATCTTGCAGAAATCTACAAGGATGTCCCCAGCTAAGACTCCTAACAATAGCAGAAATATAACCTAAACTGGCCACCTCTGTGACCAGGCAAGACTTCAAGTGGAGAAAACAGGAAACCAACCCAGGCCACATAACCTTAGACCTACAGTCTGCCCTGCCTGTGGGATATTATGGGTTAAAAGTAGGCTAGAGATTGAGGGATTAGCCAACCAATGACTGGTCTAGCCTAAAACCCATGCCAGGAGAGTAAGCCCACCCCTGACGCTGCCTGAAGCACCAGGACCCACAGGCTGGATGATCCAGACACTTCAGATAGAACCAAACACAACTGGGGGTGGGGAGGATGTCAATGTCATGATGCCTAATGCTATTCTGCTATATACATAGACTGACACTAGCCCAAGTGTCATCAGAGAGGCTTCACCCAGGAACTGATAGACACAGATGCAGACCCACAGCCAAACATTAGGCAGAGCTTGGTGAATCCTGCTGAAGAGGGAGAGAAAGAATTGTAGGAGTAGGAGAACCTGAGGACATCACAGAATCAATCAGTCATAGAGACTGAACCGACAACCAGGGAGCCTGCATGGGACTGACCTGGGCACTCTGCATGTATGTTACAGTTGTGTAGCTTGCTCCCACTGTGGGACACCTAACAGTGGGAACAGGGGCTGTCTCTAACACTTTTACTGGCTTTTGAGACCCTACTTTCATACTGGGCTGTCTTGTCCAGCCTTAATACATGGGAGGTTCTTAGTCTTACTGCAACTTGATATGACATGCTTTGTTGATATCCATGGGCAACCTGCCCTTTTCTAAACAGAAACAGAAGAGGAGTGTATTTGGGGGGCAGACAGAAGAAGTATGGGGGAGAGAGACTGGGAGAAGAGGAGGGAAGGGGAAATGTGCCTGAGATGTAAATAAATAAATAAATAAGATACACAAAAAATAATGTCATTTTTGTCACGCCATTTAGGCATTAGCATTTTATCATCTTTGTTAACAAGATTCCGCTGATGTGGATTGGGAAGATACCCCAGTCCTTAAAGGGCTTGTAAGCATGAGAGCTTGAGGTCAAACACCAGAACTCATGGTACATTAAAAAAAAAAGGCAGTGCACCCCTAGGAATCATGGGCCAGCATAACTGAACTAGCCAGCCGTTAATCACACAGAGGCCCTATCTCAGAAAACAGGGTAGATGACTCATGGGTGTGATGCTGAGATGCTCAAGGTTATTCTGACTAATATGTGCATGTGCACCCACACACATGTGAATGCACACATATAGGAGATATCATGATCTCACTGATAATTTATTTGCTCTCTGTTATTTATGCAGACAGAATACTCACCCTAAATCCCTACCAGTGGACCCTATGTAGCCCAGGGTGGCTTCAAATTCAAAACTATCCTCACCAAACCTCTCACATTCAGGGGAGAAGAGGCAGGTGCCACCTCACCCAGCACCACAGCTCATTTTCCTTCCAGTGCTTATCATATGATTATTTTCCAGAATAAGGTGTTATGTACTTCTCCCGTTATTTCCATTAGCATTTAACTTCTTAGTTGCAGATCATTCAAACTTTCCTTTATTGATTCTTCGTACTGACGCCATATTTAAAAAAAAAATAAGCTCTCTTCACATAGTATTTTTCTTAGCAGAAGGTATATTTTATTTCTTACAACTTATTAAGCCACCTGTCACAACTACTAAATGTCATATTTGCAAAACATTCTGTCAATTCACATCTCATTAAAAGCCATCTCCATCTCATACGAAAGCTGTGTATAAGCTTCTTGTGTTTACTCCTGGACCCGTTGCTGCTCTGTTCCATGGACTTTTTTTCTGAGTTCCACGTGACTATTGTCAGTTTCAAGTTCTATAATTCTATAAATCTTATTCATATCTCAGAGGGAAATTTTCCCTTCATTATTATCAACTGTGTGTGTGCATGAATGTATTTAGGAATTATCCTCCACACACCTTCCAAATTCTGTTTAGAATTGTGGTGCACCATTAGAACAATTGAAAGAATTGGCCGTTTTATGGTTTACTCCCAGGACAAGTAAGTTGTGTCTGTGCATCCTGGTTTTATTTGAATTCTCTCTGTTGGTGCATGTTCTAATGTCTGCTGCTACATGAATGGGATCTTCTTGCTCTGTTGATCTGAAACTTAGATTTATAGACGATAGCATCTGCACTGCCGTGGCCTGCAGATTCTCTCTCATCCCTGCGCAGCTTGATTAGCAAACACCACCCCGCGGCAGGTGTCAGCGCCTTCTGCCCGGGCTACGACTTTCCTTGTAGCTTCCTAATGGACCCTCCCAGCTCCCCAGTTACCCTTTTAGTCCATTGCATGAGTTTCACATATGATCAAATACCATCAATCCCCTACGTAAAACTCTCCAGGGATTTCCCATGATAGCCTGGCTAATAAGACTCTACAAGATCCAGCTCAACCTGTCTTTGTAGCCTCTACCTTCTTCTCTCTCCTCACACTGTGTAGGCTCCCCCACCCTGCCGCTTGTTATTTTCCACATAATCACTTTCTCCTCAGAGCTTTCTCATAAGGATCTTCTTCTGTTTTATCCTTCCAAGCTCACCTTAAAGGCTATCTGTTCAGCGAGGTCATCCCTGCCCTCCATGTTTTAAGATATTTACCATAAAATTCATTTATTGATCCATGTGCTGATTTATTTGGCATCTGCCCTAGGCCTATCTTTTCTCACCCTTACCTTAAAGGCAAAATTTCGAAACAGAATAATTTCTACTTGGAGCAACATTGAATTGCCAAGGACTACCGGAGCAACCGCTACTGTAGGAGGTACACAATTAAAAGCAGCGGAGTAAAGAAATCAGCAATAAAACCTCCGATCCTCTGACTTTTCAGGTGCATTGCTTGTTGGGAGCAGTGACGTCACAGCTCGGCAGCTCTGTGTTTGAATCTCAGCGTCAGTCATTACTGGAGTCCTTGAGAAAAAAAAAAAAATTCAAAGTCCTAGAATATCACTTTCTCTCACCAAGAAAGAAGGTGATTTGCAACTGCCTCATAAAACTGGCTTGGGAACTAAAGGAGAAAGCATATTCAAAGCAGTAGCATAATGCTATGCACATAGTAGGTACTCAAGTACATAGTAGGTACTCAAGGCACATTAGTTCTTCTCCCAACCCTGAGTTGGTTTTACTTACTAACCAGCATCTTTACTTATGTTGCCTTTTACAACTGGAGAGCTGGTAATCCAGTGCTCAGAAAACCTTATTATTAGATTAAATTAAAAGTTCAAATTGGGGAGGGGAGGCTAGGGAAGTGGCTCAGTAGGTAAAGGCCTTGCTTAATGAGTATGAGGACCAAAGTTCAAATTCCCAGCACCCACCTAAATGTCAAGCAGACCTAACAGCCACCTGTAATCTCAACTCTAGGAAGAAAGAGACAGGGGCCCCAGAGCAAAGTGGCTAGCTAGATTAACCAGATTAGTGAGCTTTGGGTTCATAAGAAATTGCCTCAATACCTAATGCAGAGAGTAGTTAAGAAAGAAATCAACTACCAACTTCTGCTACACACACACCCATACACCCCTCACGCCTACAAGCCCGCCTGGCTGCACGCAGGAATGCGCGCAAGCGAACCCTCACACACGTTGCTACAGTGGTTCCAAACTTTCCTAATGCTTCAACCCTTTAACACAGTTCTCGCACGCTGTGCTGACCCCAACCATAAAAGTATTTTGTTGCTGCTTCATAACCGTAATTTTTCTACTGTTAAGAACTGCAATGTAAATATCTGATAAAAAGGATGTCTGGTATGTGGTCCTTGTGAAAGGGTCATTTGATTCCTAAGGAGTCACAGTCACAACCCAAAGGTTGACAACCACTGCTCATTATAGCTAATCTTGGACGTCAATTTGACACACCTAGGGAAGAAGAGCCCTTGGGAAGGAATTTACTCAACTGGTTTGGCCTGTGTGCGTGTCCGTGAGGTATTTTGCTGATTGCTAAGGAGGCAGGCCCAGACCACCATAGATGGTCAATCTCTAAGCAAGTGAACCTGGGCTCTATCAAAAAGGTAGCTGGGCATGTGCCTATGAGCAAGCCAGTAAACAGTGTTTCCTCCATGGCCTCTGCTTCAGCTACCTTCTCCCAATTGCTGCCTTTACTTCCTAATAAACCCTTCCCTCCCCCAATTAGTGTTTAGTCATGGCAACAACAACAAAAAAGCACAAGCTAGAACATACAATTGAACATGCATTCAGGCGTGAACACCACATATAAATACACACAAAAAAGGTTCAAATTAGGTGCCAAACAGGAAGTGATACCAGCGAACAGAACAGACATTTCAAACAAGTTATTCTCCACCTTCAGTTAAAACACAAAATCCGGGACAAGGACAATGGAACAAGCCGACAGATAACTGTCATGATGCCACAAGCCAACTTAGTATGGGTCTGTGAGCTTACCATTGAAGTAGGGGAAATATTGTCACAGAATTCATTGAGGTTATAGAAGAAAGCATTAAGCTTAATCCCCAAAGGAAGATGTAAGATTCAAATCAGTTAATGATTGTGGTATCATAGAGCAATCTCTCCCGATTTCCACGAACACCCCCACATCAGGGAAATTCTACAAGGTCTGAATTATATGTAAGTCTTCAAAACACAGTAGTGGTTTAGTCTTTTTAAAAAAAAAAAAAAGGAATGAAATGAATAGTTTGACCTTGACTATCAAACAACGCTATTGATTCTTCTATACTTTCCTTTGAAGTCTATAATTGAGAAGTCATTTCATTTTAATGAAATTCTATTAGTAATGCATGTAAAGTTTAAGTTCACAGATGTGACTTCCCCTAAATTTTAAGAGGGACAGACTGGTCACCAGAAAGACTAACAAACTTGATGTACAGCTCTCAGAATCAGAGGTGGCCCAAACTGGGATTAGTGTCCACTCTGCTTGAAGTCCTTACTGGAAAGGAGCGGATACAAAATTACAGCTCGCCATGCTGAAAAGAAGGTGCATAGGCACAACCATCTGCTTCTTGTTTTTCAGATAGTCAGGCACAGATAGGCAGCACAGGAGTAGAACCAGCCCGTCCCAGGTGGAATTAGTACCAAGCAAGGGCAGCAATTGAGAGCTGGGTATCGCGAGTACACTGTACAGAAAGGGAGAATGGGGTATCAGAAGTAACAGTGGGGTGTCAGGGGCAGACTGTGCAGAGAGTGGGGTATCAGGAGTAACTTTGCAGAGAGCGATAGTGGGGAAACTGTGTAATTGGAATTTCTCCTCCCCACTTTACTAGTTGTGTGAGCTTGGGAAAGAGATGTTACCATTCTGTTCTTCCATCTTCTTGTCTAGAAACTGGGGGTGGCGATAGCAGTAGGGAATAAGTGAAGTACCGAGGGAAATGTGTGCTGTTGACATGAGCACGGCCATGTTAAGAACCCCAATGCCTCAGCCTAATGCAGTGGCAAAGCCTTTTCCCGAGTGGGGCTCAGAGGGTGCCAAAGCCTTCCTTAGGTCCAAGTGCAAATGTTGATAGCTTGTACCGAAAATGCCTACCACTGTTTTCGCCCTCCAGAAGACAACAACAGCCTGAAGATTGTTCCACCTACAGAGTCTGCTCTCCAGAGATGGGCTACACCTGTCTTCTTGTTCAGCTGTATGCAACAACCCCGCCTCTGTGTTCAGTTGTATATAATAAACAAACTGAGCTCCTGGGCTGTTGCAGCTTCTCCCTCCAAGAGCCCAGGCAGCCCCGTGGCAGATCTTCTGTAAGTCAATCCCTGGAGCCCTGCAGAGCACAGCAAAGACCAGCTCCTACATCATGGGCTTGTCATGAGGATCAGTGTGGGAAGATTTGCAAGGGATTCAAGAAGCTTAATAAAGCCTGTACGCACCTCAGTGGTAATTCAAGGAAGAGTGCCAGCACTCTTGTTTCATGTCCTAGGTATGAAGGGATGAGACTGACCCCACCCTCTCCTCTCCATGGGGGGTGATGGATAAGGCTCCTTGGTGTCTTATCTGATGAAGTAAAAATATCTGAGTCAGCCACTCACATTTCTCAATTAAAAAAAAAAATAAAACATAGGCTTTGGCCGTATTTATCAGGATCCTTCCTACAGAGAAACAGAACTGATAAAACTGGAGCCAGACAGACAGACAGCTGTTCTTTTGCACAGGTTCCCTGACTGTAGATTAGACCAAACTCGGGCCAAAAATAACAAGGAAATAAATTTTTCAGTACTTAAATGTATTCGGGCATTTTTCCTCCTTGTCATCAGCCATTAAGTGATACAGAACGGCAGCTATCTGGAATGCCATACAGTTAGCATCCCTTAAATAGGAGCATTACAGCATCACCACCAAGTCCAGAGGCAGGGGACCATTCTGAAAATAAGTTCTGGTGCATCCCATGAGAACTCATAAAGACACTCAACAGTGGGGGAAATGAAACAGCCGTTTGACTGTCTTCTTTTACAATGACTCAGGATTATTTTAAAGCTGTGGTTTTGTTGTTATTATTGTTGTTGTTTATTAAATAAAACTAAGGGTGGTGAGGGTAAGAGAAATTGTGGTTCCAGAACCTATCACCCAAGGAGAGTACTAAAGAGCCCTTCAAGGAAATCACAGTGGTCGTGGCTCTCCCAATACCCAAGGCAAAGTCTCCTTCTCTGAGAGCAGAACTCCAGCGAATGAGAACAAAGACATCTCCAGCCTGTTCACCACAACCATCCTGATGAGGAGCCATAAGACAACGGCAGGAAGAGTGTGGAAAACAAAACTTTACATGTCAAAGAAGGAAAAAAATGCATACTGAACATTTTTCTTTGGGATATACCATTGAGAAAAAAAATTGTCTTTAACCTCCTATGGCTTCCTGCGGCTCAGCCACAGAAATCTAATTGAGGGAGCAAAATCCACAAAAAGCCACTGTCTGCCCTGACTGTGGCATCTTATCATCAAATGCCTTTGACTCCCTTACAAGAAACAATTATGGGGGCCCACTGTTATGTAGGCTACACCCCCTAAATGTTTTCCTTGTTGCTGACTAGCTCCCTGCCCCCATTATCTCCAGCAAACACTGGACACAGACATCTTGCCGAACATGGAATTCCACTGGCTTCCAGAATGGCAGCTGGTGTGTGGACGGGATGACCTAGTGTGTTTTTTCTTCTACTCGCAGAAGATAAACCTGCAGCCTGTATAGCAAAGGATGGCTACTTCTTCTGGAATAATCTTAAAGCACAGACCTCAGAGTCTATTTTTTTAAGCTTTGGATTCAGTGAAGAGGTTGGCATTGAAATTGTTCACCGCCATCACTGTTTGTTGGTGAGTTTATCTGTGCTCTGTACCTTCTGACATTTGCTTAGGTTGAAAACCTAACTCAGTTTGTCTGTACAAAGCTCTCTTCCATCAGGATTCCTAGAGTTTTGTGGCCCCTGTCCTCTGACTATTGGCAGAGGGAAGCATGTTGGCAAAATACAGAGTGCGGGATTGGGAAGTATGCTTAACAGTCAAGGCCCTCGAGAAGGAAAGGAAGACAAGGTGACCTGGAGTCCCCCACCTAGTCTCCCATGAAATGACTTTGTTCAGGGTCCTATTATTCTTCCTCTCCTCTGGGGATGGAAGATCTTCCCTCACTCATCCTAAACATGCAGCAGTGTCCAGACCGTGTATAAATAATCTCTGATCTATCATAATATCTATATTTATACAGCACTTAACTTGTACTATTTCAGTCTTAATTTAGTGATTTAATTTTTTTGTCTAACACTTACTGAGATCTTTTGTTAATATTCAAAGTGATAGAAACATATGTTATTATTAATGTTAAATTATTTTAATTAAATAACTATTTTTTAACTAAAAATAATTAAATGTACAATGTAAGACTCTGACTATCAGCATATTCTGCTTTAGGGGACATTGTGGACTTACCCTATGTAATTGACATAAAAAACTATGTTAAAAACACAACATGATATACCACAGGAAACATTTATATGCAGACACAAAGCTGAAAAGCTTCAGAAAACCAATTCAAGGCTTATTTTTCCTCATATATGAGCAATGTCCTGAGTTGGCATAAAAAAAAAAAACTAATCCTGGTAAAAGTTCAATTCAGAGGACAGAACTGAATTAACCAGTGTTCCAGCAACAATAAAAAGGATAATAACCAAGTGATGACTTACGCCAGCGTCAGGCCGGGACGTCTCCCTGACATTAGAACGTGTATTTGTTACCGTTGCTGGGACTCACTCAGCATGCAGTCAGCGGAGCAGAGCACCCTGTCCAGGCTGGGTAAATAATCGTTAGTGGCAGTGATTGGGCTGACAAGACCTTCCCTGTGCCTGTGTCATCCACCTGAGTTCCCCGGGAAATCTTACCACGAGCACATCTTTCCATGGCCTGCTTTTCTACTCAGAACAACACATTGATGCTGATGATGTGATTATAAGCAGCAGCCGCCCCTTGTCCTGGGAGGCTCTAATGGAGCCTTAGAAGAGTTGGTCTGTCCCAGGATAAGAGTTAACTCTGAATACAGGAGAATTTTTCTTAAGACTAACAGTGCTACTTGGCTGTATGTTATCCATGGGACCTCTAGGTCACAATTTAACAGTTTAACCCCTGGTTCATCTCCAGAACAATTTTCAAAGGTGAGTCTTGTGTGGGTTGCATCCATGGAGTTAAGAAGAAACTCTGAAAGACTTCAAAGGATGGGTTAAGAGCAAAGGTTTCTTGGGGAAAATGAAGACTTGCACTGTAGGAAACGGAGGAAGCCCTGAGTGGGTGTGTGTTGTTGACATGCGCACAGCCATGGCAAGGACTCAGATCCATTGGGGAAAAATGGCAAAGCCTCAGCCCTGTCTCCTACCCCATGAGGCTCAGAGAGAAATAGCAAACCATTCCTTCATAGTTCAAGTGCAAGTGTTGACAGCGTGTGTAGAATATGTCCACCATAGCTTCCTCTCCTAGTGATATTTGCAGCCTGAAGATTGCTCCCCTATGGAGACTGCCCCTACTGAAATCTGCTAAGCCTGTCTCCTCGATACAGCTGTATACCAGATACCCTCCTCTTTCTTTATCTGTATGGAGCAATCCCAACTCCTCAAGTTCAGCTCTATGCAGTAACCCTAGCCTCTCTGTTCAACTGTAGGTAATAAACAAACATATTGAGCTTCCATAGTGCCACAGTTTCTTGATCAGAAAGTCTAGTCCACACAAATTGTGTGCGTGTGTGTGTGTGTGTGTGTCTTCACTCTGTCAATGCACTAGTCAGGTCCAAGTCCCTGGAACTATGTAGAGACTCAGCATTGCACGGCAAGGTTTATCCTCATCCCTGTGGAGAGGCGGACCAAGGCACTCTTGCTGGACATACAGAGTAGCTAACATTCCAGCTAGCTCTCCTTACATTCCTTCTTAGGGTATTTTGAGATAGTGGTCATAGAACTGACAATATAAGATCCTGGGTTCCAGGAAAGTCCTAGCTTAGACATCAGATGAGAGAAGTCAAGCTTGGGCCACCACCAGTACATGGTGTCACATCGTTAAAGCAACTCAGCATAGAGTCCTAAGGTCATTTGCTCATACCTGCTCCCTACATTTTAATATGTCATGGGAACACATGAAAAACTGGCAATTAAGTTGTACAAATTCAGATTCTCTGCTTCCCTAAGTCTTAGCACAATACAACCTTATCAGAATGACGGCATGATAACCAGCTTCAAGTAAGACATTTTACTCTTCAGGAACATTCTCTCCTCTTAAAAGGAAACTTACATATTCCCTATGTGAGAGGCCCTTCTATGTGCTGTGATTACCATTAATGAATAAAGAAACTGCCTTGGCCTTTTGATAGGGCAGAACTTAGGTAGGTGGGGGAAACCGGACTGAATGCTGGGAGGAAGAAGGCAGAGAGTGAGAGACGCCATGGAGCCGCCAGAGACAGATGCTGGGAATTTTACCCAGTAAGGCACTGCTACGTGGCGATACATAGATTAATGAAGATGGGTTAAATTAATATAAAAGTTAGCCAATAGGAAGTTGGAGCTAATAGGCCAAGCAAGCAGTGTTTTAACTAATATAGTTTCTGTGTGATTATTTAGGGTCAAAGCTAGCTGGGCAGCCAGGAACGAATAAGCAGCTCTCTCTTCCAATATATTCCTCTACGTAGCAATACTAAATCCCTTCCTCTCTGTAATTTTTCATCTGCTATCCTAGCACCAATACTCCTGGGTAAAAACTGTGGCGATTACGTTTGCCACCAGAGACCCCAGCTCTACCCTGTTGTCTCTCTCTCTACTCAGGTTCCAAAGTTCCTGTGTCTCAACTTTGCCGTGCTAGGCTCTCTGCCTGGCATTCTTTGACCAGCAAAACATACTGGCTTCTGGTCCCATTTTCTTCTAAGAAGTTGTGATTCAGAACATGTACAAACTGGCCTTAGTATATATTTCAAATATCTAGTATGCAGCAAAATGAAGGCGGAGGGCCAATTCTGAACAATCAGAAACAGTATTTCTGAGAAAAATCACACATCTCTTACTTTCTGTCTGAGGTCAGTTTTACACTTAGAGGGGGTTTAGCTTGCTCCCGGGTCCAAACCAACAAAATTGGAACTGCAACAGCTATGAGCCCTTCTGACACATCTGAAGTAGTCCTGTGGGGAAGCTCCTATCAGGCTTCCGTCCTGGCCTATAACTTTTAGCTCTCCCATTATGTATGTTACCTTCGCCTTGTTGCATGTCTTGTCAGAACAGACAGATTCATTTTCTTCACGGAATAACTTGCAAAGAAAAAAGTCTGTGGTGCATATGTACTCCGAGGGTGGCCTAGAACCCTCATCTTAGCTTCATAAGGCTCACCTAGTAAGCACTTACTTGTTTATTTATAAAGTTAAAAATATGAACTAGCACTTAAGATCCAAAGGTCTCAGTTTGGTGCTGGGTTCTGTCTGCTTTGTTACCCTAAACTTTTTTTCTTTGTTCTTCTCCATAGTGGAGAAGGATTGAAACTTAAAAGGAAGTGGAAAAGGCATATTCCACAAGGGATTACCAAACACTGCAGATCTTGGCAACCCTTCACTGTCGGGGGGAGGGGAAGGAAAAACAACTTTTTCAAAAGAGGAAAATTATATACGTACTGAAATAACTTATCAACTGATTAAACACCAAGATAAGGTACATGATTCTTCAATCCCACTAGCAAACTCACCGCTATCCAGCTCCGCACTGCTGTCTTACCGGCCTTTCAATGTTCCTTCAACAGAGGCTTCTAAGGTTTCTAAAATAGTTTGTTTGAGCCTGAGCCCAAATCAACAAAGTCCTCTCTTGTAGTCCCCACCTCTCAAGGCAAGTCCTGCGGGGGCTCAAGGCCTGACAGCCAGATGTGGGCCTGACACGGAAAACACAGTGTGAGCTGCAGAGCCCACACAGAGGAACGTCTGTGGCCTCCGAGAATCAAGCAGGTACCTGTCTGTGCCTGCTGTGGTCTCCTGGAGTGGGGAACTTGAGCAAGTCACCCCAAGTCGCAGCTGCCGCATGTCCTTAGCCAAACAAGCAAAAGTCACAAGGCACCTTTGAGACAACGCAGGTAGCACGCCAAGGATAATGCGACGTGATGAGCAGGATCGGCTTTAAAGAGCAGCTTCGCATAGTGACAGCAAGGGAGCTTTGACGCTCACTGTGGACCCAAGTCTTCCAAGTCAGTTCTGCACGATTAGTCTTCTTGGCCCCTTTGAAAGGCAGGAGAATTAGTAAGTGACCATCAGAGCACGGTAATAAACAGAGTCTCTATCCATGGTTCGGAGTCAGTAAAGGGCAGAGATGGAAATGTCAGCATAAACCCTAAGTCCCCCGCTTGTGTCACGGGTTTCTTAGAGTCGAGCGTGGTAGTGGCACCTGGAATGCAAGCATTGAGGCGGCTGAGGCAGGAGGACCAGAAGTTTGAGGCCATCCTAGGCTACGTAGAAGCCTGTCTCTAATTAATTTATAAAGGGTTCTTGATTGTTCGTCCACTCTTTGTTTGTTAGAGGGGGGTTTAGGTTTGGCTTTGATTTCTAGGGTTTTGTTGTTTGTTTTTTGAGACCAGGCCCTACTCTGTAGCCCAGGCTGGCCTCAAACTAACGGCCATCTTCCTGCCTCAGCCTCATGGGATCTGGGATTGTGCCTGACTTTATTACCTCTTGTAAGTGATTTCAAGATTCATCATGAGAGAATCAGATTATTTGCACTGTTTTTCAAATCAGCTTAGGAATTTGGTTCTTTCATGATGGGTTGCCCAAGGATCCAGACTAATTTATCTTCTCAAATATCCTATCATTTTTTTTTAAATTCTAGTCACCATAGGACACATGGGATCTTAATTTTTTACAGCATCATCAAAGTATCTGGATAGTTTAAGTATGATGTGATGGATTGTCCAAACGAACTACTTAGATCCCCAATGGACTGTGGGAGCTGGCACATACAAAAGAAATACATGTATCAGGAAGAGCCACTGCCTTGCTCCAACATAAATCAGGGTAGATTGCAAACCTTATGTCCTTCACACACCCTCATTATACCACACACCCTCACATACACACTTGCTCCTGCATACACACACACACACACACACACACACACACACAGTCTTTCCCTCCACATACCTTCCCAGCCAGACACAGGGATCTCTACAGGCTAACGGACATAATGATTCAGTTAAAATGTCTAAGAATAAATACACAGTGCTGTTGACTGCTTCAAAACAATTCAGAGTAGTAGTCATAGTAGCTGTTTATACTGCTGCAAGCTCAGACCTGGCTAATACCATTTTGTATCTAAATAAGGCACATTCCTCGGAGATTCCTATTTTAATTAGCATCTTTTATCCCCCGAGTCGGGACTGGCTAATTTTTCTATCATGAGTTGTATTTACATCTGGAGCCATGCCTCCACAACTGAGTCATCCGGGAGTCATTCCAGCCACAGCTTCCATAAGCCACCTGTACAGTTTTCCCCGGTGACAGGGAAACCAGGGACCTTCCCAGGCCTCCTGCTGTGTGGATGACGGGAAAGCACAACAACGTGAGATGCAAAGTGATGGGAATTATAGAAGAGGAGAAAAAGGATCTACACGCCCTTGCGTACAACTCACTAACAAAGCGCGTGCATATCATGCTGGAGGTCCTGGGTTCAAACCCAGCTCTAAGTCAGATACAGTGGTGGTGGGCTGGAGTCCCAGCTACTTGGCAGGCTCAATTCTGAGGAGCATTCGAAGCCATGAACTCAAGACCAGCCTGGGTAACAGAGTGAGTCTCTATTAGACAACAACAACAAAACTCACTTGTAGCTTAAACACACACACACACACACACACACACACACACACACACACACACACACTGCTCTCTATATAGCCCAGATCTCTTTCCTTTTCGTCCTCAAGTAATTCCCAATATTTTATTGGACTTTTATCTAAATAAAAATAGCAAAGTATAGGCATTTCCATTTAACATACCTGAATTTTTCTCTCTAAACAAACTTCCAGGTTCAACGCCCTATCTATCCTGCCATGCAGTATCAAAATTGTTTAAATTCTTGGGACCTTGCAGTAAGAACGGAGATGCTCTCATATCTCTTAATCTAGAAAGCTGCGTGAAGGATGAGGTCAATAATGCAAAGTCCTGGCCATCTCTGCCTGTCCCCCTGGATCACCTCCCACCCCTGCCTTCAAGAACAAGATTATCTGAACCATTCTATCGACACCCCGTGTTCAATGAACACACTTGTGAAATGCCAGCTTTCCATCTCGCTGTGGGTAAATGGATACCTGGTACATGTACAGAACACTCAGTCAAGAATACGGTCACTCGTAAGAACAGCAGCACTGACATCAGGGAGTCACATAATAGACAACGTGCTCCGAAGGACAGAACTCTTTTCCACAGCGTATTCATTTACCAACTTCCTCCATGCCAATTTCTCAAGGCAGCCAAGAACATCTGTGACCCACAGGCTTCATGTTTCCTTTAATGGGGTACTAATTGTTTTCAAATAAATGTCCCCAGTGTGGACGCTCTCTATGGAAAATAGAAGTGGGTAGAGGGATAGCAAGCCTAGCCTATCACTCCAATGTCTAAAATGTCACAATTGAGAAGTTGACAAGAAGATGAGATGCGTTTAATAGTCAATGGAAATTTTTAACAAGTGTTAAAGTTCCTCTTTGAATTTAAAAAGTATGGATTAGGAAACTTTTGCCTCCTCTCCCAACCCCCCAAAATTACCACTCACTTATAACAGGGAGTGTTACTCCTTAAAATGGAGTGATTTTCTTACACACTCCACACACACACACACAACACTAACACAGACTTCCAGGCACTTCTGGTGCTTGCGGGACGCTGACTCTGGTCTTGATACAAAGTATTTTCTGCGTTAAAGGGCTCTTTAATTTTGTTGCCCTTTTTCCCAATCTTTTTTTAGGGCTTTAAAATGAGGTGTTTTAACAGCGCCACCTTGTGGTTATGAGCCATTTCAAATTTATACAACCAGCATAGCTTCCTTCTCAGGAATCTGGTTCTTTGAAACTTTGCTTTGACTTTGTTATTGTCGTTGCTTCTTTCCTTCCAGTTAATATTCAAGAGTCACGCTTGGTCATTAGTGCTACTGAGGATAATGACTTCATTCAAATAAAATAGACCCTTTAAAAAAATAAAAGAACTAATTTTTTAAAAGTCCTAATAAAAGGACAGTAGCACCTGCACACTTAGGGATATGCCCCTTGTCAAGCAAGGGACTGGGGTGAAGGTACAGATTAGAGCTGTGTGTAAAGACATCATGGAGGAGAGAAGGACCACCGAGGGGGGGATTCAGTTGAAAGCATTCCAGCTAAAGTTCCTTTTACATCTGCCATGGTTTTCTGGGCTGGAGCTGCTTTGAAAGCCACAGAGCTCAGAATGTCAGGCAACTGATTCCAAGGCACAAAGAGGGAAATATTAACACCATTGATATTCTCCTCACAGCAGCGGGAACCGCAGCCAGGTGCTAAAGGAATTGGTTGCTTATGAAGAAATAATCAAATATCCTTCCTTCTTCCCCTCTCATTTCTGCAGCCTCGCACAATTCCCAGCCTCCCTTTCTCTGAGGAAAAAAGAGTGCTTGCTACCTGGGAAGAAGAATGGTGTGAACTATTTACCTCTTCCCACCCAAAATCACTTCAATTCCAGACTGAGTTTTCCTGATCCACCGGAAACTCAGTCCAGCGATGGGCATGGATAGTTGAGCATTGAGACAGGCAATCTTGTGTATCTTTTTTTTGAGATTTAGAACATTAAATCCACTGAAAGCCCAATCCAGCTTTTGTAAGTCCTCGGCTCTTAGAAATCTGAAACATACCAGGAGGTGAACTCACACGGTACAAATGAAAGAGGAGAGGACAGGGAGCTTGGGGAAGCAGTGGCAAGAGAAGATTCAGTCACCTATCTATTCAGCAGCACCCAGGCCACTGCAGGGCTGTCCCTGAATGGAGGCCTTGGAGAAGGTGACCTGCTTTAAAGGGTGAGCTGAGTTACACTCATAATTATGTGCGTGCATGCATGCACACAAGCCCAAGGGCAAATATCCAGCTGTTGGCATACATATTGGGTTTCGCCTAAAGCGCTAGACTTGACCTCCTCTGGAAAAAAAAATAATTGCTTTGTACTTTCTCAAACCTGGACAAGATAGCCACAACGGGGGAGTCAGATTAAGCACTTGAAGGTCACAATTTGGAGAAGGAGTTTAACAGAGGCAAGAGCATCGCCTTGACAGAGGACAGCTGAGGAAATCACGTGCTTGAAGATGATGAGGATGAGATGGTGGAGGAGCCACAGGACGTCCTGAGTGGGCCATAGAAATTGAAAAAAAAAGTGTCATCTCATGAGTGAAGGTTCTGGAAGTTTTCCAAGTCTGTCAACTGTCCCAGCTGGGCTTTCCGGGCCTGACAGACTCCCAGCCAGACTGGCAGAACTATGACTTAGAAGCAAATTCCTGTTCCTTCCTGGTGACCCTGCTTTACTTTCCAGTAAAGCCCCCATGGGGTACAATTGTTCCTTTATCTGCACAGGAAGGGAATTTGTGATTCCTTCTGGAAACTGGAAAGTGCCAGGCCCACTCTCCTGTATGCTGGCTCAGAGTCTGAGGACACTCAGGCCTGGAAGGAAGCCCAGTCCTGTGGAGACAGACCGCCATGCAAGAGCGGCTCTCACCATCAGGCTGGGTAAAGATTTTAATTCTTTAAGATCCGAGAGCCTTGCAGTGATCACCAAGCAGAACTTGCCATGCGTTCCTATGAAGTTTGGGCCAACAAAAGGTGACCCACTGGCCAAAATCGGGTCCTCACCTGTGTTTACAACTGAGCCGTTTCAGGAGTGTGTGTCTGTGCTCATTACTTTAGTTTCCTGTACTCTGGTTTCACTCCATGGCAGAGGTGAGCAGCTGCACCAGAAGGCCTGTGGCCGCAAAGCCTACATTGTTTGCTCTGGGCCTCCACAGGAAAAGCGTGCTGACCTCCAGTTCAACAGAGAGGCCATTCAGGAAAGGCGGTGTGGTGTCCTGAAGGACCCTGAGAAGGGACTCAAAGGCCTGAATTCTGGCTTTCCCTCCAACAGAAACCAGCTCGCGAATAACCAAATGTCTCTTCCAGTGTCACATCATACAATAATTCTATGAATTGAGCTTCCAATGCCAAATTGATTACCTGATACTTTTCATTAAAAAAAAAAAAAACATTGTGACTCAAACATTGAATATTTAAAATAATTGCAATGGAATTGATACCTTATACTTATAAAACATAAATAAATATGAAAAGATAAAGAGACAGTTCCTTGGTTAAGAGCACTATCTGCTCTTTGAGAAAACAAATGTTTGGTTTTTAGCAGGCATCCATGTAGGATAGCCTACAGCATCTATGACTCCAGCTTCAGGGGATCTGATCCCTCCTCTGGTACAGACACACACATAAACATATAAATAATTTTTTAAAAAGAAAAATCTATATATACACACACATAGGTCTAGAGGCACTCATACACAGACAGCCTGAAGTACTCAGAGCCCCCTGATACACCCACGCTTCATGCACTGTCCCTCTACAGAGACACAAGTGCCTTCTGGGGCCTCACCATCTGTGGCGCTACGATCAAAACATCACTATTCAGTTACCGGCTAAGCACAGCTGTAGAATTATGGAGACGCGTCTTTACAAAACCAAGCGATTGTCTGTGTCTGCCTCCCAACTGAAGAGAGAGGAAAGTCTAATTCACAGAACAATTCATACTCCATCGTGCATTTATATACAACGCACTGGGCGCTGTCCTGTTTACTTGGCTTTCATACCATCTTTATTTAGTGTCTACTTTATAAGACTTGAAAATAGTTTCCAAACATCTCTAAATTTAAGGGAGGAAAAATGTAACTGAGTGGAGCTGATTTAAATTAGCTTAGTCTGGGTTCTTCCCAGAAGCAGAGCCTGAAACAAGATGATTTATTTTGGGAACCAATTTGAAGAAAACCAAAAAGTAGAGAACCAGAAAAATTCGAATAGGGAACAGGGGGAAGCCAAACACAGGGTCCCTAACTGAGCTGGTCACTAGGTGTGGACAACTGAGGCTCCTTCCTCCTGGGTTCCTCTGAGCCTCTTTGTGGAAAGACTTCCGGTATGTCTTCCTGAAGGAGGCAGAAGGGGCAAGTTGTCCACTTACTCCCATTACTGCCCTGTGTGGATCTGTTTGGGCAGAAGTCAGATCAGCTGCAGTCTCAAAGAAATTCTGCATCCGAAACCAAGAATTCTGTGATCCACCTGAAGGAGGAAGCCCATGTGTGACAACTGCACATAGCAGTCATAGCAAAGACCACAGGCAAACAGCAGGCCGGGAGAACATAAAGAAGGGCATAAAAGTGACCCACCTGGCATGTGATGTTCAGTCCATACTATGCCATCTTGCCCAAGTCCTTTACTATAAGAGATGCTTCGAACACATGCTAATAAATTCTCTTCGTTTATTGGCTTAAGCAGAACACTTTAGGGCATTCAGGTCAACGCTTTTGATGAAAATGAAAACACAGACTCTCCTCCATTGCACAGCGAGCAATGAATGGAGGCTAGGGTAAGAGACTCCTTCAAAACGCCAGTGGTGCCATCGGGGTGTTCCACCAGACCAACAGAAGCTTTCCAGGAAAGAACAAAGAAGGGAAAATGTGAAATGCCTTTGTACAACGACGGGAGTGCCTGTGAGAAAAGGAAGAGAGATCAGGAAGGCTTAAATATGCATATGCGGGGATGCGAGCAGCCAGGAGGTTGATGGGGAAGACAGACACTAGGTCACGGGACTCTGGAGCCTGTGTTCAGAACATTGTGCTCCATCCATTGGCATCAGAGGTCCAGGGGGAGTGGAAAAGAAGGGAGAGTGACTGTTTCACTTTTTAAAAAGATAAAAAAAAAAAAAACATCACGGTGTTTAGGTCATCTCAGAGGAGTTTTAAAAGCAAACTCAAGTTCACTCCTTTTTATTGTTGTTGTTTGGTTTGGTTTGGTGATAGTGGTGTGTGTGTGTGTGTGTGTGGTGTGTGTGTGTGTGTGTGTGTGTGTGTGTGTGTGCATGTATAGCATATGCAATACATGTGTGCACACAGGTGTACTCACCTGTACCTGAGTTTGTAGAGGTCAGCGGTTGGCTTCAGGTATCTCCTTCTTAGCCCTCCACCTTAACTTTCTAGACAGGTCTCTTACTGAACTTGGAGCTCTCTGCTTCAGGTAGATTAGCTTGGCCAGCAAGCCCCTATGACAAGCCTGTTTCTGTCTCCTCCTACATCTACTTCCTGGATTATGGTTTGTACACCAACAAGCCTGACTTTTGTATAGGTGCTGGGGATCAGAACTCGGTTCCTAACATTTGCACAGCAATGTGTTACCAAGGGAGCCATCTCCCCAGCTCAAGTGTGTGTGTTTTATGATCCCAAGATGATCCCAGATTGAGTCTGTAAAAGATTTCAATTCACAGAACATATAACAACCTGAATTTCTGTACACATATGGAGAAATATGGCTAACTTTAGCACAAGGCTAAACAAAAACACAACCAGGCTGCATCCACCAGAGACTTTTGTGCAAGCATGGGTCTGCTATTTATTATTTCATATTCACCATGCATTACAAATGCTAGCTAGAAATAATTTAAACCATTGGCCACTGCCATTGGCCCTTTAGGTCTGTGAGGCACTGTGATAATTCAAGAAGACTAACACCAGAACTCAACCCAGAAATTTCGACTTTCCCCACTCTGTTGAGAGGAAAATCAATCATCTTGGTATCTTGAGAACATGAATAATGAGTATACAATAAGCAAAGCTGACTTTCTCAGCTTACATCTGGCAAAACAAATTAATTCAAAGATCCTTTCAAAATGTTAACCAAGAGACAAGAGACAGACATGTCCGTGGAGGCATAAGATAAGGCTATGACAATTATGGGACAGCAACAGCAGACACAAGGACAAAGGAAGGCTTAAAGTATCTATGCACTCCCGGGACCTCCATCTCCGTGTTTCCTGGAAAATACCCTCATGCCCCGCTGCTAGCCACAAGCCTGCTGTTGGTGATGATTAGCCAGGAAGGTGACCCACTTCTAAACAGTGCTACAGTAAGCACCCAAGAGCACATGTGTCCTCGCATGCTGATTTCTGTGCCATTAGATATGTACCCAGGAGAAAGACAGCCAGATCACGGGACTGCAGAGATGGTTCAGCCCTGCTCTGCAGAGGACCTGGCCCTGTTCATAGCACCCACATAGCGCATCACCACTGCCTGCAGTTCTAGCTCCAGAAGTTTCTAAATCCCTCTGTTGACTTCCAGGGACACCAGGCATGCACATGGTGCATTTACATACTTGCAGGCAAACACTCATACACTAAAATAATATTGGGTAACTCTTTAAAGACATAAAGACAGCTGGATTATAGAGTAGTTCTATCTCTGGTTGAGGGACGTCTATGTTGTTTTTCATAATGGCTGCACTGGCTTACAATTCTACCACAATAGCTAAAGTTCCCTTTCTCCATATCCTGACCAGAACTCCATACTTTTCTCCTTCTGGGTAAAAGCCATTGTAGTGGGGATGAGGGGCTATCTCACTGTGATTTTTTATGTGTGTTCCTTCAATGATTGCTTTTTATTTATTTGGTGGTATGTTAGGTATTATCTTTTGATAAATGATTATTTGGATCATTTGTGGGGATTTCTTTTTATTATTATTTCTTTAAATAATGGACTTGGAGACATAAAACCCATATAGAACTATGACTATCAGTCAAAATATTCTAAAATAAATTGTATGCTATACTAATGAACGTCTTTCCTTTTCAGTGTGTTAAATATCAATACCTGACTATGGAGATGATATTTTTTCTCTGCAGATCTATCCTGGTCCACAGGCTAGGTCATTGATTTTTTTTTCCCAGTCAGAAATGCTTTTCTTAGAAGATGCAGAGAAGACTCCAAGTGCAGGGATTCGGGTGGGGCATGCATAGGTGGCACTCTTGGGGGCAGTAGGCCTTTAAAGGACGAGGGAGTAAGTCAGAGGACAGCAGATATGCTTCCAAACTTTAAAGACATTTCTGGGGCAAGAGAAAGGCAAAGAAAACAAACGTAACCTGGGAGGCGTTAACTCCTCCTGCATATGTGCATCTCCTTGGTGCGAGGGTCTAAATTAGTCCACCATTTACCTGCCCTATGATTTGACAAATCCATAATGTGACTTAGAAACCCCGCCTTCACAGAAAGCCTCTTTTCAGCCCATCCCCAACAGGCAGTGACAGGGCTTTTGGCTGTGGTGTACCAAATCCCAATTTTAATCCAGGAGCAGCTGTGCCTGTGACTGTGAGGAAAATCGCAGCGTCCTGTGCCTGGGTCCCATCCGTTCCACGCCACACTTCCTAGTGGAGGCAAGAATCAAGAAAAAGAGTTGGACTTAGCACCTTCGGGTGCCCTGATGAGAAGTCAGCTTCAGGGTGGGATGTGCACACTGATAGGCATGCAGATCCTCCCCCAATCAAATACAGAAGCATAAAAATAACTGGGGGTGGGGGGAGAAGACTTTGATCTCAGGGAACAGAAGAATGGAGGTTACAATAGATAAGGAATTCTCCAAGGGTCTGGCTGTTTGCAGGCTTTTATTTTGTAAAGACATGGGGGGGGGGGTCTTTTGTTTTGCAGCAGGACTATTAGTGAATGCTAAAACTCATTAGAAAATACAAGAGTGTAGAACAGGACCTCTGAAGGTATGTCACCTTGGGGGACAGGAGAAAGAGCGGTCACAGTCACTTGCTTTTAGCACTGATATAAAATACTGGCGAACATCAGCTAAGGGAGAGAAGGGTTATTTTGCTTCATGTGTCTGTGCAGAGATTTTAGTCTGCAGTTAGCCAGCTCTATCATTCGGGGCCCGAGAAGAGAACATTCATGTTAGCAGGAGTAGGTTGTAGAAGCTGCTCGCTTCATAGCCGTCAAGAAGCTAAAATGCAAATGTAAACTAGCCAGGCCGTGGTGGCGCACGCCTTTAATCCCAGACCTCAGGGAGGCAGATCTCTATGAGTTTGAGGCCAGCTTGGTCTACAGAGTGAATTCCAGGACAGCAAGGCTACACAGAGAAACCCTGTCAATAATAATAATAATAATAATAATAATAATAATAATTGTGAGACAAGATACTTCCTTCAAAGACCTGTGGCTTCATAGCCCATTCAGAGATGAGGTCATCAAAGATGAACCCACAGCTGAGGCTGAAGTTTAAGACCTCCTGTTCAGTCATCTCTCTGTCTGTGGATTAGAATCAGAGTTTCAAAGCCTGAGCCTGTAGAGGCATCTCCTACTCAAACAGTAAAAACAGACACTCCGACAGCTAACACTTGCTGGACGCTTACCTGTGACAGGCTTGGCACTTTGCAGCTTTAACTAACTGAATCCTTCTCATAACAGCATAAAGAAGCTACCTTGATGCTCTTGCTGTGAGGGATCTGAGGATCAAAGAAATGAAGTACACGGTGCCATGGCAAGGAATTAGCATCTGCAAGCTGCGGGTCAGCCGCTTCAACCACTTTCCCTGTTTGCACTCCTCTCTTTCCGTGATAAAAATTTGCCATGGTCCTACTTAGGGGCTGCGTATGGACTGTCCCGTTTGCTTTCTTATACACCCTGAGACCACCTGCTAAGAGCCGGCCCCACCCACCGTGGGCTGGACCTTCCCTCAGCCATCATTAATCAAGAAATGCAACACTGGCATGCCCAACTGCCAGTCTAATGCAAGCAATCCCTTCACGGGTGGCTCCCTCTTCCCAAGAGTCTCCAAATCTAACCGGCCTCCTCCATGTATTTTTTGCAAACTAAGTCACTGGAGACTCCTGCTAAAAGAATGGTCTCCTAACAAGAGAGTGGGACTCGGGCGAGGGCTCTGAGGTCCCGGGACTTGCTCAGAGCCTCCTGACCACCATCTTACTCTTGCTTCCTGTTCCCTCACCAGACCCACAGCTACTCTGAAGATCTCCCACTGTTCACCTGGGCCTAAAAACTCCTCGGGGTGCCCTCAGCATCTACTGTAAACTAGCCCTCTCTTCGCCCGGGGCCACTTCGCAGCAGGTAGTGACAAGCCTGCCACCTCGCCTGGCCCTCTGAGGTCATGGCACTGATCTCCACAGGTAGCAAACATGGCCACGCCACTGCTTGCTCAGCACTCTTCCCTGGCTTGCCTTCCTCCACTAAGGCATTTGTGTGAAGCCACCTGAGCTCCGTCCCATGCTCCTAGTTCCCACCCTCAGCCATGTTTGCCTCCAACTTGCCCAAACTAGGGCATGTTCTCTGGAGGAACGCCCTGCTCTTCCTATGCAGCATCTCCCGCAAACTGTTCCTACCTCAGAACCGCTAGTTTACCTTCCTGACAAACGTATTTACTTCCTTCTTCCTTTGGAAAAATCCTCATGCCCTTCTACTCACAGAGAGATTTGGTTTAAGAGGAAAATCAGTTTGTTTGTTTTTTAAATCCATATCATTTTTTGTTTCGGTTTGGTTTTTGATTTTTGGTTTGTTTTTGTTTTCAGCTAGCTTTTAACATGATTCTTAAAAGCAATAAAGGGTTTGAATATTTTCATTTTTCTATCCATAAAAAAATGTGGCAAGTTACTGTACGTTGAATGAATTTCAGTGACTTGATCTTAGGAACCATTTTGTCCTGGGCAGAGCTGTTTGTTGAAGGCATTCTGTATGAAATTGATGAGCCTGATCTTCCCCCCTTGGTTTTATGGCAAGAGCCTAAAGTTAATGGCAAGCATACTCATTGTTTTGGTTTGGTTAAACACCCTGCAAGCCCAGCATCAGGTGACCGACTGGTAACAAATGATCCTGCATTCCAGAGCACGGTGACCGGGCATTCAGGTTGTGCATTTCACTAAGAAGGTAGCTTTCCTGAAAGTTAAATCCATTCTTTGGTCTTTCTTGCTCTTCCTCACAGAAACGTGTATGAGAGAATACCAGACAGAGAAAAATAGATGAAGAGAAAGGAACAGAAACAGAAACAATGGCAGAGAGACAAAGAAAGCATAGAATTAACCTGACCAGTGGGCATGAGCCAAAGGCTTTATTGTCCATACCCGGACAGAAGGTTGAACTACGGGACTAGAGAACAGGTCCAAAGGACCACAATGGCTGCCATCAGCCTTAGCAGACCTGCTTCCAGAAAGTCCACCAGCGTGAGCCCTAGCCTTGTCAACCCTCCCCTGCAATATTTCCACCTTAGGAAGCATCTTCCACCTACTTGAGGGCAGAATATAGCAAATCTCCTCATCCTTAAGGTTTTTTTTTTCTTTTTTAAGGAGTATGACTAATTTACTAAAGCCCGAGGGCCTTCTAGATTGTGAACACACTTGTGCCGTGTTCACCTGTGGCCTATGACAGGTCCACGTGGCTTGTAATCACACTTAACTTCCTTCTTTTTAAATGTTTCACCTCTTCTCCATCCCCGTAAAAGACATTATATTCATATTCTAAGTCGTAAGGGGGTCCATACAGTCTCACCCAGCTCGCTGATTCAGCTAACTGCTTCTGCACCACAGGCTGAAGGGAAGTAAGCATTTCTTGTGGGTCTTAAGGTCCCTCCCCCAGCGCATAGCTTTGTTTCAGCTTGTCTGGTTTGAACCGAGGCCAGTTGATTCTCCTCCAAGTTCCATTTTGGGTCAGATCTCAGGAGACAGCCTGTCTGGTGGTTCAAAAAAACAAATACCTTCCAGAATATCCACCCCAACCTGGAGTCAGGGTGGGTTGCCACGGCTTCAGAACCTTCTTAATACCTCCTGCGCCCTGGGCATCGGGGAGGGGGGCAAACTGAAGGTGGGAAGTGCTCTAATTTCTCCAGCTGAGCATCTGGGTTCTGCAAGCAGGCAGCCAGGCTGCCCAGCTTACTTCCCTATTATACAAGCGGTGTCTCCTGCCAGGAGCCTACGTCATCTTCATTTTCTCCCGTTTACTCCTGGGCCTCTCCCCTCGTGACCTCAGAGCACTTTTAGCCGTCTGCCGCTATTTAGTAGCTAGTCAATGGGCTGGATCCCACTAAGTTCCCTGCAAAGATCACAGGGACGGGAAGAGAGGTTTTCACTTGCAAAAACCTTAAAATCCCGCAAGGGAGACAGAAAGCCTCAACCGCAAAGTCAGCGTCCGGGCGCGTGGTTGTTCTAGTGCATACATGTGTTAGGTGGGCCTTTTGACTCACGGGTTCTTCTATGAGCTGCTGAGATTGTCTTCAGAGAGCCAAGCATGGCATGTCCATCAGGGCAGCAGGGTTAGGCCAGACTTGGCTTCCTTGTAGCCACGCCAGCCCTCTTCCTACTTTAAACAACCCTCTTTTAAAACATTTTGGAGTTGAATCAAGTATTCTTATTGACTTATAATCTGACATAGTTATTTAATGAAAAGTTACTCATCAAGTTTGCCATTATAAGTTTGTCTTTTTCTGCAAATCTTATTTATTTATTTATTTATTTATTTATTTATTTGATGTTTTACTGAGGGTGTCGGGTTCCCTGGGACTGAACTGGAATTACAGGCAGTAGTGAACTGCCATGTGGGCTCTGGGAGTTGAACTCCTGCCCTCTGGAAGAACATTCAGTGCTCTTAACCACTGAGCCATCTCTCCAGCCCCTATAAGTTTGTGTTTTATACCAGAAAGCTCATAGCAACTTTCAAAATGTCTATATATATATATATATTATATATTATATATAATAGGAATTTGGTGATACACTGGTATTATAAACAAGTTTTGCATGACTTATATTTTGAATTATTTTCCAATTACTTGGCATGCATTTAGAATGGGGGAGGGGAGTGGGGGATGCATATGTGGATGTGCATGAAGACCAGGGGACAGCTTTGTAGAGTCAGTTCTCTCCTCTGTAGGGACAGAATTCAGGTCACCAGGCTCGCACAGACACACCTTTGTCCACAGAGCTATTTCATTGGCCCATGGGTTATTTTCTTTATCTGTGTCATAAATAATAACAACATAGGGCAGCGTGGTAAGAAAGACTTGGGTACTGGAGCAAGGGGTCATGAATTTGAACCTGCTTTTCCCCCACCTTGTGGATTTGGAAAAGAACAATAACTTTCAGCTCATGGATTTTTTTAATAAAGATAGGCTGGTGTGTATGATGTACGTAGCACAATGTTATGTATGCAGCTTTATGCTCGTCTGGAGTGCTTCTTGGAATTAGACAAGTATAAATCATTAGAATAAAGCTCTTTGTTTACATGGTGAATAAGTGCTTGCAAACTAGCTGATTATCTTTAGGAAAGAAAGCATGCTCTTGGGTCTTATCTGCAGATGTGTGGTCTGTACAACATCTGCACTGGAACCAGGTACGATTTGTACCTAATCACTTTTAACAAAGGTTGAGTGTTTGACAGAGGTTTAAACTAGAAGGGATGTAAGCTGCCCAGGACAGAAGAACACTCTGTCCGAAGAGCTCACTAGTGAGTGGCACTAAAAGTCCAGGCACAACCCGGAGACAGCAAAACTCAAGTCCATCGGTTGAGCTGAGAATCTTCTAAGCCCCATGGAGATGTACCATGATGCCCTTCCTGGAAAGTTATGACTCCATAGTCTCAGCAAGCCACTGGCAGTTGTGTAGCCCTCGGCAAGGTTTGACATCTCCAGTAGCAATGCCACATGCAAGATTAGACATGCCCTGTTAAAGGGTAGGCTGCAGCCCCCTGCCCACTGCGGAGTTATTAGTAACTCTTAGGTATCACTGCTAGTGTTTGTAGTCTCCTCACGCTGTTTGAAGATCTCCCAAAGCAAACTAAGACCAGCCCAAATCTAACTATGAAAGAACAGCCAGCAAACAAACAAACAAAATGAATATTCTCTAGAAAACTGAACAGAGGGAAGAAATAAAAATCATAAGTTGTCCTAACAGAGCTAAAGAGAGACTATTAGTATAGTTCCTGCAGCCATTGTTAAGGACACATTAAAAATAAATCAGTTACGAACAAATCTGACAATTTCTGACAATTCAAATAAAATGAAAAAAAATCTTAAAATACAACTTACCAAAACCCAACATTAAATACTGAAGTCTAACCATAACTATTTACTAATTTCTTTTATTTTAAACATGTCTATTATTCACTGGCTGCTCTTCCAGAGGACTGGGACTCAGTTCCCAGAATCAACCTGGTGGCTTCCAACCATCTGCAACTCCAGTTCCAGGAAATCCTATGCCTTTGTCTGGCCTCCATGGATACCAGGCATATACGTGGTACATACATGTACATGTAGGCAAGCATCCATACACATAAAATAAAATAATCATATTTTTCTTTAAAAAAAAGTGCCAAAAATATTTAAGGGATGTTTAAATGGCTTTCATTTGAGTCGAAGTTTGAGGGTGCTGACCACTGTGGCAGAGAGGTCACAGCAGAGGAAACTAGAGGCAGCTGGTCACGTGGTATCTACAGTTAGGAAGCAAAGAGGGACAAGTGCTATACAGCTTGTGCTTCCTGTTTATTCAGTCACAGCCCCTAACCCATGGAATGATGCCGCCCACATTTAGGGTGAGTCTTCCATCTCAGTGAGCCTAATCTAGAGAGTCTCTCATAGACATACCCAGACATCTCCAAGGTGACTAAAATCCCTACCAAGTTAACAATAAAGGTTGAATGCCACAAAGACCAGTTGGGATTATCCTTGGAATGCTAGATTAATTTGAATCATTAGATATAATTTTCTTCAGTGACAAAACAGAGAAGAAAACACAGAAGACCACCCCGTCTGTGAAACAAGACTCCTGACAAGAGCCTGTGTCCACTCATTGCAAAGACCATCAAGGAACTAGGACGAGGAATGAGCTTCCTCGGCCTGATTAAAAGAAAACTTAGAAAAACATACAGCTAGCCTCATATTTATCCCTGAAACATTGAGTGTATTTCCTCTAAGTGTTGGGAAGAAAACAGAGATGTTCACACACATCAATCAGGACGGGCACATCACATTTTAGCCAATCCCAAGCTAAGGGCTCAGTCTGGAAACCATTACTTTTCAGAACAGAATGAAATCCTGTCACAAGTCATTTAATCTACCTTCACTAGTTTACACAATGTATTCTGATGACATTCACCCCCTAACTCCTTCTGGATCCACCTCCTCACTCCCACCCCTCTCAACTTTATGTCCTCCTCTTTTTCATAACCTAAAATGATGAATATGTGGTGCTCATACACTCCCTGGTGTGGGGCAGTCAGCTAAAGTGCAGTCAGCAGATCAGTGCCTATACCTTTACAAAGAAAAAAAAGGTGGCATTCCCTTTCTCAGATGCTGTCAACTGTTAATCGCTAATCAAATAGGGATAGAGGCTTGTCTTAGATGGGTTTTTATTTATTATTATTTATATGAAGAGACACCATAACAACAATAGCTCTTACAAAGAAAACATTTAATTGGGATGGTGGTTTATAGCTTTAGAAGTTCAGCCCATTATAATCATGATGGGGAGCGTGGCAGCATTCAGGGAGACATGGTGCTGGCTACATCTTGACCAGAAGGAAACAGGAAGTAGACTGACTGTCACACAGAGGGAAGCTTGAGCAAAAGAGACCTCAAAGCCCACCCCCACAGTGACACATTTCCTCCTCTTAATAGTGCCACTCCCTTTGGGGACCATTTTTTTTCAAACCACCACAAGGCTTGTGAGTCCTTTTGCACTCCGTGCTGGAACAGTGACTGGCTCCAGTGTCTTGTGCATGAAATCACAACAGTTACAGTACATTAGTGCAACCATCTGTCATGCCCAGAAGACGGTTTCATTCCAGTCCTCCCTGACCTCTGACTCCTACAGTCTTTATGCCTTTCCTTCTGTAATGGCAGGACTTTTAAAAGAAGCTTATACAAAAAGTTCACTACAATAGTTGAATAGAGACAAATTCTGAAATCTGACTATAATGTCTTATTGAAATGAAATTGAAAATTCTCTAGAAAGGTCAGGCACTTTCTTCTTTCCTCCTCTTTATCCCAACATCAATTCATACTTACTCTGGTCCCGCTACTTTCCAAGAATCTCTGAGATCCATCATTTCAAGGATTCTCCCCACAAGCACCTCCACTTTGATCTGCGAGCTCCTCCCTGAGACCCTCTGATACTTTTACCTGGCTTGACTAATGCTAGTTTCCTATCCAGTAATTTTATAATGCAACCCAAATATTACCCACATGCAGAGGGGTGGGTGAGCCACTACAGGTGTCGGTTTATGGAAGGATCATCAGAGCAAATGGGGAGTCAACCTACATTGGGTTGCCAGTGCTCTCGGCCTTCCATGAGACATACAATTGTCCAAGTGGAAGTCTATTGCTACCCTTACCACAAGCACCGCCTGCCCTCTGTGGGCTCTTGAGTGTTGGATGGATCCGCAGCCTGAATGCCCATCTTGAGACTAGATCTTAAGCTCCAGACACACCTAGGAAACAAGGGACTACAGACCCTGCACAATGCAGGGCATTGCCCAATTTGTCAGTGTGCATGTCTTATTTTATACTCTCAGATATCTCCTGTGAAGCTGCTTGATTCATGAAATAAATCTCAAAAGGGGGCAAGTATAAGACACATACACACAACACACATAGAACCAAAGAAATCAGTAATAAACAGTACAGAAGATGCATGAGGTAAAAGGCAATTTCAGCTAAGCATGAAAAATATATTTGATGTATGAATAAATTCTATTTTCAAACAAAGATATGTAAAATTGTAAGGAAGAAGTTGGCTTCTCTTGCTATCACAAAATAGCTTAAAACCTACTTCAAGAGCATCAGATGACTGCCCTACCCCAGGATACAATACGCACACACTACACTCACAGTACACACACACACACACACACACCACACACTCATTCACACATGCACACCGCCCTGTGCTCCATTTTATGTCTACTCCCAGCCAGCGGCATGGCTCCAAACTCTGCTCCAGCAACCCTGCGTCTCCAGCACAAAGCAGCCCCACCCTGGCCATTTCTGTCTCCCTCCCTCCCACTATTTCAGAATCAGGTTCCTTTTCCTCTCCTCGACTCCCACATCTTGTTTCAGTTCCGTCGCTCATTTCCTCTCTCACGGCTCCAGCCCTGGACCTTTACCTTGGTTGTTCCCCTTGAAGAGCACCAGAGGCCCCCGAGACTCCCTGACCCTGACACACACGCCTTTCCTTGTCCCCACACCCTGAATTTCCAGCCTTGCTCTCTTTTGAACATTATCTCCTGCTTCTGAAGGAGCCCTAAGCATAGGTCACTTATGTCGCCACACCATCTCAAACTGAGGAGGAAGGACAGGCTGCAGAATGGAGAGAGGCAGGCTGGGCACCTCAGGCGGCTCCTTTCACCCCCCACACAGCTACAGGGCCAGAGGAAGCAGGCCCTGCGGGGCAAGACAGCTCAGGGTCAGAATAATGGGTTTCTATGTAAAAATCTATCAGTTATAAAATATTATAAGTTGATTTCATTGTTTTTAATCCTGAGGGCCAAATAAGATGTCTCCTCTGGTGTGACCTTGTGCCATGGTCCCGGCATTTGCAAATTGTGTTTCCTTCACCTTGCAGCACCTCTACAGGACTTCCCTCCCCGCAGCTCTCCACCGCCTCCTGGGTACCTGACCTGCTATATGCCAGACTCCTTGTTAAACAAGTAGAATTGGGGTTACGAAACTGCCCTTCCCCTCAGCACCCCATTGCCTTGCTTCCTCTAACACCTCTAATTGTTTTTCTTAAGTTGTGAGTGTGAGTATGTATAAGTGTGTGTGTGTGTGTGTGTGTGTGTGTAAGAGATTGAGTATGTATAAGTGAGTGAGTGAGTGTGTGTGTATGGAAGAGACTGAATATATAAGTGAGAGTGTGTGTGTCTGTGTGTGTGTGTGTGTCTGTGTGTGTAAGAGATTGAGTATGTATAAGTGAGTTAGTGAGTGTGTGTGTATGGAAGAGACTGAATATATAAGTGTGTGTGTGTGTGTGTGTGTGTGTGTGTGTGTGTGGAAGAGATTGGGTATGTATAAGTGAGTGTGTGTAATTGTATGGAAGAGATTGGGTGTGTATAAGTGAGTATGTGTGTGTTTATGGAAGAGATTGAGTATGTATAAGTGAGTGGGTGTGTGGGCTCATGCACATGAGGAGGCCAAGGGTCAGTTTTGTTGCTGTTGTTGTTCCTTACCGTTTTGGAGGCAAGGCTTCTCACTGGATCTGGAGCTCACAGCCAGAGACAGAGACCTGGGGGAGCCACCTGTCTACTTCCCTACCTCACCCCGCGCTGCTCTTTAACAAGTTCTCTCAGATCTAGTCTGACTTTCTTTTGTGGACTGCCAGCTTCCTAATAATAATACAGGGGCTTAATATTAATTATGAAAGCTTGACTTTAGCTTAGGCTCTTTTCCAACTAGCTCTTACAACTTAATTAACTTTTTTTAAATCTACAGTCTGCCATGTAGCTTGGTTACCTCTTCTTAGTCCCGCACATTTGACTTCCTCCAAGTTTGCTGACAAAATCACAAACCCAGGACCTACGCTCCTCCTCCCACTTTCCCTCCCCCAGAATATGCAGAAGTCCCCGCTATCCTCCCCTCTCTAGCTAACAGACATTCAGCTCTTTAGTAAACCAGTCAGAAGGCACCTTGGGCAGAGATACATCTATTCCAAATCGCTGTTCCCCACGCTGAGATTATTCAGCCCCTGAAAGGCTTCCAGGGGATTCAGGAGATGAAAACTCAGGTGTTCATGCTGATGGGCAAGCATTTTACCACCTGAGACATCTCTGCAGCCCCTCTACCTTACCTTCTTGATCATCTTCCTTTTTTAAAAACCCTCTCAGTGTTAAAAGAAAAAAGACAACAACAAAATAGAAAACCTTTTCTGGGATTTCAACTCTCCCTGATACAGTCAACCCCACCATCTCTTCCCACATCTTTGCCCTCCACTCTCAAACTTGAGTAGACAATGTACAAAGGCCCAAATCCATGTTGGCTCATCCTCTTTCTTTACTCCTTACCTAGAGGTGTTCATTCCAACCCTGTCCTCCTGAACAGCCAGGCTCAAATGGCACCAGCGGCTTTCTGTGTCCTGATACCCAGGCCACAACCACTGCTCTGTATCCCTTGGCCAATAGTCTTCAATAGCTGCCTGCTTTACTCCTTCCCAGGTTAAGACAGTTCTCACCGGCTGGACTCTAGCCCCCAAACCTCTTGCTTTCTCATGAGCTCCTTTGTCATCACTTCCTGTATTCCACTGCAACTTGGGACGAGTAGCTTCCCTTAGCTTACATAAGATGGAACCCAAGACCCTGCACTGCTATTGGATGGTGCTGTATACTCTAAGCACATATTGTTCCCATTAGTCAGTAATAAAGACTGTTTGACCAATAACCAGGCACGATAGGGTTAGGCAGAACAATCAAACTTAGGACTTGGATGAGAAGGGGCGAGCAGAGACTAAAGCAGCTTCCCAAGAAACAACATGCCAGCAGACCATGGCAATACATAGATTACTAGAAATGGATTAATTTGAACGTAAGAGCTAGTAAGCAATAAGCCTGAACTTAGGCCAAACACTTCCCAATTAATAGAAGTTTCTGTGTGAGTATTTGGAACCACACAGTCGGGACAGGAAAGCGCTACCTCCGTTTACAAACACAGTGGCACCCCAAGGTGTGGCGCCAGATAAAGAGAGAGTGAACTCTGTGAGCAAGTCAGAGTCATTAGCAGGTGCCAATCCACGAAGTACACCCGCAATACAGAACGAAGCTGCTGCCAGTGTGAATCCAACCAATACCTCACTGCCGTTTCGGCCGCTGCCACTCATTCCCACTGCCGCCGCCAGTTCCAAAAGGGGATGAAAACCAAGCCACCAGCCACTCGTGTTCTCGTGGCTCGCTGCCAGCTTGCTATACCCAAGAGAGCATCCTTTACCTTGCCCTCGCCTTTTATTTGGGTGTTCGGGTCACACGAAACCCCAGAGAAGACCACGCCCATTAGGCCAAGCCCTCCCAATGCAATTGGCAGTTGGATTGAATTTCCACAACTCTGTACGCTGACTCTTCCGGCCCTCACAGCCTGTCTTCCCTCACTCCCATCCCAGAACCTTATAATACAAGCAGCTATAGGTTCCCTAACCCCAACCCTATCTCAATGCTTGGTCTTCTCTCTGCATGGGGTAGCCTTCTTTTCCTCCCCCCCCCCAAACCTCACTGTAACAGAACTGTTTCTAAATGCCCTAACTGCTCTTGACTAATAGAGTCCTTTTCTTCTCTGAACCCCCACCAGCCTGCAGTCTCTGTGCCTACAAGCGCGCTCAACCTGTGGCGGTGGGCTGCGTGTGGCAGTACGCAGTTAAAGATAAACGCTTTCCGATACAAAACCGTAAGCAACATGATGAGATACTTTTCCAGTCTTCCAACTGGACTGTGCGGTTCTCAAATGTAAACTTTACAGATGGCAATGTTGTAACACAATGTCAAAAGGCTGGCTGCCCATGGAAGAGTTTTGAGAGCGTGTGCTATCTTTATCGAGAGGGTGAGTCTCTTAGACTTCGACTCTCACATTCCCAACACAGACACTTCCTGCTCCATATATCTGAGGACTTTGTAATGGCCGCTATCCCAACAGAGGACAATAACAACTACCTCATACATTGTTATCAATAGGATTTGAGTCTGGGAGCATGAGAAAGTGAAAGCCACCTGTCTCATGAGGCGGCAAAGCTTAGGATTAAAATCACACTTGCACAATGAGTTGCAGGTGCAATCCCACTTCTTGTTTTCATTCCATACAGACAGACTTTACCTGCTATTTCCTGCCATTGTTTTTCTCTCTCCTTACCTCCTCCTCTACCCCCACTCTCTTTTTTCACTTCCCTCCCTCCATCAATCCCTCCCACTCCATCTTCCTCCCGTAGAGCTTTAGATACAGTAATACGCTGGGTTTGCTCTCCCTGGGACTCTCCAAGTCTCGTCTATAACGCTTTCATCTTGTTCCCTTTCCAAACAAATGGAGTGACTTTTTATTGAAATAGAAGTGGTTCCCACTTGGTTAAAAATAATTCCAGGATCAAGGCTCAGGCAATAAAACACTGCTGTGTGCATGTGAGGACCTGACTTGGGTCCTCAGCGCCCACTCAAGAGCTGAGCCTAATGCACCTATAACCTAACACTGTGGGATGATGGGCAGAGACAGGCAGATCCCTGGAGCTCGTTGTCCAGTCTATTCTACCCCATCAGTGAGCCTCAGATTCAGTGAGAACCCTGCCTCGAACACTAAGATGGGGTGATGGAAGAAGACACCCAATACTGAACCCCACCTCCATACACGTGTGTGCACACTAACATGAACATGTGTGCACACACCTACATGATATATACATATACCACACACACATACACACACCATAATTCAAAGAGAGCAAATTACATAAAGAGAAGATTCTCCTGTTTACACCCTAGTCAATCAACACATCAGTCCATCAACTCAGAAATAACTTAGGCACCATTTTCTTGGTCATCTTTCTTTGTTTCCTGTCCTTGCAAATACACACACACACACACACACACACACACACAGAGAGAGAGAGAGAGAGAGAGAGAGAGAGAGAGACAGAGAGAGACAGAGAGACAGAGAGAGAGAGACAGAGACAGAGACAGGCAAGCAGAGAGAGGCAGAGAAAGAGACAAAAAGATTTATGGTATATACATTTGTTGCTTTTCTTAGAGGCAAAGGAAGCAAAGGAACACATGCACACACCTCTTAGGAACCCTGGGTCCTTTCGTTAACAGCAGTCAGTGGTTTATACACCTATGGTAATGGATCTGCATCACTTAGAACAGTGTTGAGCCATAGTCAAGGCTAAATCAATGTCCTCTCACACGGGGAGGTCAAGGAACCGGCTCCAGCATTCAAGACTTTCAGGACACCAAGCAAAACCTGATTCTTATGGACAGGAGCCCCAGAGATGCTTCTCCAGAGACCAGCCTCTCAGGACATACTATGACCTCTCCTAGTGCCTGTGCAGCATTTGAAAAAGAGGTTAGCATCAGAGGTCACACTTCCTCAAATGAAGTTTCACATCTCTCCCTCCAGTACTGACATATCTAAACTACGCATGGGGAAACCCAGCTTCACGGCTGATTTTTGCCACAACCGTTATCAGAAAAATGAGAAATGCCTTCGACACTTCAATCGATTACACCTTAGTAGTAATGTTGAACTCACCTAAAAAGAATGAATGACATTGAGACCCCAGTCTGGCCAAAGGTGGCTCAGCTCCACCCCAGGGCAGAAATGTTTCTGGAAGGTAATGAATTGGGACAGTCCCTTACACTTGGTTCTGGTTCCAAATCTCTCCCCTGGGGTCCTCTAATTAAAGCAGAACTCGTGACAGCTGTAAATTCTGAGGCTAATCAAGGCAGGGCCAAAGGCAAGGCCTGAGAGGAGACCAGAGATGTCTGTGCTCTTGCAAGCAGTGTTTGGTCCAGACTGCTTTGCCTAATGGCGTGAAAACCATGTGCTCTGGCCATACAGTTTTCAGTTCCCCAGAGACACCTTTTCATTTCCTGATGTGGAATATGACAGAGGCCTTTCACTTGTCCAGGCCATCTGACCCACAATGCACCTGTCACACTCAGCCACCAAGGTAGCCTAGGGGTAGGATGTGGGGAAGGGCAAAGGTTTTGAAATATGGGGTTATTTGGGTGTCTGGGGAGCTTGAGAGAACTTGTGACTGCACTTAGGAGGGAGGCTGGTGACTTAAATAAACATGGATCATTCCAGAACAAATAATTGAGTCCATTTAAATTCATCAACATCCCCTACCCCCCACACACCCTCACCCCCGCCAACGCTTTCTGTTTTAAATAGGCATCATCTGTGTGCTCCTGGGGATGTGTACACACTCCCAAGCAAAAGTTGGGAGAGATGCCAAATGGTAGCCCTCCAAATACTATCAAGAAGGAAACAAGAGATACCTGACCCTCTGCTGTACCCTACTGAGAGGCTTCTGCGGGGTAGGGACTAGGTCAAAACAAAGCCAACTACTGCAGACAACTGTTCTTGCCCCGCAGCGCCTGATACACGTGACCCACATAGCAACACAGACACAGGGCACAAGGAGCAAGCCTACGCCGAGACAGCTGCAGACCCTTCGTTCTGCTTGTCCTGTCAAACTCCTCAGAGCCTGACAAGGAGAAGATTTCAATCCAGGAGACATCTGAGGCAATGAGGTGCAAGGGGCACTGATGAGAACAAGAGATAAAAGTGGGAAGAGGACCTCAAAAGATTTGTGTCCTTGGCCAGCTTCTGGAGGCGTCCTTGGTTCTACTCTAACCAGAGGTTACTGACTTAATGGAAGCACTGTGTGACCATGAATATTTGTCATCCTGATTCCTGAGTAAAAGCCCACCTGAGGCAAGACCAAAGCCGCCATCAACCTAAAGGACTGCCGACTGCTCTTGACTGTCCCATAGCAGGGCAAGGAGACGGGGCTGTGAGTAGCAGCCAAGCCAACCCCTGAGAACCCTGGGAGAGAATGAAAAGTGAAGAACAGAAGGACACCCAAACCGTGTGCCAAGACTCAGACCAGAGCAGAGTCCAGGTCCCCTCTGTTTGTGCAAGGGCCGAGGCTGATGTGGGCCGTGCCTTATTACGAGCAAAGGGTTGGTCTGCGGCCAGCGCACACAGATGGCGGGGAGGCCCAGCGATGGGCCTGAGTTTGGGGAAGGGATCAGACTCTCTCCAGGGAAGGATGGATGGCAAGGCCATGCAGCTGTTGCAGAGGACTGTGCTGTTCCAGTGGCTTTAGGGAATTAAGACGCTTGGAGGGGGAGTTCAGATAAAATGCTTAATTTAGTCCGGCTTCCAGTTGCTTACACTGAGAACCTCGCTGATAGTGGCGAGACGCCTTGCTGTTCTGACCCTTGTTCTCCCTCCCTCCTTCCCTCTCATCTAATCTGTCCAGGAGACCTGTTGCTCCTATTTTCAATCTACAAACAAAATCTGACCCTTCTGACAATTGCCACTGCTGTCACCTCCACGCAAGCCATCCCATCTTTGACCCCCATCTCTGTGTCCGTCACTGCTCATGAGGCAGAGATATACCTACCCAACCTCAGAGGTGTCCCTCTTCCTCCTTCTAGAAACCCTAAAGCAACCATCCCATCTAACTCGGAGGAGAAGGGAGAGACTATAGCCCTCGCATCATCCTAGAAAACCCTACACACACGGATCCTGGTGGTTGCTCAGTCTCAACCTCCCACTGCTCCCTGCTTTTCTCACTTTCTCCAGACAGGCCCATCTTCCTCTTCGTCAAGACCACCCCACCTCAGGGACTTCCTGAACCGTTGTCACTGGGTCCTGGAGCCCTCTTTCCCATCTGTTCCTTGAGGTCTTTCCTCATCTGTCCACTAGGAGGCTCCACCCCATCCAGAACTATCCCCTTTGGAGGTGCCCTGTGTTTTTCAGATCACAGTCCACATTCTAATGTCATAAGCGATATGTATCAGTTAAGAACACAGATACTTCTAGTGAAGGAGTCTGTGGGTGGTTTTTGCCATGGTGCATGCACTAGAGAGGAAGGAACTCATTCCACCGACCCGTATGCAATCCATTGTTGAGTGAAACATCATTTTGATACACATAAATATAAATATGAATATGTATGTATGATAAAGTTACTATGCATTTATTATGCATTCTCACCTCTCTCTATGTGTCTCTCTCTTCTGTCTCTCTCTCTTTCTCTCTCTCTCTCCTAAAATGTAAAACACCGTGAGAAGAAGGATTCAGATGGCCATTGGCTAGAAGGGGAGCCCCTCCCTCGCTACACGATCCATCCTTTGATACAGGTGTTGAATGTATTGACTGAGCACATCCACACAGTACCAGGCACTGTGCCGGGACCTACGAAGGTGTGCAAAACCACGGATGGTCCTTTCTCCCCACCTCTCGGCCTAGTGCATGGAGATGCATAATTCACAAACAAGGAAATATAATTGACTCAAGAAAACCACTAAAACAGTCCAGGAAGGACATTGTATTTGTGGGTAGGTAGGTGTAGGTGAGTGAAAATTACCGATAAGATTTAAGATTCACTTAGAAGATGAAACCTATATACACTATGAATGAATTGAGAAGACATTTTATGACAGTGATAGGTCCAAACTTTCTCATTCAAGAAACTTTGTGGTAACTGCTAATACTTTAATTGGTAGAGATGGCTTAATAATGATCTTCCAAATATACTCGTATTCTGTTGTGGAATATGATTTTAACCAGGGAAAGATGTGCTACTTTTGGTTATGCTGCAGAATATTAAGTTAACTGTGTAGGGGTGTGTTACTTTTGTTTATGCTGCAGAATATTACGTTAACTGTGTAGGGGTGTGTTACTTTTGTTTATGCCGCAGAATATTACGTTAACTGTGTAGAGGTGTGTTACTTTTGTTTATGCCGCAGAATGTTACGTTAACTGTGTAGAGGTGTGTTACTTTTGTTTATGCCGCAGAATATTACGTTAACTGTGTAGGGGTGTGTTACTTTTGTTTATGCTGCAGAATGTTACGTTAACTGTGTAGAGGTGTGTTACTTTTGTTTATGCCGCAGAATGTTACGTTAACTGTGTAGAGGTGTGTTACTTTTGTTTATGCTGCGTTTGTTTAATTGTGCACAGATGTGTGGCATTTGTTTCACCTTTGCCTGCTGAAGGCACCTGACTGGTCTAATAAAGAGCTGAACAGAAAATAGGCAGAGAAGGGATAGGAGGGGCCTGGCAGGCAGAGAAAATGAATAGCAGATCTCTAGGCTTGAGAGAGAAATAAGAGAAGGAGGAGGAAGTCAGGCAGCTACCAGTCAGACAGACAGGAGAAGAGGTGAAAGTAAGATATATAGGAGGAAAGAAAACTAAAAGCCCTGAAGCAAAAGGTAAAGAGAAACAGGTTAATTTAAGTTAAAAGAGCTAGCCAGAATTGAGCCTAACCTAGACTGAGCATTCAAAAACTGATATTAAGTGCCCATGTCATGATTTGGGTGCTGGTTGGCAGCCCAAAAGAAAAAGCCCGGTACAGTATTCTAAGCCCTAAAACCTGTGAATGCTACCTTATTCGAGAAAATTGTTTTAGCAGATGTGATTTAACTGAGGTTATTAAGTGAGCAAATTATCAGATTTATCTGAGTAGGTGGACATGTAATCATATACATCACTCTAGGGAGCCGATAGGTGGGAAGGGTGTGACGGACCTATAATCACAGACCTCAAGGGATTGAGCTAAACAGATTGAAAATTGGCTGTCTGGCTAGACTAAATAAAAAGATCCTGTGTCAACCTTATGAAAAAAATAGGGTCAGAGGAATGCTTAAAAACATACACACAGAATAAAGAGGCAGCAGAGAGAGAACTGATGATGCTGGCTTACAGATTGAAAGATGTGGCCATAGGCAAGCTTGAAAGTTAATTTTACATATTAACTTGACCGTGCATGGGTTCCCAGAGGTTTGGTCAAATCAAATTCTGTGTGCCTGTGAGGTTGTTTCTGGAGGCTACTAAAGCGATTGCCCTCCTGCTCTGAGCCCTGCTCAATCAACTGAACAGAACAAAAGAGCTGAGGAGGAAGTCATTTTTTCCTCTCTGACTTCTGAGCTGGTGTGCTGGTCTTTTTCTTCCCTCACCCTGGAACTTAGAGTGCTTGTTTTAGTTTGTTGATTGTAGGACATTTTACATGGCAGCCTCTGTGACTGCATGAGCCAATTCCAGACAGATGGATGGACAGACGGACAGACAGGTGGATGGACAAATGGATGGAGATATATACAGACATAGATATGGATAATATACAGATAAATAATACAGGTTCTGTTCCTCAGGAAAACATCAATATATCAAAAAATGCTAGCAGCCACCAAAGCAGAAAGAGATGACCTCATCTCTGAAGCCCACATAGGAAGGGTAGCCCTCTCAGCAGCTGGAGTTCAACCCGGTGGAATCTACTTCAGATTTCTCTCCTGCAGAATTTTGAAAGTTCACATGTGCCCTGTTGAGTCAGTCCGTTTGCAGTGATATGTCTCAGAGGCCCTGGGAAATTTGTAAGATGAAAAATACTGTAAGACGGGCATCAATATTCTTTTTGAAACATGAACCAAGATTCCAGTCCTATACTGATCGGAGAGGCAGGCACCTCTCTTCTTAAATGTGCCACGTGTGTCTCACGGACTCCGTATAGGCATCAGGCTCCAAGGTCACCACAAACAGAAAGCCATGGGAAGGAGGGAAGGCATGCTATGCCCCGTGTCTAGACTTCTTGACATCGGAAGACCTGGCAGAAGAGAAGTCTAAGGAAGAAACAAGGAAGCGTGGAGCTTTGGAGCCATGAAGAAGGAGAATTTTGGGTGGTACTGTAGTAGGCTGTAAAGTGAATGGGGTGACCGACTCAAGACCTGCTGTGTACGCAGTTGTTTCTCGGTTTGCCTGGGAACGTACACAGGCCGTGGGCAGTTACTATGGATGTTAGATCCAGGAAAGTTTCTTCATTTCTTGAAATGACCAAGGACTGTCCATCTATTCACCCAACTACAATTGTTGGACAGACTCCTAATACCTGGAATGTCACAAATTTCACAATTAAATAGAAGGAGATGCTCCAGCAAACGCAAAATTCAGAAGCTATAAATGCATTAAGCACAGGGAAGAACGGGAACCCTAACTTTTGTGGGACCCAGAGTTGTACCTGTAGCATGGGGCATGCTGGGATATATTCATTGTTCTCCAAACACCTTAGGATTATGGGAGATGATGTCCATCTCTTGTCTCCAGAGGTAGCTAATACCGTCCTCCAGCCACAGGACACATCAGCAGGACACTGTCACACCAGGTTCCCAGCAAGGACAGGCTCCCACTCTTCAGGATTGCAGAGAGGTTGAGGTCCTGTAGCCATCGGTGGTTTTCTCCCGGTAATCGCTCTCTGTGTCATTCAGAAAGTGGCCACTAGGTGGCAGCTGCGTGCTGTGAAGAAACGAACCCGACTTGGTGCTCAAAACCCAAACTTGAACAGACGCCTGAGACTGCAAGATGGGGAAGCCTGGGCACAGGATGGGGGCAACTTGCTATTTAATCTAACCTCACCCACTAGCTCACATGCAAATGAAATGAGCAACTGTATTCTGAACGTTGGATCTTAATTCATATGGGTTAATTTAAATATGAAGACAGATGCTCAACTCAGTTATTTTTTTTGAAAAACAAAATTTTAAGTCAATCTGGGTATGGAAACAGAAGTGTGCCAACCTACTTCCTCAACTGTGAATTTTACAGCCAGGTAGTTACAATGCAAATACTGAAATTAAGCTGTGCTGAAAATGACAATGTCACCCACTGAGTTTTGAAGGCATTGTGTGAATGCCAGGAGTGTTTTTCCACAGACTTCAGCCAACATACTGCTTTGGTGTAGAGATGTATTATAAAAAATAACTACTTTAATAAAATTAATCTTGGTCACCCCAAAGTGTTGCCATTTTGTATGTATTTGGAAATATCTGCCCTTCTAACAAACTTGACACAATGTTTTAAGTATTCCTATTTTTCATTAGTTTTCCTGATTTTATATTAAGTAGCATTTGCTACAGTCTGTTAAGTAAGGTATATTGCTTAAAAGAAATTTCGCCTTCTTTCCTTGCACTGCTTGCTCTGGTATGTTTGGGAGGTGCTGTGTCATTTCCTGAAAGAAAAATGAAACCAAACATGGGAGTGGGGGGGGGGGCTCACAGAGAGGGGACAGCTCTCTCCAGCCTCCTGCAGACTCAGGTCCGTTCTCGACCCGCCCCAGGGCCCTCCAGTCCACGCCTCTCCACAGGGGGCTACTTTCCTTCTTACTACTCCAGCACGCTTTCCTCTGGATTCAAACAACGGTGGGCTTCTGGATTCTTCCCCTCCTCCCTCCGCTGCACTCATCTCCCTCCAGCTGGGTTCCGCCATAACTGAAGAAAGGACCCTTCCCAGCCTCTCAGATGAGCTTGTGCCAATCGCAGAGCTGACATGACAGATTCTAGAGTCTTCCAGGAGCTCTTACCGTCTGATTCTCTGGGAGTTATAAAGAAAAACATTTAGAAATACAAATTTTAAAAGTCAAAATGTAGACAGTAGAAGCAATGACAGATTTTTTTTTTTTAATAACATTGCTCCCTCCTTTTATCTGTTTAATGTGGGCAGCAGGTTCATGCGTACCCCTGGCCAAATGAGGATTCTCTAAGGAAGCAGCGGGGTTAAAGGAGACCAGGCAAATACAGCAACAAGAAAAGGGCTCAGGAAGCGAAGTCACAAAGGGACTAGCTGGGGAAGGAATTCTCCTACCTTGTTCTGCCCATGTCCTCAAGACTTGACTCTGGTCAAGGCTTTCTGGAAAGCACTGAGCAAATGTGGTTGTTCTGATGCTGCCCCACCCCCGACCTCCCCTTACCCACCTAGACTTTCCCACCACCATCTTTGCTTCATGAGTCAAGAACCATTAAGAAACTTCATAAATGACCCAGAATGTTTGCATCATGGGAGCCAGTGATGTTAGGTTGTGTTTGTTTGAGAATCACAGGTGAGCAAGAGATACAGTTCAGTCATCGGATGAGGCAAGATGCTGTGCTTGTGTGGGCGACATCTGTCAGGACTTGGGACAAGTGGTTAGGACGCTGTGCTAATGTGGCATCAGTCAGGACCTGGGACAAGTGGCCTCAGCTCCGTAGTTCTGTAAGCACTGGAGTAGGAGGCTGAGCATGTGCTGTTTACCTGCTCCCCATCAATAGAAAAAATCAGATTGGGTAGAAGATAGTCTATCCCAATCCAAATTCGACCAGTTCCCAAGTAGATGGCCCTTTGGGGTTGTCCTTGTTTTCTTGACTAAGATAATTGTGTGAAAGCTACCAGTCATTTTCACCTTATTCAGAGATAAGCATGCTTTTAAGAGCATCTAATTCTTTGAAGAGCTTCAAGGCAATTACCCTGCAGGGCGGGAACAAAGCTGCTCCTGACTTTGTGGGTTACTCAGCATAAGTTCCAGTACCAAGGCTACACACATCCTTATGGGGACCTTGAAATCCCCAGACCTTTGTGGGTTCTTGCGTTCCTCGTGACTGACCACAAGAACTAGATGATAAGAGATCCTATTGCTGAAGGTGCCATGTTTCTTGTCTAATGAAGAGAAAGCAAGCTAGTACTGGGCAGAAATCTTCCTCTCTGGCAGCTAGCTTTCATAGTTCCAGAAGACGCTATGTAAGCTGCTGCCGGGAGATTACCAGTGGCCTTATCTGGCTGTGAATCCTGTGAACTATAAGACCATCTACGAAGCAAAATGTGCCCACTTGTGCAAGAGTGGCAATAGCAGTATTGGGTAACCAACAGCTCTCTAACTGGAATCAAGGCCCATTCCACGGAAGGGAATCCATACCAGGTTCTAAAGACCTAATCATAAACCGGTAGTTTCGGAAGTCCTAGGTGCTGGAGGTGAGTAACTGAATGCTGTTGCTATCGCTGCAAACTGGTATCGCTGCAAACTTCCTTCTAAATGTTTGTCTTTATCTATAACAAAAGCTCCTCCTAGTTTAATCAGAAAGGCCCCTTCCATGAACAATGGTACACACAGAGACTCATAACTTCACAAGGTACTGAGAACATGTGACAGAGGAGTACTGACTCCCAAACAAGGTATCTGTATTTGCCCTTCAAAGGTGTAGAGAACATTAAAGAAGAGGAGACAGAAAGAGTAAAATATCCAGAAGACAGCAAAAAAGGGCTGAAGAATGCCACTTTCTAGGCAAGACGTAGCCATTGCAATCACAAGTTCATAGCGGCTAGGTGTAATGATGGCTGCGGGCAGGCCTGCTTTTCATCTCCCTCCCCAGGCTCCTGGCCACCGGCTAGCTTATGCCCCGAAATAACAATACACAAACTGTATTCATTTAAACACTGCCTGACCCATTAGTTTAAGCCTCTTACTCACATCTTGATTAACCCATATCTAATAATCTGTGTAGCACCACAAAGTGGTGCCTTACTGGGAAGATTCTAGTGTACGTCCATCTTGGGCAGAGGCATGGCGATTTATTAACTTCCCTTCCCAGCATTCTGTTCTGTCTACTCCGCCCATCTAAGGGCTGGCCAATCAAATGAGCCAAGGCAGTTTCTTTATTAACCAATGAAATCAACACAAACAGAAGACTCTCCCACATCAGCTAGGGATGAATCCACTAAGTCTACACAGAATGGGCCAATCAGTCCTCACTAAGTCTACACAGAATGGGCCAATCAGTCCTCAGCCAAGCATGAGTCAGGGAGGACTTCCGGGGGTCCCACTTCTCACTCATGAACTATTTGCTAACTTTGCTATGGATAGCTTCAATGAGATGGGAAGTCGTTGCCCTCTGTAAACTACCGACTGGTGGCCCTTGCTATACTCCAGTGAGCACATGAATGGCCATGGTTGATCTAAATGGGTCACCAAACAAAACCAAAAGTCATGAATCTGAGAAAGGAACAGATATGGAGGAGGGGGGCATTGATAAGAACAGAAGGGAAATAAGAAAGAGTAAGGGGAGAGAGTAAGCAGGATGAATTACATGTATGACAATGTTAAAAAAATCAATTTAAAAGTCAGCAATAGCAACAACAAAAGCAGACTATATTTGTCCTTTAAATTTCAGTTTTTACGGCAGATTCATTTAGCACAAATTCAATTAGAGAAGAGAGTGAAAGTATGGTTTCAGAATTTCTTCTTTCTCTTCTTGATTTGTTAATAATAGATTGCAACAGGAACTAGCGGTGTACCATAAAAAGACAACTATGTGAGAATTTTACAATTTTCTCTCAAACTGGAAACTGCTGATTGAGTGTCTGTGCAAGGCCTTTCTCTAGTTATTGACATTCAGTTATTCCTGGTCTATCAGGACATATGCTTATTCAGCAATATAAAATGAAAAATATCAAATGGAAAAAATGTTACCAAGGAAGAGCATTTCCTCTTGTTGAAAAGTCCCAAGCTACAACAATTCTTAGCTTCCTGTTTCTAGTCTGCATTCTCCACACACTTCTCTCTTTAAACACACACACACACACACACACACACACACACACACACACACACACGGTGTGGGTAGACACTTGTGCCCATGCTTGCCAACACCAGGGTAACAGGCCTTGGTGCATGGCCGGGGTGGAGCCACCCACCATACCTCTACTTACTGCCAACATCCTCTTAGCCAGATTCAGCTGACCACTGGATTCCCAGACCTGGAGGAAGCGCGAAGCTGAAACCCATGGAGGAGCGCAACACTCCAACTGCTGACCCAACCAGACATCTGAGCTCAGAGAAAACTCATACAAGTCAATGTTTAGAAGACGGGACACAGAGCAGAGATTCTAAGACATACAGTGATCCTGCAGATATCGAGCTCTGGAGAAGGAGGAGCACATGATAAAAAGCCACAATGGGAAACATACCAACCGGGCTGGAGAGATGGCTTAGCCATTGACAGCACCCGCTGCTCCTGTAGAGACCCTGAACTGAGTTCCCAGTACCCACAGCTCGAGTGTTCATTGTTCAGAATCACCTCTAACTCCAGCTCCGGGGGAATCTGAGGTCTCCGGCCTCCTCAAGCACCGGCACCCACATATGCGTACCCCCACGCATGCATATCATAAGAAATAAGGAAAACATAACAGTTGAAAGTCTAAAAAGAAGACACTTAACCAGGAGTGAATGCTAACAGGCAGGCAGACCTCACAGCGAAGTGATCTTCGCAAATAAAATGCAACGGAAATGAAGTGGATACCTAGTAAAGACCCCGAAGAGAAGCAAAGGAGTAAAGATGCTGCTTCCTGAGCCGAGGTGCCAGGGGGACTACAAGGCTTCTGTCAACTCCCCACCAGCTCCAGGGGTGCAATTCTTGCTATTGGGTTTACTTTGTTTTTAAGTCAGCAGTCACAGCGCTCAACACGTTAGATTAGAACTAGAAACTGCTAGCATTTCCACATATCGTTCTTGTTCTTTTGAAATCAAAACTAAGGAATGTGAATGTTCCCCCTAAAAATGACCTTAACCCCCACCCCACCACCAAAACCCTAAATATTCTTAACACATCCCAACCACACAGGAGCTAGCAGAGGGTCGTGTGAACTGTGTCTTACCAGTTGTGTCTACAGAAAGGGGGACTTAGAGAGTCTCTGTAGAGCAAAACAATGCTTCTCCGCGGAGTAAGAAGGGGATGAGAACTGGGTTCTAGGTCAACAGAATTTGGTTCATTGGAAAGTTTATTGAAAGAATCTGAATTCCGCTTCAAAACGGAAACTGCTGGGGTTGAAGGGGCATCTGAACAGCTGTTTAGAAATCACACGCAAATGCTTTGACGTTGCAGCCACCAAAGCTCTCCTTGAAGAATCTTGACGTTTCACTTTTAGTTTCTCAGCTCTTCCCCGGCCTCTGTGTCCTCCGCAAAGGATATTTCAAACAGGCTGAGGTCTTGCACACGGGGAAGTGCCTTCCTCATGGGGAGGAAACGGTGTATCAGAGACACTGGGTGGTGAATCTCGTCCGTCCCTTACTCGGCCTCTGTGTCCACAGCGTTTGTCTCAGTCCTACTTAATGATCAGCAGTCATTATGTGTCCTAACTCAGAGGCTCTAAATCAATGGTAATTTAGGCCTAGGGCAGCCACCTCTTGCCCCATCATTAGAGAGGCCTATTTAGAGTGGCCTCTGCAAACAGACCTTCTCAGCAGCTCAGAAGCCACAGCTCAAGTGTTCATTGGTTGGAAGGCAGGAAATCAACGCTGGAAAACAGCATCAGACCCTCGGTGGCCTCACATATCTCAAAGCTGTGGATTCTGAACAATTACAAAGTGTGTCTGTGTGAGGCAAGGGGAAGCCCACAGGCCTGGGGATCAAGTCAGCACGTCTTTGGCATTTCCTAAGTCCATATGTCTTTATCTTCTGGGCAGCAAGTCAGAGACTGTCCAGATGGCATCTTGATTGCTTTCCGCCCAGCTGATTAAATTTCTAAGCCTGATCATGCTTTCCAACACTCTCTTCTTCCTGGGGAAATGTGGTTGTCCAAAAGGTAAGAGGAGGAATCACCATACAGGATTGAAAAGTGGGAGGTTCTGGATGTAGAGCCTGAAGTCCTACGACTCCCAGGTCCAGCACATCGCATGCCATACGGCTAAGGTTAGGGACTTACTTCTACAAGTGTGTCTTGAGGGAAATACAGTGGGGGCAAGTGAGGTGGGAGTCCCCTCTGTGTGCTGTGATTACCATTAATGAATAAAGAAACTGCCTTGGACTGTTGATAGGGCAGAACTTAGGTAGGCGGGGAAGACAGAACTGAATGCTGGGAGGAAGAAGGCAGAGTCAGGGGATGCCATGGATCTGCTGCCAGAGATAGACGTGCTGAAAGTTTGCTGGTAGGCCATGACCTCATGGTGATGCACAGATTAATAGAATTGGGTTAAATTAAGATGTAAGAGTTAGCCAATAAGAAGCTAGAGCTAATGGGCCAAGCAGTGATTTAATTAATATAGTTTCTGCATGATTATTTCGGTTCTGGGCGGCCGGGACGAGCAAGCAGTTCCTTGCAACAGGCAAGAGCGTGAATCTAGAAGCAGACACAGCCACTTAGGAGTCCTCTGTTCTCTACTTTCCTACCTTGGCTCATAACCCTGAGCCACTGTGGTCGTAGTTTATTTATCTATACATTTGAGAAAAGAAAAGAACCCATGCCAACAAGCTCTGAAAATAGAAAGGGGATGGCATGCCAGAAGCCTAAAAGGGCACCTGGCACCTAGCAATTGTTTCCTCTGTGTATTTTGTTGTTGCCCCTAACTACTTTTAAGAAGTTGCTTCTTCAAGTCCTATCCGGAATGAGGACAAGAGTAGAGCCGGCTCATCCACACGCTTCCTATGAGCAATGGGGTATAAACGTCATCGGCTTTCATGGCTGCTCTCTTTTCGGAAGCACTCTTGAGAGGGGGGCAGAGGAGGAGTCACGTCTCCTTCACAGAAGAAACTGGGACATTCAGAAGTTAATGATATGTCCAAGGTCACGGGGGAGCCTGTGTCTGAAGATTGAAACCTCAAAGGCTGTTGAACTCTGCTGATAAGCCTGTCGAAAAGAGGGAAATAGTGATCGGCCCGGCAATTTTGTTCACCTGCTCAACCACCCCAGAGTGCTTCAAGTCGGGTGGATGAGCTGTTTCTGGAATTATAATGAGGCAACGATGCCACTGTGTTGCTCTTTTGGAAGTTGTTGCCTACTTCTTTGCTGGTTCTCTCCTTCCAGTGTTCACTGCTAGGGGCTAAAAGCATGATTACACACAGAATGTAAAAAAATATTTCAAAAAGGCCAAAAGTAAAGGAGTAGAGGATAAATACTTTTAACTCTTGGGGCCATTAGACTCATTGGTTGCTCGTTTATAGATTTGTCTTTGTTTTTTGTTTTTGTTTTTCAAGACAGGGTTTCTCTGTGTAACAGTCCTGGCTGTCCTGGAACAACTTGCAAAGATCCATCTGTCTCTGCCTTTGGACTGCTGGGATAAAAGGTATGCACTAACACACCTGATTTCATTATAGTCTTTCTTAATCAGATAAATGAGAGAGATGGATTAGGTTCCTTTTAAGCTTAGTTTTGACTTTAAGGTTTCTGGTTTCAGTGCACCACTCTTAGGAACACAGTGGTGGTTTGAATGAAAACAGCTCCCATGGGCTCATAGGGACTGGCAATATTGGGAGATGGAGCTTTGCTGGGGTAGGTGTGGCCTTGTTGGAGGAAGTGCGTCAATGGGGATTGGGCTTTGGAGTTTCAGAAGCCAAAACCAGGCACTTTCTCTTCCTGCTGCCTGGCAATCAGAATGTAGACCTCTCAGTTACCTCTCCAGCACCAAGTCTGCCTGCATGCTGTCATGCTTTTTACCGTGCTGATAAGGGACTAAACCTCTGAACTGTAAGCTAGCCCCAGTTAGATGTTTTTCTTTATAAGAGTTGCTGTGGTCATGTTGTCTCTTCACAGCAATAGAAGCCCTAACTAAGACAACCGCTTATTTTAGATCTGAGAGTTTATTTCAGAATCCCAATTCTTAGACCCAGACTAGAGTCCCAACTTCTCTGTCTTTTGATATTACGTCCATTTCCAGTTTCAAGGGCAAACCCTGGGGATTCCTTTACCATGTCCACCTTTATAAAAACATACCCAGTGAAGGAGATATAAAAAGGTGAAGAAGAAGTTTATGAACAATGCTAACTGATGGACTCTAGCACGCCTGAGCATGGCAAACATGGCTCTGGCAGGCCTTGCCATTCTCTTTGATTCCATTTGTCTTCCTTGCTAAACCATTAGATTACATTCCTAAAGCTAGCCAGCAAGGTCCATTCCCTTATTTGGCCACTTTCTCCTCCTGAGACTGCCCACCAAGGTCCTGGTATCAATGTATTGAAGTCCAACAATCAAAAGCCCTATTTTGGCACCCTAATTAACACGCCCAGTCCCTTTTTCCTTTGATAAACTCATGTCTGTCTCCTCTCTATCCAGAGGCAGTCCTTTGTTTCTGGGGCAAAAATCCCTTCTCCATCTCCTTTCCCCCTTTCTCTTCTCCCTTGTTCTCTACCTTCTGACTTTGTCTTGTATTCCCTGCCCTTTGTTCTTCTGGTGTCAATAAATCTCCTTTGTGCTAAGACTTGGACTTAGGATGTCTTGTGCCAATACTGTTCCTTTTACTAGTATTTTAGTCAATTAAAAGTTGGGGATTAACAAATGTTCTGATCTACTGTATACCTTTCCAGAGCATCTATGTATAACAGGTAAGAATGAAATCCAGATTTGGGGAGATGTTCCAACCTTAGAAATCTATCTATCTATCTATCTATCTATCTATCTATCTATCTATCTATCTACCTACCTACCTATCTATTTATGGTTTTTTTGAGATAGGGTTTCTCTGTGTAAGCCCTGGCTGTCTTAGAACTCACTCCTTAGACCAGGCTAACTGGCCTCAAACTCAAAGATCTACCTGTCTCTGCCTCCTGAGTGCTGGGATTAAAGGCACATGCCTAAAAATATAGACAATTTTAATGACCATAATGTAACCGGAGGAAATGAATATTTCCACTAACATCCAGTAACAATCATCTTGGGAAAAGATGAAACCCCAGACAAGAAATGCCAGCTGTCCTTGCATCAAAGCAAGTAGGACTCCTTCTCCTGAGTACATAGGCCAGGAAGACTTGGTCTGGGGGTGGCAGGAAGACTCGAGGCATCTCTGATATTCAAATAAGCTATCCTTGCCACATGAAGACACTGTGCTCTTTCTGTTGGCAGTGGTGTCACCAACTAACTACATGCAGAACAATCCCTCTCCAAATATGCCATATATTGATTGATGGTGACTGAGAAATAGCAGGGTAGGAAGATGGTCTTGGAGTCCTCGTTTCCCAGAAGGAAGGTTTCCTCCTCCACCAATCAAATGGTATTTTTATGGGGGCAGAATCAGAACACCATCAATCTTTCAGTAGATTCACTCAGGTTCTTAACTACTTTCCCACACCTTATTGCTTCTATCCCAAACAGCATTTTCCTTTTCCTCATCACATTTTCCACATTTCCATAATTTATTAATCTTCATCAAAATGGTATATGACCCCCATGTGTCTAATTGTTTCTTTGGGATTTGGAGGATTTTTTTTCCCTATGGATCTCTCTATGTACCATATAAAAATATCAACATCAACAGAGAAATTCTGTCTCAAAAAAATCAAAAAACCAAATATGTGTGTGTGTGTGTGTATGTGTGTGTGTGTGTGTGTGTATCAACATCAAATTAGATTTCAGCACTTTGTGGCCTGCTCATCAGCTCCTAGGCTCCACCTACAAAGCTGAGAGAGGAGAGGTTTACCTTCGCTTCCTACAAAATCAAGCAGGACATGAGGGAAGCTCTCTGTGTCACCTCTCAAGAAACAACCAGTGTTACTGGCTCTGTGCAATCTGATAACCCCGTAGTGTCCCCTTGCAGGAGATGTTTAGCTACGTCATGAGATGCGGCAACACACCATACAACCTCAGAGAGAGGGAGTCACTCTGAGGGAAGCTCTACTTTGGGCCTTGATGCCTCTACACCTTGTGTGATCACAATTGACTCAACAATTTAGAAAAGCTATTAGGAAATACAATGATCTGAAGTAGACTTGACCATAAGCGTATTCAAAGAGTTAAGAATACACGTAGAAAACCAACTTGGGGGCCTGCAATGGGATGAGGAAGCAGACTTGAGCCAAAAGCAGAAGCAAAACTAAGCGTACAGAGGGGAAAGCAGAAAGCCATTGTAACATCTACTGCTGCTCACATGATATAATAGAAATGACTCACACAGTGTTTTTCACATTTGGGTCACAATGCATATTTTAGCTTGTATATTCCTGAAAGTGAATTAACTTTTAGATAACCACGCAGAAAGGGCTCAAAGGATGAAGCTAGGTCTCTAGAATCCCATGTCCCTCTTAGATGCTAAAGACCTAAGGAAGGGTTCTCAACCTTCCTCATGCTGCCACTCTTTAATACAGTTCCTCATATTGTGGTGACCTCCAACCATAGAAGTATTTTCATTACTACTTTATAACTGTAACTTTGCTACTGTTATGAATCATAAAGTAAATATCTGTATTTCCTGATGGTCTCGGGTGATCCCTGTGAAAGGCTGTTTGTCCCCCCCCAAAGGCATCGCAAACCACGGGTTGAGAACCACTGACTGAGAAGCACACAAGTGACCATAAGACCTCACCAGACATGAAAAGGATCGGTACTCTGGAGTCACCTAGTAAGTGACTACTGACCATGAAAGATGACTTCCATGGAGACGTCAGCGGAATAACAATATATATGACACTTTATGTACATCCATGTTAATAGTTCACGTAAGGACACCCAAAATTTATGAAAACTCATGGCTTCTACGGAGCTGTCTCCCTACTGATATGGTAAGTGGTCAGTAGTATTAAGTGTTCCCGATGTCTTTTCTCCGCTTATCCCTTTCTCTCTGGAAGAAATGGTTCTCAGTATGGATCACGGTTGTTCCATCTCCTCCTGGCCACTCCATTAGAATGTGATAGCCCCAGCCCCATCTCCCTCCTCCAGCTAGCCCTTTCTAGTTTTTGTTTACCAAGAAGAAGCAATACCATCTGGAGGAAGAAGGAGAGGGCAGATTGTCAACTCACAGCAAGTGTAACTCCATTTTATTGGCCCAAGCCAACTTTGTTATATGAGTCCGTTGGAAATTATAATTTTAAAGTAGACTAATGGAATTTTAATGAAGAAGTCCCTTGTAGAAAAAAAAGTAGTCTAGGGCCAGCGTGGTTGCTAAAGGTGCTTGCTGAACAAACCTCATGCCCTGAGTTCAATGCCAGAACCCACATAAAGATGGAAGGAAAGAACTGACTTCTCAAAATTGTCCTCTAACCTCCACATGAGCCCAAACACATCAAACACATACATCAATAGCAAATAAAATTTTTAAAGAAAAACTAATCTAATTCCATCACTGATAGTCTCAGTAAGTGACAAAGATGGGATTCTAACTCAAGTCAGTATATTTTCTGTGATATTTGGGAAGGGTTCATAAACAGGGGTTGTAATGCATGAGCTTGTGACACAGAGGAACTGGACATTTTTAACCTACAAAGGGGAAGGATTGGGGACATTATCATTTTAAATACTCATAGGACTGGTATATATGAAAGGGCTTGAATTTATTCACTTATTAGCTTGAGGAGACCAGGAACACTATGGGTGCAATATAGGGAAGTTTTTTTTACACTTAAATAGAAGACCATAGCTTATATATAAGCAACTAAAATTGGCCAGAACAATTTCTTGAGAAATAGTGAGTTTTCTGCCACTGAGGCATTTCGGGGCAGACAGGAAAATAGTGCAGTATGTTTTGGTCTAACCACAGCAGAGGAGCAAGGCCTGTGGAGGGGGGAACTGAGGCATGAAAATCATTTGAATGGGGTGACCTTTAGGAGAATATGATTCTTTACAATCTGGAACCAAATAAGGGTTTCATTCTTGCCTCTGAACTCTAAAACCTATCTTCCTATCTGTTTGCAATAGTTTAAATTTTAATCTATTTCATATTTCAGGGTATTATGCCCTGAATATTTGATTTGAATGCTGTGGCAGAAGGTCACTCACATTCATTTATTTTCTTTTACTCTTATACACTGGCAGTGAGTCTTTTGAATCCATTATGCAAACGCACGCAAATAATATGCAAATGCCGTGGCCTCAGAAAATGACAAAATCTTACGGCCTTAACGGAGCCAGCAGACCTTTCTTTAAGACAGAAAGTAATATGCCTTTTCAGAGTCTCTGGGGTAGGGGACAATTTCCCGGGAGTGATATTTACATGACATTGGAATTGGAGGCTCAGAGCAGGCTTCACTTCACATTCTTTGTGTTTATGTAGGGCTTTAAGGTTAGGAAAGCATTTTCCTACGTATCATCCCATTTGAGCCTCATAATTACCCCGTGATGTAAGCAGGTCAGCTCTGGCTTTTCAGATGAGGATCTACTCTCTGAAGTGTAGTGTCAAAGGTCACTCAGTTGGTAAGCAGTAGACCAGAGGCTTAGTACCAGACCCCCTTGGGTCCATACCATAATGGATGCCTTCTCTGAAGTAAAGCGGCCTGCCATCACCTTTATTGGCTTAGACCACATTTTTGCAATTGGCATCTTCAGAGGTATGCTTGTTGTCAAGGATGACATATCATGAAAATGCCTAGGTACTGAGAACAGCCGGACTGTAGCCCAAGTGAGATTTTCAGGCCCATTTTCAATTTCTGATGTGGGAGGTCCTTCTGTTTATGTGTTGCTTTTATTGGTTAATGAATAAGGAAGCTGGCTAGGCCTGTGTGATAGGGCAGAGTAGAGCTAAGTTGGGGGTGGGGACTAAACTGAATGCTGGGAGAAAGAAGGTGGAATCAAGGAGAAGCCATGTAGCCCTGCTGGAGACAGACACCTGAACTTTACCCAGTAAGCCATAGCCTTGTGGCAATGCACAGATTAATGGAGATGTAATTTAAGATATGAGTTAGCCAGAAATACACTAGAGTCATTGGACAAGCAGTGTTTTAAATAATATAGTTTCTGTGTAATTATTTCAGGTCTGAGCTGCTAGGCGGCCTGGAAACACACAAGCAATCTCACACAACAAAGCCGGGCTGTGGTGACACTCGCCTTTGATCCCAGCACTCAGGAGGCAGAGACAGGTGGATCTCTGTGAGTTCGAGGCCAGCCTGGTCTACAGAGTGAGTTCCAGAACAGTCAGGGCTACACAGAGAAACCCTGTCTCAAAGAAAGAAGAAAAAAAGATTGACAGGTGAACATTCTCGGTTCTGGATGCTGTTTAGCTATTTTAGGAGGCCACTTACTCCTTGCCATTGAGAGTAGAAGTGTGCCTCTTCTGTGAGACCACCTGGATCTAAAGTCTCGTTCTGCCATGCTCTGGTGGTGTAGTCTTCGAGAGGTTATTTACAGCTCTGAAACTATAAAATGAGCGAGAGAGAGAGAGAGAGAGAGAGAGAGAGAGAGAGAGAGAGAGAGGAACTCTGGTCTGCGGGCTAATAAAAACATAATAAGAGGTAGCGACTTTGGTCACTTTATTGATGGCTGTGACACGACATATAGTATCTAAGGTCCTTGTGGAGTCTGAACTAGGAACTGGGCTCTTGGAAGCAGAACAGTGACATCAATTATCTCCCATACATCAGCTGGTTCAAGGATAGAAAAAGGCCTGTGGTAGCTAAGTATTTACTGAGTAAATACTTGAACTTTTTCTTTCCCTGCTGCACCTTGACCATCATAAGAATTACCACCCTTTCAAAGGGTTCTCTCTATTTCTTTTTCTTTTGTCTCTTCCCTCACTCCTTAATTAAACAGGGTTTTCTGTAGTCTGGGCTGGCCTCAAACTTCTTATGACCTTAAACTGCTCAATCTCTTGCTTCTATCTCCCTAATGCTGAAATTAAGGGAGTATGCACACAACTGCTTTATTGGTGCTGGGGGCACGGGGCTGAACTTGGAGTTTCATGCATGCTAAGAAATTACTCTACCAATTGAGGTACAGCCCAAGGCTTCAAAACTATTTCTAAGGGAAAAGGGACTCCGAGTTGAGATTTTTAATTCTGCTGCGTTGGCCAGGCTGCTGTGTCTTTTAAAGTTGTTTTAACTTGAGCCAGGTGTGAGGGCAGAAAGGGGCTTCCACTTGAGCTGTTAAAACAGCAGTCCTAAGTCACCTGGGCGAGAGAGAAAGTAATTCCCTTCCATAGGAATATCAGGAGTGCTCCAGGAAGTAGCTGAGGTTCAGCTAGCAGAACTGTGGAAACTGTCACCTCCCGCCCAGTAACCAGTTTTGCAGCCCTCCCATCTGCTGGAGCCGAGCTCTCTGCCCTGCCAACATGCTCCAGCACTTCTCCCAGTCACCCCGAAGGACAGCTAGCAAAGTGGTATCCCACATGAATGCAGATTCCGGCATTTCCAGCCTCTCACCGGGAGAGAGACTAGAAGGTAGGGAGGGTGGGCCAAACCCTTGAAATTGGCTTCTGGCCAATGGGAAGCATCACAGTCTCTAAGGGCTATACAACTGGTCCAGGCTGGTCAGGAAATGCACTGGGCCATCCTGGGGCAGAGTTCTCAGTTATTTTTGGCCAAGATGGTTGGTATGCAAAAAGAACTTCCCTTTTCTTCTTCTGCAGCGCGGACCCACAAATGCCGAGCCGTTCACACAGCGTTGCCGCTTAAGATCAACCTTCCAAGTAAGTCTCTGCCTGCCAAGTCGCCAGGGCTATTAGAGCGTGATTATACAGCTTGGCTCTGAGCATTAGCTAATCCGACCCAGCTGGGCTTGCTCTGGACCTGGGATGGCTCTGGACATCAGCTGCTTCTTTTTAGTGGCGCTCTTTTCAGCCAGCTGTGAATCCATCGCCTCCTCAGATCAGACGTGCATTGAGGTGAGTCCAAACCGTGTCTCTACCCAGCTGACACTTGCTCAGAAATTTGTAATATGGCATACAGACTCATGTGAACTTTGGCTTTAAGTCTCTACTGTCCTAATGAGGACAAGGGGAGATAGCAATAGGGTTTAGGTGCCAAGAACAGACCCTCTCCATCCTGACACCTAAACCATGAGAGCCATTTGTGCACAGTCCCAGCACATGGCCTCTCGCCACAGAGTCCGTTGGTTTTTGGCTGCCACAGTGAGGACTAGTAAAGACAGGCCCATTCTAGGCTTCAGAACAGTTAAAGGATCATTCTGAATGAGATTGGTTTTCTCCTCCAGTTGGACACCCTTCCGTCTGTCAGAATAGCCCAAAGGAGTAACTGAGAACCAAGCCAATGCCAACCTTCTGTTTGGAACTGTAATGGTATGAAGTTGTAGAGAGGAAGAGAGAGAGAGAGAGAATGGCCTCCGTCTTTTGCCGTGTAAAATGATTCCACCTTCCTCCTGCTCTCCTTGACTCTGGCAAGTGGCCAGTCCCACATGGGCATGCCTGACAAAGGGTGCAGACAGAAAAGGGTGGTTTGCTAAGTTGCTTTCCTACTTTGGGACTGAATGGAATATATAAGCCAGGGATAGTTGGGGCAAAAGGAATCTGAGACCATAGTTAGAAGTCAAACCACTGACCTAAAACTCAAGGCAAAGACTTGCCAGATGAGGATATGAATCAAAGTCAAAGCCAGGACTTGAATGATGTCTGAAAGAGAAAGCTTGTTAGCCACTTATTGAGTGGATTTAGGCTGTTCACAGACCAGAGATACGATATCCAGGAAAACTCAAGGCAGGGATGGAATATTAGTTTCCTCAGGCTTCCAGAACCAGTGCTACAGAGTAAGGAAAATTACATAATAGGACTTATTGTTTGCCATTTCTGGAGGCTGGAAATCCAAGACTGAGGCTGAGGTCGTTTTCCTCTGAGGACTTCTCGGCTTGGAGATGGCTGTCTTATGTGTATCCAGTGTACCCCATGCTTAGCTGTGTCTAATTTTCTCTTATGAAGACATTAGCTGTGTTGGACTAGGACCTGCCTAGATTTCCTCCTCTTTACTGTAATCTCAAAAGGCCTTGTCTCCAATTATTGTCACATGAGACACAAGGTCCTGGGAGTTAAGGCTTCAACCTAAGAAGTTCAGGGCTGGGGGAATGGGAGACAACTCAGGCTATTAAAGAACTAAAGGAAGAAAGGGGCTTCATCAGCCCCAGCTTCACCTCATTTAAGTTGGGAAGTTGACTTCACACATCATGTAGATGGCATGAAGGGACTGGGATGGGGACATCCCCTTCTCAGTGACCAAGGATGAATGCTAGTCACATACTGACCATATCCCCAGATGGGATAAGGTTCAATCGCAGTTCCACAAAAGTAGGCTATTTGCAGTGCTCTGTTCTTAACTGGGGAGTTCAGCTCTCAAAACCCTGCACCTAGGGGAAGACTGTGAGCCCTTCTGAGACCGCAAGGAGTCCAGGAAGAGTCAGCTCTGCCGGAAAAGTACAGCAGAGCTACAGAAGCCATCTAACCACCCATGGTGGTCACCAGGCTTCCGAGTTGCCAGTTCCCTTTTTTTTTTTCTTGGTTTTTTGAGACAGGGTCTCTCTGCAGCTTTTTTAGAGCCTGTCCTGGAACTAGCTCTTGTAAACCAGGCTGGCCTTGAACTCACAGAGATCCGCCTGCCTCTGCCTCCCGAGTGCTGGGATTAAAGGCGTGCGCCACCACCGCCCGGCTGCCAGTTCCCTTTTGTACATGACCCCTGCTTTGGCAGAGGGAAGAAGGAGGAGAAGCAAAAAGAAAGAAACTGGCCTGAGGTAGGCCCTTAGTACCATGCCTATCATTCATGGGAGTAGAGCACAGTGTCCCAGGTCACTAGAGGCCCTGTATGAAGACAGCGAAGACCTCCATTTGGGGTAAACACGTGGTAGTAAAAGCCTCTAAAACAACGTCCCCACCTTTAGCTCGTGGTTGCCCTCTGACACATGTCTGAATTTAAATAGCCTTGCGACCCATTCCATGAGCATTAGAGCTCTATTTCTCTTCTTTCCTTCTAAGCAGCAGAAATTGAAGGTTGTTTCATGCATGAACACGATGGGCCCACATTCCAGACCTCTATGCCACAGACGAGGGGGAGCAAGACTGGTTAGGAGAAACGTGTGCCTTTGATTGTCACGTGTGGTCCTCTCACATTCAAATCACCCTGGTTCTTTCCACCCAGCCTTCTCCTTGCTTTCTTTCCTTCCTTGCTCCACTTCAAGCATGATCAGGCACTCGTTGCCTGTCTGTTCCTGTGACCCACTGTCGTGAGCTTGTCTGGCCCAGCATGATAATAAGAGTTGTATTTAGGTTTTTGCCTTCTTTTCAGCTTATTAAACTTTGTTGAAGCAAAACACACATGCAGAAAGTTCCCATGGCCTTACCTAGGCAGCTAAATGCATTTTGACCAACGAACACAGCCAGGTATTCCACATGCAACTCAAGGCACTGATGTACTCAGTACCTCAGAAGCCCCCAAGCCTCCTCCAGGCCATTAGTTCCTCAAAGACATCTAGTCTTGTAACTTCTATCATCGTGGTTGCTAGTATGCTCTTAAAAAATAACTTTATACAGTAGAGGCCATATCGTAGGAACTCCTCTTGCCTGAATCCTTTTGACTGACATTAAATTGGTGACACTTTCGGATGACATGTACAATAGTGGTTTGTTGATTCCTACTGTTCAGTGACACACTGTTCGGTGGAAGCCCCCATCGTGTATTTCTCTATTAATAGGAAACTGCATTATTTATAATTTTTGGAAGTTATGTATGACGCTGGTTTTGAGCTTTCTTGATTATGCCTTTCTTTAGAAAACAAATAAATTTATGTTATATGAGTACCTGAATAGATGTATTTCCCATAGTGTGTGTGTGTGTGTGTGTGTGTGTGTGTATCTTGTAGAAATCACAGATTTATAAAACATCACTAATAATTAACAGCCCTTGGCACTACGTGTGACGTTTCATTGCTCCTGAGTCTTGTTAACATTTGATAATAAATGTGAGTCATCCTGATGGCTGAGAAGGAGTATTTCATTGGGATTCAATTTTTATTTCTCTGATGAATTATTAAATTGAGAACATGTTCACAGTTGTTTACATAGTCCTCTCTCCTGGCACTGCTGAGAGCCAAACCCAGTGCCATCCTCCTTCTAGGCAAGCATTCTGACACTCATATAGCCTCAGCCCTCTACAGCGACATTTGTGTGGGTGCAGTGCTTAAGTCTTTGCCCATTTTCTCCTTTGTTGTCTTGATTTGATAGCCAATATATATTCTTCTACTCTGAGACTTCTCTTTCAACTTTCTTTCCTAAAGGTATCTTTTGCCAACTGGAAGTTCTTAATATTATTGTAACTTGATTGAACATTTCTTCCCTTAATTTTCAGTACATTTCTGTCCAGTTTAAGAAATCTTTTATCTACCTCAAAGCTATGATGATATTATCCTACAGTTTCTTCTGGAAGATTTATTGTTTCATATTTCTAAATTTTAACAGCTCAAAAACTGATTGTGTGTGTGTGTGTGTGTGTGTATATATATATATATATATATATATATATACGCACATATGCCTATATATGCATGTTGGGTAGAAGTCAGAACTGATATTTTTTTTTTTTTTTTTTTTTTTTTTTTTTTTTCGAGACAGGGTTTCTCTGTGGCTTTGGAGCCTGTCCTGGAACTAGCTCTTGTAGACCAGGCTGGTCTCGAACTCACAGAGATCCGCCTGCCTCTGCCTCCCGAGTGCTGGGATTAAAGGCGTGCACCACAGAACTGATATTTTAATAAAATTTTTTTCTTAGGAAAAGTTCCAACCTACACTAAACTCTGAGAAAATTATAATAAAAATCTCATGACCACTCCACAGAGAATCCTCTGTTGCTAAATGCCCCATGTTCTCTGTATGCGTGTAACAAAATTACAACCATGACCAGGCCTTTAGAGACTAGCGAATATTCAGATTATCTGGAATGCATGCTCTGTAATTGCTGCTGTTGGAATATTTTCAGTGTACTCTGAAATAGTTCCTTGGACCTGCAGGCTTGCTCCCCGCCCCCATTACAAATGGGCTCATCATTACTCTATCCACTCAAAACCAGGGTAAGACCAAGTCCTTCTGTTTCTAGGAATGGGGTGGGCTTTACTTGGCAGTGCCCTCTTTTGAAGAACCCCAAGTTGACAGATACACTAGCTTCCCAGGACCAGGATGATGGGGAATGAGTTGATCCCTGAAGCGGACACTCCTGCTCAGGGCTAAGGCCCTTTGTCTGGAGACTTCTCAGCGCACACAGGTAGGGTATGCTTCTTATCCCCAAGCTACAGCAGGTAAGAAGGGAGGCCCAGGCAAGACAGTTAATTCTGTGAGCTTAGACTTGGAGACGAGCAGGCTATTTCTGCAGAGCAGTGGTTCCCAACCTTCCTTATGTTGTGACCCTTTAATACAGTTCGTTATGTTGTGGTGACCCCAACTACAAAACTTTTCTCGTTGCTACTTCATAACTGTAATGTTGCTACTGTTGTGAATCATAATGTAAATATCCGCTATTCCGGATAGCTGATACGTGGCCCCTGTGAAAGGGTCGTTCCACTCCCCATACCCCCATATCCCCATCCCTGCAAAGGGATTGTGACCCACAGGTTGAGAACCACTGCTGTAGAGGCCCAGAAAACAAAGGAGGTTTAATTGGAATGTCCTTCACCTGAAGGAGTCAGCTTGACAACACAATTTTAGGGATGTGTCTTCCCGAGAGGTTTCATTTGTTGCTTTGTTTTCAGAGAGTAATCTTTGCTCTGGAATTCAGCTTACCAGCCACATTGCTCAAGGAGTGATTAAAGCAAGGGGCTGGGGATGGGGGTCAGCGCTTCCTCATGCATGCATGTGTCAAGTGCACGAGACGTCTGAAAAGTTGGAAAGGAGCATTCAGGTGAAATGCAAAGGCTTCCAAATTAGAAAAATGTCTCAACGCTTGCGAGGAGAGGAAATACAGTGGGATGGGAGCAGAAACAAAATAACATCCTGATTGAAAAAATGCCAAGGAACACCTGGAGGGAGAGGGGATTGCAGCTAGGAAGGAAACCTGCTCTAGGTAAAGAGGCCCAGCTCTGAGCCAAGCTGAAGACAAAGTGGCTGGCAAGGGTCCCAGTGCACGGCTGGTCCTAAACAAATGCTTCTTGACACAGAGCAGGATGTGTGCAGGACAGGCATCCGAGTGGATTTGCAGCAGGTCTGAAGGGCGTGTGCAACTGCAGGCATCTGTGTAGCTTTGCAACAGTTCTGCATGGTATGTTTAGTTGCAGGCATCTGAATGGCTCTGCAGCAGCTCTGCAGAATGTGTACAGTTGAAGGCATCTGAGTGGATTTGCAGCAGCGCTGTAGGGTATGTGCAGTTGCGGGCATCTGAGTGGCTCTGCAGCAGCTCTGCAAGGTGTGTGCAGTTGCATGCATCAGTGTAGCTTTGCAACAGCTCTGCAGGGTGTGTGCAGTTGCAGGCATCTGAGTGGTTTTGCAGCAACTCTGCAGGATGTGTGCGGTTGCATGCATTTGAGTGGATTTGCGGCAGCGCTGCTGGCACAGACATTCACATTAAGAAGGATGGGCCCTGTCTGCAGTGCAGTCAGCCAAGGTAGACGAGTGAAGAAGCAACTTTGGAAAACTGTCCATCTCCAGGTAGAATAATTACATGGGGCTCGTGGAGATGGGGCATGGCAGGTGTCTGCCTGGGAGGAAAACCCGAGGCAAGTGGTCCTGGCAGTGGTGGAGCTGTCTGTTGCTTTCCCGCATCCTCTGAAGGATGCTCATTCGTCTGGTCTATGCTTCCGTGCTGTGCTGTTAGAATTCACCCAAAGCTTTGACCCTAATCCTGGTGGTGAGAAAGACACAAGCTCACCATTGTAGGGCTTCTACCAAAATGCAATCTCTACGATTCAAGCCCAGGAAACATAGGACCACAATAGATGGTGTTCTGGTACACATGACCATACAGCTCTTTTTCTTTCAAAAAAAAAAATCAGTCTCTTAAGAGACTGAAGAATTGCCTCGGAGTAGAGAAACCTGTGGTAATTTGACAGCAAATGCAAGGTATAATTCCAGATCAGAAAACCAGAAAATTATCTTGGAGGCTAGCATGGCAACAACTGGCAAAGTTATGGGCTGCTGAATAATAAATGGAATCAATGTTAAACATCCTGAGTTGACAATTGCTGCACTGTGTCATAGAGATCTCGCAGCCTTAGGTCCACAGGACTGATACCCTCCCTCCCCTGTGTTCCAGCAGATCAAAGACAGGGAGGTTCTGGGCAGGGTTGGTCAGACCACCAGCTCTCCCCTGTCCTTGCCACCAGGGTGCGCTCTCCAGCATTGCTTTACCTAGTTCACCCCTTGCAGCAATGAGCAAGGGGTAGGGGTCAATTCTCTGAGTTTCACATCCTCAGGGTCAGTTCTCCACATCTATACCTTCAAAGTCAGGTCCACTGTGTTGCCCAGGTGAGCTGTAGGGTCCACTCTCCCAAGTACTACTACAGCTGGTGAGGGGCAGAAACAGCTCTCCCACCTGCCTCAGCAGCTGATGAGTGTGGGGGGAGGGCATCTCTCCACCACCCACACTGTGATTAGACAAATGAGTAGTGGGAACAGCTCTCCCATGCTCACAACCTCGGGGCTGGCTTTACCCACACCTCTGCCAGCAGGGTTGGCTCTACTGTGCTGCCCAGGTGAGGTGCAGGACCTGCTCTCCCAAGTGCTGCAGCTGGTGAAGGATTGCGTCAGGTCCCCTACCTGTTGCAGGTGGTGAGGGCAAGGGGAGGAGGGCATCTTTCCCTCACCCATGCTACCACATGGCCTAAGAGAGGGGAGTGATCGCTCTCCCATTCTCGTGCCCTCAGAGCCAGTTCACCCATGCCCCTGTGAACAGGTGAGCTCTCTGGTGCCGCCCTGGAAAGGTATAGTATCTCTCTCCTGAGTGCTTCAGCCAGTGAAGGGCTGGGCCAGTTCTCCCTAGTGTTCCAGTCAGTGATGGGTAGAGCCCTAGCCTCTCTGCCATTGGTGGTAACAGTAGCCAAGGACATCAACAGAGACCATGGCTGTAACAGAGCCTGAACCGAGAGATCGACCCCAGCGGAAGCCCAGGCCCAGACAGCACCCTGGCCCTGAGTGGCAATGAAACAACCCACGGCAGCCCACTCCTCATCTCTTTTGCCTCTTCGGATATGCCTCTGTCCACAGGACATGAACTATTTTGTCTCTCATCCATTTCACGTCATACATTTGCTCACCATAGCAGTGCCCGTCTGCCTGGTGCTGCGAGGTGCTGGGATCTCCTTGTCCCGCTTAGAGTATTCTGGCTCTGGGCAGGATCATGCTTTCTCATCACAAAGAGATCAGAGTAGTGCCCAACTGTCTGGGCTGGAGACCTCTCTAGAACCTGGGCTAGAAACCCCAGGCTATAATCTGTTGAATTTGGCTGGCTGTAGCTGCATGGCATGGGGTGGAGGGGTTGCTCATATATCCTTGTCCTTAAGGAGGTATAAACAGAATATCTGTAACTTACAAAACACTCCATTCCAAAGGACTGAATGAGAACAATTGCATGTGTGTGTGCACATGTTCACACTACTAGCCTTAAAAAGTAAAATCAAGGTTCTCCTTTACTTTATAGCTAATATCCACTTATGAGTGAGTGCATACCATGTTTGTCTTTCTGGGTCTGGGTTGCCTCACTCAGGATGATTTTTTTTCCTAGTTCATTTATTTGCCTTCAAATTTCTTGATGTGCTTATTTTTAACAGTTGAGTAATATCCCATTGTTTAACACATTTTCTTTATCCATTTTTTTTTCTGAAGTATATCTAGGCTGTCTCCAGGTTCTAGCTATTACAAATAAAGCTGCTGTAAACAGAGCTGAGGAAGTGTTCCTGTATGATTGAGCATCTTTTGGATATTCCCAAAGAGTTTAGGTAGCAAGAAGAGCCCGGGGGGGGGGGGGGGGGGGAGGATCTCCCTGGGACGGGGAAATTGAAGCAAAGTCCTGGTGGACTGGAGGTGGGTAGGGATGGGAACTTGGGGAACTGGATTTGGGGGTAGATTGAGAGATTACGGAAGATGAACGTAAAGAGGGACTCAGGGGAAATAAATACCCCCAAATCTACAAGGATGACCCCAGTTAAGGCTCCAATAATAGTGGCTACTAGCCTGAACTGACCATCTCCTGTGATCAGATTAATAAATTACCCCAACTGTCATCAGAGAGCCTTCATTCAGTAACTGATGGAACAGATAGAGACCGTCAGCCAAACATTAGACTGAGCTCAGGGAATCTGACTAAAGCAGCGAGGAGGAGGGGGGAGGATTGTAGGGGCCAGAGGGGTCAAGAACATCACAAGAAAAGCCCAGAAACTACTAATCTGGCTCATGGGAACTCACAGAGTCTGAACCAGCAACCAGAGAACTGACCTAGGCCTTCTACACATATGTGACAGTTGTGTAGCTCTGCTTACTTGTGAGACTCCTAACAATGGGAGCAGGCACTGTCCCTAATGCTTTGACTGACTCTCGGGAACCTACTCCTCATACGGGACCATCTTGCCCAGTCTAAATACAAAGAGAGGCACTTAATCTTACTGCAACATACATGCTGTGCTTTGGTGATACCCTGCCCCTTTTTGAACAGAAACAGAGGAAGAAGGGATTGGGAGGAAATGGGGGCGGTGTGGAGGTAGAGAGAATGAAAAGAGAGGAGGGAGGAAAAACTGCAGTTAGGATGCAAAATAAATTAATTAGACAAAAATCAATAAGTAAAACCAACAGAAAATTATCTAATGGTTCTTATATGTTGCTAACTTTCATGGCCATAACAATTTTTATTGTAAAACTCTGACTGCAAAAAGTGTAGGGGGCAGGTGCCTGTGGAGCCCCAGGACCTGTGGGTTTGAAATTCTAAGTCTTGCCTTCACCCTTCCCCCAAGACATCAAGGGCAGCAGGGTCATTGCTGTTCCCATCTATGGGAAGATTTGTGGGCCACGCTTTGGCGGTCTTCCTGTCTGGCACTGGCAGACCCTGCCTGCCTCTCCTTTAAAAGAGCGATTTCACTTCCTTGCCTTTCTTTCCTCCTACTAGAAGCTCCCTTGGCCCCTGGCTCAGCAGAGTTTCTGCAACCTTTACTTTCTGAATCCCATTAGTGCAGTAAAGTGCTTAGGAAGCCCAGGAGAGGCTGAACGAGGAAATAACTTCAGTGTCCTAAGCATGTATATTCAGAAGCGGGAGAATCAGTAGCCTTAGGCCTTTCACTGTGATACTATAATAGAGCCGGACAGGTTGGCAGATTCCCCTTTCTCCCTACGTACATGAAGTCAGATATGCCAGTGGGGACCAGAAAAGAAAAATGTCTCCTCCGAGCTAATAAGATCCATAGCAACACTGAGCCCACAGGCGTGCACACAGGTTCTCTCTGGGTGAGCCACAGTCACGGGCACCAGGCCCAGTCTTGTAGCATGCTTTTCCCTACCAGTCAGCTAAATCTAGGTTTTAAATGCAAAGTGTGCATTTCAAGGACATTATATGGATGGATTTGTGACAGTGCCTAGAGGACTTTGGGTCTATAAACTGGAGAATAAATTATAGGGAAATAAATATGGCATTTTCATCATCGACAGTTATAATAGCCTCACGGAATAGAAGGAAACCAGTGGTTTCCTGGAGATGCGCATGTGTAGTAGCACTATGAAAAAGTGCACCGAGCAGGAAATGGAGTTCGGCAAAGTGATGTAAATGGTGCCGTCTAGAGAACCTCACCATTCAGGAGAAAAGGAAGGTGTGTGTGCTTCTGTCCATCCAAGAAAAGTCTGTTTGTAGTCAGGAGTAGGAAGGCAGCTGAACCAGAGTGTCAGTGCTGTGGGGCACCCTCATGGACCACTGGAGAGCAGGCATGTGGGAACGGAAGACCAGGAGGCAGGTGGTTGTTTAGTTCACCTAGGATGTGAGACGATCTGAGCACCAGTGATCCCTGGTGCTCATCGTCTTGTACCTCCAAGGATATTTTTTCTTAGCTAGGAGCCTCCCTAGGCCAGGTATACATCACCAGCAGACCGTCCTACCCACCCCACCCCCACTCCTCAGTCACACCCACACCAGCTGCTCATGCTACAGTGGCACCAACTAGCCCTACAGTCCTGTAGACTTTTGATGAATAGCTTTGCCTCTCAGGTTCCAGATCTGTGTCTTGAATTAGGGGTTTAAGAGGCAGCGCCCATTAGATTTCAGGATCTTGCACTTTGTTGGACACAGGGTGGGCTCATAGACCCACAGTCTGGTAGCTACAGTCTGGACATCCCAACAGGGAAATAATTTGCATTTCAAGGTTGAAACCCCCAAGATCTGTGCTACTTTGTTTTCCTTTTAATAGTGTGTTAAGCAAATTCGTTACAAAGTTACCAGCGCTTCAAATGCCCAGGAGGGTAAGAATTTGTCAGCAAACTCGCCTTAGCAGTTCTCCCTCCTCCTCCCTGTTCTGTTTGCCTGTATTCCTTGTTTGTTTGTTGAGACAGGGTCTTGCCCTATCTCAGGATGGCTTAGAAGTCACAGAAATCCTTCTGTCTCAGCCTCCCATATGGTGGGGTTATGGAATGATTTCTCTCTTTTTATTTCTATTTTTTTTTTTTGCCAGAGTGTGCTAAAGCAAATCTCAAACCTGTCATTTTATTTTTTTAGTTACTTATCTGCACCTAAAGAGTCTAAGACCATTTCTTTCATAAAACCGTGTTAACCACTGTTACAAAATTTCTATTCTCTCTCTCTCTCTCTCTCTCTCTCTCTCTCTCTTATTCATTATTTCTCAATATCATCAAATCCTGTCTTCAGAGTTCTGTGATTGTTATACTATGTCTTTCCCTAGCTTTTATAAAATCATAACTAAACAAGGGTTAATCTACTATTTGCTTGCCTAAGTTATTATGTCTATCTTTTTCTTTTAAAATAGCTTTTCAGCACTCGGGAGGCAGAGGCAGGCGGATCTCTGAGTTCGAGGCCAGCCTGGTCTACAAGAGCTAGTTCCAGGACAGGCTCTAGAAACTACAGGGAAACCCTGTCTCGAAAAACCAAAAAAAAAAAAAAAATAGCTTTTCAACAGTTATTTTCTGTGCACACACAAGCATGTGACCACGCACCATGGTGCATGTGTGGAGCCAACTTGCAAGGACAACTTGCAAGAGTTGGTTCCTTCTGTCCTGTGGGTTCCCAGAGAGCAAACTCAGGTTGGCAGGCTTGGTGGCAACTGCCCTTGCCCACTGAGTCCTATCACCAGCCTCTCCTTTATCTCTTAAGAAGAGTCTTCGTCCTTCATCCTCCTCCTCTTCCTCTGCCCCCTACCTTTCCAGTTACAATATAGAATGTCTCACTTTCTGTATTTGGGTGACTGCTGCTTTATCATGTCTTAACGGAAATCAGCTGAGTCACTCACCTGTAGACATGAAGCCAGATCTAAAGTCTTGACTTGATTCCACCTTATTCATTCCTTCATTTGGTAGCTTGTTTTGGGCAAGAATATTTCTGCAGGGCTTCTACCACGTTTTGTTCAGGTAGACTCACACTGATAACAGTGCCACTACTGACAATCTATTTCTCCCCCAGTACTGAACGGTTGAACTCAGGCTTGTGTCCACTAGAAAGCACCCTTTGTTTGTTTGTTTGGGGGTTGTTTGTTTCCTGAGACAGGATCTTGCTGTGGAGCTCACATCATCATTGAATTCAGAATCTTCCCGACTCCCTCCAATGTGGTCGGATTAGAGGTGTACCCTCCACATTTTGACTTACAGCCAATACCTTGCTAACAAAGTGTGTAATTTTCTTAATATCATCTAATCCCTTCATTCAGAGGTCTCTGATGGACTACAAATGTCTTTTACCAACTGATTTATTTGAATCATAATCTAATCAAGAGCAAGCGCTTTATCATTATTTCTTGTGCTAGCTTACTAAAGCCCTGTAATGAATAAGAATGTGCATATAAACATTTTGTGCTTTTGCAAGTTTATTTTTGGAAACGATAACTAGAAGTGGGACTGCTTCTCAAAAGGTAAATCATACATAATCTTGCTAGAAAGTGAATCAAATTACTAAATCCAATATTCATTTCTATTGCTTCTCCCATCAGAAAGAAACCAACAAAACATACAACTGTGAAAATTTAGGTCTCAGTGAAATCCCTGGCACTCTACCAAACTCAACAGAATGTCTGGAGTTCAGCTTTAATTTCTTGCCTACAATTCAAAATACGACCTTCAGCAGACTCGTAAATCTCACCTTTCTGGATTTAACCAGGTAGGTATTTCAGCTGCTTGCATGCTCTTGACATTTTACTTAAACAAAACCATATTATACAATCCAAGCACCTCTGATACCACCTATAGGGCCACAGATTTATTTATCCTTCCCCAAGGAACACATTTCTGGTAATAAGATATATTGTAAATTAAGGCCAGTCAACTACGAGGAAAGTATTTCAACGGTGCTGTTAAGGAAGGCCTAAAGCAGTGGTTCTCAACCTGTGGTTCATGACCCCTTTGGGGGGGGGGGGCTGAATGACCTTTTTACAGGGCTCACATATTAGATATCCTACATATGAGATATTTACATTACAATTCATAACAGTAGCAAAATTGCAGTTAGGAAGTAGTAGTGGTTGGGAGTCACTAAGCATAAGGAACTGTATTAAAGGCTTGCAGCTTTAGGAAGGTTGAGAACCACTTTTCTAAGGGTATTGATGGCAAAAAAGAAAAAAAAAATCTTGACCAAATCAGATGCTGTATTATGCGGCATGTTAACCCAGCTGGCTATTACTGGGCAATGACATTTTAGATAAAACTCACAGATATCTCTGTTAACATTGTTTGGTTGCTGTTGTTTTGTTTACTTTCTGGTTTGTTTTCTTTTTTTAAAAAAAAAAAAACTTGGTCTCGCTATGTAGCCCTATTCTTCCACCAATTTACTATGTAGACCAGGCTCACAGATATTTTCCTGCCTTTGCCTCCTGAAGTATAGTATTAAAGGCAAGCACCCCTACATCTGGCTTCCATTGACTTTTGATTTATTTGTTATACACAAATTGGATTAAGAATTTCATCGTCTACTCTAGAGATGGAACCATGATTCCAATTGCTAAAATATAACCTGAAAGTTGTATCTGATTGCTGAACCAATGTTTGAGAACAAAGGGGTAGAAGTATCAAAGGCAAGTGAGGGCATACACAAGTTTGTGAGGAAAATGAGGGAAAGGAGGCTGATGCTTTCGTGACATCCGCATCCCTTGTAGCGGCTCTCCACCATGGCCCTTCCCCTCCTGCAGAGCGGGAGAACAAGGGACCATAGTCACCTTTTAAGTGCCACTGTGAGATACCGTGGCCAATATCACTACCTACTGGTGGGTGAATGAGGGAACCATCAGCATGCACTTGTGCCAACAAAGAGGTGTGCACTCCTGTGCATGTGTGTGCGATCAATCCAGTCTTTTTAGATTAATATCAAGATTGTGTTTTCTGGGTCTTTACTGTTCTTCAGTCAAGGGGCATTTTCTCATGTATCATTCGACACACGATAGTTCTTCATAAAACCCTTTTGTATTTAGCTGATGAAAAAAGAGGGCAAGACTATAGACCAGTGATAGACAGTGTGCTTAGCATGTGTTAGGACCTGGATCCAGTGATAGACAGTGTGCTTAGCATGTGTTAGGACCTGGATCCAGTGATAGACAGTGTGCTTAGCATGTGTTAGGACCTGGATCCAGTGATAGACAGTGTGCTTAGCATGTGTTAGGACCTGGATCCAGTGATAGACAGTGTGCTTAGCATGTGTTAGGACCTGGATCCAGTGATAGACAGTGTGCTTAGCATGTGTTAGGACCTGGATTCAATCTTTGCTAACAATTCAGCCCCCCATGAGAAATTAATAAAGGTTGTATCTTACTCATGGTGTTACATATACATACACATACACATATGTGTGTGTGTGTGTGTGTGTGTGTGTGTATAGTGTCTCCTATGTGTTCTGTGTGATATACTTTATACTAAATTAAACAGTAAGTCACAGTTTGATTTTTACAATCACTGGGTTTTTTCTTACAATTAAAAATAATCCCTGAGTGTTCACTCTAAAGGGGTAAAGACTACAAATCAAAGTGTTCAGAACTAAGGCTGTTCATTAACCCAACAAATTATTCTGTGGGCATGGAGGAAAGTTCTACTTTACTTTTTAGTGGTACTATTTTGCTATTGCACACGAGGGATTTCTTGATTCATTGTTATGCTGGTGTTTTGCTCTTTTTGTCCTCGTAAACGTGCTTGCCAAATGCTCTTATCTCTTCGAGGTGCCAGATTTACTGGATACATGAAGATACCTTCCAAAGCCAGCGTCAGCTAGACACACTTGTGCTAACTGCAAACCCGCTGATATTTATGGCAGAGACAGCACTCAATGGGCCCGCGTCACTGAGGCACCTGTTCTTCACCCAAACAGGAATGTCCAGTCTGGACTTTATCCCTGTGCACAATTTGAAAAGCTTGGAAAGTTTACATCTTGGAAGTAACCATATTTCCTCCATTAAGCTCCCCCAAAACTTCCCCACAGAGAAGCTGAAGGTTCTCGATTTTCAAAATAATGCCATCCATTACCTATCTAAAGAAGATATGGGATCTCTACGGCATGCCACTAACCTGAGCCTTAACTTAAAGGGAAATGACATTACAAGGATAGAGCCTGGGGCTTTCAAGTCAACTGTCTTCCAAAGTTTGGACTTTGGAGGGACTCTCGACTTGCTGGTTATATTCAGGGGTTTGCAGAACTCTACTGTTCAGTCTCTCTGGCTGGGGACATTTGAGGACATTGATGATAAAGAAATTAGTTCTTCAGTGTTCGAGGGCCTCTGTGAAATGTCAGTTGAGAGCATCAACCTGCAGAAGCATCACTTCCTCAACATCTCGTCGAATACATTCCACTGCTTCACCAGCCTCCAGGAACTGGATCTGACAGCCACTCACCTGAGACAATTACCCTCCGGGATTGTGGGGCTACACAACCTCAAGAAATTAGTTCTCAGTGCAAACAAGTTTGATAACTTGTGTCAAGTCAATGCTGCCAGCTTCCCCTCCCTTACACACCTTTACATCAAAGGCAACGAGAAGAAACTTGCCCTTGGTACCAGCTGTTTAGAAAACCTAGAAAATCTTCGTCTGCTTGATCTAAGCCATGATGACATCGAAACTTCTGACTGCTGCAACATGCAACTCAAAAACCTGTCTCACTTACAAAGCCTAAACTTGAGCTATAATGAACCCCTGGGCCTAAAGACCGAGGCTTTCCAAGAATGTCCCCAGCTAGAACTCCTGGATTTGGCGTTTACCCAATTACATGTTAATGCTGCACAAAGTCCCTTCCAGAACCTCCATCTTCTGAAGGTTCTAAATCTCTCCCACTGCCTCCTTGACACCAGCAATCAGCATCTCCTCGATGGCCTGCCAGCACTCCAGCATCTGAACTTACAGGGAAACCGATTTCCAAATGGGAATATTCCAAAAACTAACCCGCTTCAGATCCTGGAAAGTCTTGAAATCCTGACTTTATCATTCTGCGATCTCTCCTCCATAGACCAGCAAGCCTTTGCTCAACTTAAGACAATGAATCATGTAGACCTGAGCCACAACAAGCTGACATCTAGTAGCATCAAGGCTCTTAGTCATCTTAAGGGGCTATACCTCAATCTAGCTTCGAATAGCATTGGCATCATCCCTCCTGACCTCCTCCCCATCCTGTCTCTGCAGAGGACCATCAATTTAAGACAGAATCCCCTGGACTGCACTTGCTCGAATGTTTACTTTTTGGAATGGTACAAAGAAAACATGCACAGAGTTGAGGACATAGAAGCCACTCTTTGTGAAAATCCCCCATTGCTGCGGGGAGTCAGGCTATCTGATGTCACCCTGTCATGCAGTATCACAGCTGTGGGCATTTTCTTTCTCACTGTGTTCTTGCTTTTGTTCACCGTTGCATTGATTTTCGCAGTGAAATATTTTCTCAGGTGGAAATACCAACACATTTAGCTCAAGGTTTCCAGAGAAGGCAGATAAACTGATTTATCAGAATTATCCTAAGTAACTGTCATCCACAGGTGACCAGAATTTTCTTGTTCCTTGTGCTGGGCTGGGGTTCATTGAGCTTTCCTGAACATGTCTTACTCATTTGAATCTCCCATGATGCTGTGGTTAGAGGCCCAGGCACTGCTGTGAGAGACAGAGCCACTTCCTCCTGTGAAAAGTGACCCACAACCACTGAACCCCCTATCTGAACCCCACCCATCTGAGAAAGGAGAGCAACACGCATCAGGGCCCCCACCCTCTGCCCAACCTGGCTATGCTGGGGCCAACCCTGTCTTCTCTCTCTCTCTCTCTCTCTCTCTCTCTCTCTCTCTCTCTCTCTCTCTCTCTAACTTCTGACATTTTGCTTGAGGCTGAGCGCTCTGTAATTGAGCCATTTGGGAAAGTTAGGCCCCAGCAAATTCTCAATGCTCATTTCAAATGACAAAAGGTAAGAAACACAATGAATTTAAAAGACAAGACAAAGTAATAAATTCCGCTCTCAACCAGATTCTATTAGTCCCTCAGTTATTTCCTTTCCGAGGTCTTGAGAAACCCCTAGGGTGTCAACAGTACAAAACTTTGAAAGCTTCTCCCTGACCCATCCCTGAAGGTCGGATTTCATTCATTTCCCAACAAGGGGGTTTCCCTCCTCCTGTCGGCTATTCCACCTCTCAGGTTGCAAACTTAGAGGTGGGCTGTGGTCCAAACAGCTCATTTTATTCCCCAGGTTTCTGGTCCTTGGACCTCTCTCCCACAGGAACAGGGAGATGATTGTCTGGTTCCCAGGCTAGCCTTCCAAAGCCTGTTCCCTTCAGAGAATATTGAGGAACACCCTCACAAGGGAACCTTGTGTATTTATGTGTCCCTGCAGACTAGCTGTCGGGAATAGGACAAGGGAGAAGAGATTTCTGTTCAGTCTAGGGGTATTCCCAAAGGCTATGGCAGTGACAGACAACATGGCGCTGTTGAATGCAGATAGACAGAGAAGACAGGGCAGTTGACAATGTCACAACTTAATTCCTCCCAGGTCTCAAAATCCTTCTGATGCAGTCTGAATTACTAGTTGAAACTCAGTGACTGTGATGTTTGCAATTACTGTTCCCTGAATCCATGGAGTTAAGCAACAAGAGACTGATAATATTTTTTAAATATTGCACAAATACTAAGTATATATCTTACTTCATTTCATCATTCCCTGAACAATCTATGTACACAGCATATATACCGTGTTATATATTGTTAGGAGACAATACAAAGAATATGAAAAGATCATGTAATTCGTATGAAAATACTATTCTATTTTATTTTGTAAAAAGGACTTGAACATTTGCGGTGTCTGGTATCTGTGAGGACTCCCGGACCCAATTTCCCCATGAAAACCAAGGAACTGCTACATAAGACCATGATTAAATTTCCTAACCAATTTGAGGTTAGAGATGTTAGCTAATAATGAAATGCTGGTCAAATGCCAAATGATTGACCAATGGTGACATCTCATCAGAATGATAAGAGCAGCCACGTCTTCCCTTTGCCCCTGCAAAAGCTGCTTAGTTAGGTAGGTGGCAGCTGGGATGAACCTCTTCCCTACTTAGGGACTTTAGCCTTTCTCGCATGGTTGTTCCTTCCTCTGGGAGCCCCTCTGGAAGCAGTCAGTTCTTAAATCCCTGAGACTTGCAGCTGGGTTTCCTCTTCGGAGAGTGGCTTTTTCCTACACAGCCAATCCAAAGCCGACGGTGAATGACGATACAACTAGAGAGAACTCTCCAGCTCCTTTATCGTCTTTATGGCTCCTCCATGTCTGGAATCACGGCTGGGATATGATACGGTTTCAGGGTGTGTGTGCTCATGCTCGCCCATGAATACTCACATGGACGCCAGATGTTGACGCCCGGTGACTGCTTCACCATCTTCCTGACCCCTCACTGACGGTAGATCTGTCTCCCCATGTTGCTCTATCCCAGCCCTGAAGTTTTAAAAGCACACCGCTCTACCGGTCTTTCTCATGGGTGCTAGGGAGCTGGACTCAGCCGGCAGGCTTGTGCAGAGAACACTTTGCTCACTGAGCCTTCCCCCACAGCCCTGATGCTTTATATTGTGAATAATTAATTGCTGAGATTCTGTAGGCCTTTGGTCCCTGAGGCTTTATCAGTGGTTACTACATTGGCTAAGCCTATCCCCGCTTACCCTTAGCTCTGGTCAACATCTCCAGAGCTTCCTGCACTGGCCCTCCCACACATTTCTCACCAGAAATACCCAGAGCGATCTGGTAATAAAGGATGCCTATGCCAAGCCTCCAGTAATGAGGATATTGTCACAGAGGTTAACCCTGGATTCCTAGTCAATGACGAGTCCCTGTAACATTCCTTCCTACTCTTCATGTTGTTCCCCTACTTCCCCCATCTCAAAGTACAGATGGAATCCACATTCAGAATGCCGTCTTAGGAAACACCAACCCTGTCCGGATAGCCTCCAGAACCATTCCCACCTGAGTGGCCGTTCCTTCCACTCAGAGTCAAGATGTCGCCTGGGCTCTAGCTGCTGCCAAGGGCCATGTCTGGGTTCGTGGTCTAGCTACAGCTGGGGTCTGTGTGGATGTTTGTGGCCTGTGTCACCTCAGGAGACCTTAGGAACCATGTGAGATGAAATCAGAAGGCCATGCTGAGCCGGCCCCACCCTTTGCTGGCCCTGGGAAAGCTGGCCTTGGACACTACAGCAAGAGAGCTGGCCCCTGCACATTACAGAGATGACAACCACTCCTCACCACAGGCCAGGGGGAACCGACCCTAAGGGCATGAATGTAGGGGAGCTGACTGACCAGGCTGGCTACCACCCAGCCCCACACCCTGGCCTTGGGTTGACCCCATCTAGGACCTGCTGTAGTTGGCAAAGGAACTGGTCCTTTGGAATGATACCCACAGGATCTCCAAGACTCGTGGCCACTACAGGATATCCCAGGGGATCCAGTGATGGTGGAGTACCAGAAACCAGAGGCCTTAAACCAGACCAGTGACTCCTTGTAATGAACATTTGCCAGTAAAACTGATGGGATAAATTGGTATCCTATATGGCACACTGAAGCCCCCAATGCCTTCAGGATGAATGGAGAGGTGTTGCAGAGGCAGGAGAGAAGGAGAAGCAAGGAGATTTTTATATTGTGGTTTTTGTTTTGTTTGGGTTTGGGTTTTTTATTTGTTTATTTCTGCTTTTGTGTGCTTGCTTGCCTACTTTGATTTGTTTCCTTTTTGGGGGGTGTGCACAGTGGGTATGAGGGAGAATATCAGGGGACTGGGAGGTGAGCAAAATTGGGGTGCATGATGTGAAACTCCCAAAGGGTCAACAAAGAAGCTAAATATTAAGTTAAAAATAGATAGATAGATAGATAGATGATAGATAGATAGATGATAGATAGATAGATGATAGATAGATAATAGATAGATTATAGATGATAGATAGATGATAGATAGATAGATGATAGATAGATAGATGATAGATAGATAGATAGATAGATAGATAGATAGATGATAGATAGATAGATGATAGATAGATAGATAGATAGATAGATAGATAGATAGATAGATAGATAGATAGATGATAGATAGATAGATGATAGATGATAGATAACACCAACCCTTGGGTCCCCTGTCTATTCTGTCAAATATCAGCTGATTCTCGCCTTAGGGATATAAACTAAAGATGGGAAATACTAATTGTGTAGCTAGCACTCTATAATACTTAACATATAACTTGGAAAAACCAAAACATTCTGCAGAAAACCTCTGCTTCGGATGCATTACACTAATGTTCCCACCATCTTAAACCTTGGCAAGACCTAACTGCCCATCTTGTTCTTGTTTGTCAGGCCCACCCCACTTGGTGCCCTGTGACTTGGCGTTCCAAAGCACCACACTGACCCAAGGCTCGGCGACAGCTCCGCTGTATTAAACACCAATAAATTCACCCCACAGAGTCAGGAAGGGAGCTTTTTGATGGCTGCTGTCAATTTTATTGCTTTATCTGGTTACTAGGAGAGGATCTGTAGACATCGTGCATTTATTGGTTTTATGTATTGCATGTTGTTGTGCCTCTGACAAGCTACACCTATAAAAATGTGTTATTATTGCATGATGCAGCCCAGTGAGCTGACCCTGCATTTCAAAGTGTACTGAAGCAAATAGCATTGAAGTCCATAAAAGCTGACTGGCCTCCATCACAAAGGACTCTCTGCGTGAGCTGCAGCTCCTATAATCCAGCAAAGAATTATACCCTTCCCTGTACCGGCAGCCATTGCTATTAACTGAGCACAGCACACTTCCAAACACAGGTATTATCTGAAAAATTCTAAGACAGGATGCTTTCTATTGCTCTGATTTGTCCAACTCTTTGAGAGGACACGAGTATAATTTTGAAGTTTACAAAAGAAAGAAATAACTGGTTTGCCGGTGTAAAGGAGAGTTTCCACCAGTGTTTTCTCTCTTTGAATGCAGAAGAGGCATTTAAGTACAGCAATAGAAAGTGGTTATCTCTAAGCCGGGAGGCAGATGCTGGGCGTGTTAAGAATGCAACTGTCTAGCACAGTGGGGGTTAGCCTGTGGTAAAGAGGAATAGCCTAGCCTATTGTAGCTCCCAAGCCTAGTTGAACCCCAGAATCAAATGGAGAATTCTTGGCAAAACAGAAGTCTTCAACCTACATCTGGATCTCTGCCCCCACTTTCTGCCCAGTGATTTTTATATAAAAATCATTTCTAATCTCTGTTTTATCAACCAACAGCAGAAGCTCGTTAGGCTCCACGATGCACAGAAGCTAGAGACTGTCTTCATATCCCAGGGAAGGAAGTTTTCTTCCAAAAGTTGGACAGAGGTAATTGGCAAAGCCAAGTTCTGAGGGTCAACATCCTGCCAGGCAACTTGGCAGTGTCTCTTGCCATCACAGCTGGGCTGCAAGGCACTGCCCCTGAAGCACTGCTGTCTCTCTTCCCTACCCACCGTGCTGCTTGCTAACAACTTGAAAGTGAAATAAATCATGAATTGAATATTATGGAAGTTGGAAAGAACTTGTGGCTTATGGTGAAAGTTTATCATTGCTCAGGAAAGATTAAGCAGGGAAGATCATGGAGGCTCCTCTGCCCTTTCTACCTAATGTTTTCTGAGTGCCTGGCTGTGGCTCTAAACCTGGCAAAGGACAGCAGAGGGCAAAGAGGCCCTCAGGGCATTCAAGCACTCATTTCCCTCCCCCTTCTCTTATTTGGCCCACAGGCCTTCTTCATCCCTTCCTGTCCCTTCCTCCTCCCCTCCGTTGTCCTCTAGACTGAACTCAAACTCTTTATCCTCCTGCCTACCTCCTGATTTGGGAAATATGATGTACACTATCACATCCAGCTAAGTCCATGAGCTCTATAAATAGCTTGGATCTCCCTTTTTTCTCTTATAAATAATCTAACCACAATAACAAATAAGTGATTAAGTAAATTAGGGGATGTTCTGAAAAAAATTGGGAGATACTAGGTGTTCTTAGAAGGAAGAACTTAATGCTGTAAAAATGTCAATCTGATGGAAACCAGAGAAATATATATCAAAATGGGATAAACATTAATATCAATTAGAATAACACCAACAAAAACCTGAAAAAGTGGGGCTGGAGAGAGGGCTGTGTGTTAACAGTGCTTGCTGGTCTATCATGAGGACTGGAGTTTAGATCCTCGTGCCCACATCAAGTGGCTCACAAGTACCAATAACTCCAGCTCCAAGGGATCTGATGTGTGCTCTAGTGTTTTCAGGCCCATGAACACATATACAACACCACACACACACACACACACACACAAAACTAAGATGTTTGTTTGACAAAACAAAAGGAAAAGGCTGGAGAGGCAAGGAGGTTGGGTGTAGGGTTTGAGGCGCTACATGCCGTGCTTGTGGAGTTATAAATAGCTTGATTCAGTCCCTTCTAGAACAATAATCAGTCAAATTCGTGACTTGAACAAATTCTCCTCCAGGGTTATATCCCAAGCAAGCGTCATAGGTCTGCACAGACTTCCCTCCCAGCATTATTTATGGAGGGGAGATTCACAGCAATTTGAGAATTCATCACTAGGAAAGCGTAAAAGTTTAACAGGGAAGGTGGACATGTCATGGAAGACACTGTACAGTAGTTAGAAGTGATGGGTTAGACACAACCATAGCGGGATTTTATTGTAAATACCTTTAGACAAATTAAGTTTAGACAAATTGAATTTGGCAGAGTATATTTGAGCAAAGAAGGATTCATGAGTTGGATATACTTTATTTAACCTGTGGCGGCTCAGAGCACTCCCTCCAGCAATGTGAGATTTATACGCTGTAAGAGACAGTGACATGCAGAAACAGCTCCATTGGCCACAGCAGTCTTTGCCTTATTTAGGCAAGGTATATTGAAGAATTCTCCTAGTAGGAACTAGTCTAACCAACAGCTTGTGACTGGCTGGAGCTAAGCTGCTCTGATTGACTACAACTCCGGGAGTATGTTCTTAGGGCAGCCTGCATTGTACCTTTGAACTTAGTTGCAATCTCTGTTTAGAGGCGGCTCTATGCAGGGAACCGACAAAGCCCTGAGAGTGAAATCCCAAGTGAATGTGTGCTGTGGACATGGACACAGGTGTGTCCAGGACCTCAGAGCCTCAGACCCTTGAAGGAATGGCAAAGCCTACCCTCTACATGCCCAGGATGACGTTCAGAGGAAAATGGCAAGGCTTTCCTCTGGCCCATGTCTGGTGTTAATAGCGGTACAGAAAAAAACGTCCATGGTAGCTCCCTCCCTCTGGGTGTTTATGGCCTGAAGACTGCTCCCCTACAGAGAGTGGTCCTACAACGATAAACTAAACCTGCTTCCTTGATGCAGCTGTGCACTATAAACCCTGCCTCCTTGTTTATCTCTGTGCAGTAATACCCCACCCCCATACACACAAACTCAATTGTTTACAATAAATGCCTTGAACTTCCAGGTGGTGTGGCTTCTCCAACAGAGATCCCAGACCACAGGTTCCCAGCTTTTCTGTGTATGTGTCTGTGTGTTTGCCTTTTCCTATTCACTGGCCCCTGCCATGTCCACATCCCTGGGAACATGATAGATCGTGCGGCTGTACGCCAACTTAAAGACATACATTTTCTTCAGAGGCAAACCACATTGGTGTGCTAATACAAATTTAAAAGGTATGTGTATAAAACGATATATATTTTGAAAATATAACCCAAAAGATAAACCACCAACATGGTTGATTATTTTTTGGGAGGGGGCATAGAAGAGAATGTCAGGATAAATTAGGCAAACTTTAGGGTAAGATTGATGTACCCAGAAACTAAGGAGTAAGATGACCTCCACCTCTGCACCAGTTATATATTCTCTCTCTCTCTCTCTCTCTCTCTCTCTCTCTCTCTCTCTCTCTCTCTCTCTGGCAAACATAAAATGAAATATGTGCTCTCTCTCATAAATAACTGCAGAATATACTTGTACTTGTATTTTGATATTCAAGCAAAAGAGGGTTCCCAATGGCACACCCACTACTGCTTCGTTATTCAGAGAAAGGGATTGTATTTTCTCATTGCCCAGATAAAATGCATGACAAGTGCCACTTAAGGAAGGGTTGCTTCAGCTCAAGGTTTGGGGAGTAAAGTCCATTGTTACAAGGGAAGCATGCAGCAGGAAATTGGGGAGGCTAGTTACATTGTGTCCTGGTCAGCAAGCACAGAAGTGAATACCAGGACCTGGGGACTTCCTCCTCTTATGCCTTTTAAAAAGTCAGGGATTTGAGTCCTTGGGTGGTGTTGATAGGTCTTTCCCAGTTAACTCCTCTAGAAACCCACATATAAGGAGGTAAAACAAGATAACTGGGTTTCCCGAAGACTTCTGTTTCTGCAAGGCTGAAGAATAAAGAGTCCTGGCTTGAGGGAACTGCACATCCTGGGGAAAGGACACTATTTTAAATAATAGGATATCTTTATGAATTCTTTGAGGATGACACACAACGTATTTCACCCATATTCTTCCCCTGCTTGCCCTCCTAACTCCTCACAGATCCACCCACCCCTCATCCCTCCAGCTTTGTGCCACTTTCTTTTGTTTTTAAACAAACCATAAAGTACAGCTGGTGCTGCTCACGTGCTCGCGGGTGTGGGGTGTAGGGCTCTCCACCGGAGAATGGCCGGCTTACTAGGAGTCCAGCCCTTAAAGAAAGTTGACGCTCCCTCTCCCAGAAGTCCTCAGCTCTCAACAGCTCCTCAGTTAGGGGTGGGACTAACTGAAAGATACTAATTTTATTATTTGTGTCTTTAAATGCAATGATTGCACCCAGCCTTGGGGAATCACTTGACTGTCTTCCTGCTAAAGACAGAGGGCGCCATCACTGCCCAGATGAGGAAGGGAAGGCATCACAGTGGGTCAGAACCACTTTGGATCCAACAAGAATAGGTGTATCTCCAGCCTGGGAAAATCACTTTAACATAGCACCACTTAACAGGGCGAATATATTCCAAAGTGACAGAACACTGGGGCAAAGATATTTATTTAAGGTTAGTGCTTAAGGATATGGTCAACCAGGTTGATACATAAATTCTCGCTGCAGCAGGCTTGCAGTGGGTCCCACAAACATCTTCATCCTTCACCTCCCTGCTGCTGACAGCCATCTCCAGGCAGAGCTTAATGAAACAGAGGATGGGTAGTGTTAGGAATATTTCCTAAGCAAGCTCTCTGACACGCAAAAATTCCCAATCAAGCCAAATCAAAACAAGCCAAACTAAGAAATATCCAGGTTTAATGGAAGATCTGCGCCCTCGGGTGGTCCTGAGGTGGAAACCGGGAAGCTGTGGAAACGCGACCCCCCAGGAGGGAGAAAGAGAGACCACGTGTTTTTCTTTTGGGGGATCACTTTAAGTACGCTGGGGAAGTGGTCCTGACCCGGGGTCAGGACCTGACCTGCTGGGATTTGAAGTCCAGACCAGGCCTGGGGACTGGAATAGATGCAAGGGACTGGGACCTATGCTCCCAACCTAACAGGTAGTTTTAAGGAATGGTTTCACCATGTTAATAGACTTTCAGTAGAGCCATGTACCCTGGCCAATGGGTCTTTCTTCTTCTTCTTCTTCTTCTTCTTCTTCTTCTTCTTCTTCTTCTTCTTCTTCTTCTTCTTCTTCTTCTTCTTCTTCTTCTTCTTTTGGTTTTTAGAGACAGAGATTCTCTGTGGCTTTTTGGAGCCTGTCATGGAACTAGCTCTTGTAGACCAGGCTGGCCTCGAACTCACAGAGATCCGTCTGCCTCTGCTTCCCGAGTGCTGGGATTAAAGGCGTGCACCACCACCGCCCGGCTTGGGTCTTTCTTCTTCTCATATCTGAATATGCTGGACCAACATGGCATTGACTACACAGAGACCTTGGCTCTCGAGACTGATTCTGCTCCATACAATCCCTCCCCACCTTTTGCAGTGTTCATCTACAAAGCAGTATTGTGATATTAAAGAAAATTTTGAGAGATGTAAGGATTTGGGCTAAGAACCGACAATGTGTCTAACACCATAGCAATATCGTGTTTAATCACAGTCAATGAATTTTGGCTGGCTTCACAAGGCCCTGCAGCTAGATAATTAGGCCACAAACGACCAACTAGTTAAGTGTAACCAGCTGGCTAAAAAGAGTTGACAAGCTGCAGCTTTAATCCCTCGCTCCTGTTTTCTTATTGATACTCTCTGTTGCTGGGGCTTCTCGGAGCCTGTTCAGGGAGCTGCCCAATGAGTCTGTTTCACTCGGATTTGACTAGGTATGATTGGCTGAAGGGCTTTTTAACAGTCTTGAAGGAGTCCGTGGGTCCAACGCAGAGTCTCCAGACCCCGGAAGCACTGAGTCTCCACACTCAAGCCTGGTGGGCATATTGTGGTAACCGAGTCCTTGCTTTCTATCTGGGAGTCAAAAGGTATGTTTTCTCTTGGCTTCTGAAGCTCCATGGATTTGTGTTTTCTGTTATCTGAGTTTGATTGGGAGAACTTTCAAATCAAAACTGGGGTTGAAAGTTTTAACCAGAAACAAGACCAGTTCCTCTTGAAGAAGTCTTCAAGGTCTGACTGGGTCAGCTAGATACTAAACTGGTTTCAGCTGGAACAGGAATAGGCCCTTTGAAAAGAGCTCAAGAGTCTCATTTTCTTAGACAAGAAAACCGAACTGGGTTCCCTAGATAAGAATGGCTGGGTTATGGAATCATCGTAGGTTGAATGATGCTGTGAGAGAGGCGTGACCTTAGGGGTGAGTGCCAAGGGTCAGTTTGTGCTACGGGAAGACAATAAGAGTGCTGTGGACTTTGTGGTAGGGAAGGTCCAGGGTCTGGAACTCTGGCTGATTTGACTGCACGAGACCCCCAGCATGTGTTTACTGTTACTGTTGTTTGCTTGATTTTTACATGTGCATGTTGTGTTTCACTGTTCCTGTTTTACTTTGTTCTCTAGAACTATCTTAGAAACACAGAGACTATACCAAGGTAGTTTTAATATAGATGGAATTGTTTATTTGTGGGGTAGTTTAGACAAGGTGGAAAGACATCAAAGAAATAAGATTGTATATGTTGCTGCTGTGGTTGGGGATGGCAACCAGGGCCTCTCTTGGGCTAACAAAGAGCTCTAGCACCGAGTTATATCCCTCCAGCCCTTAGGCTCATGTTCAGAGAGCACATAGAAACTTTTGTAAATGGCCAAATAAAGGGGGAAAGAGAGCTGTTGTAGAGTTGCATTCTCAGATGAGCCAGGTCTATTTCTTCAGGCAGCTTTGTGATATCACACACCTTAGTTCAGCAAAGGAGATGCTTTCCTGCCCTTCCTATTAACAGGGTTTGTGTTGACCTCAACTGCACAAAGACTGGTTTGCAAAACTGCCAGTTGTTAGTTACTCCTTAAGATCTATGTTTATTGAAGGGAATCTGCATGTGTACGGGCAATTTTATTCCTAAAGGGACTACCCTCTCTGTGCATGGCAGGAGAGGGAAGAAGATATTTCTGGATACTTTCCCGGGGAAAGAACAAAGACATTGCCCTATGTATCTCTGACCAGGTACACTTGAATGGGCTTCCTGTGTGTGTTCATCTCTGGAGATGTTGGTCTGCGGGCATGAAATCTGATTCCAACCAACAACCATAGGGTATAATGATAAGTCACAAAAGGGGACTCGAACCCTTGGAGAAATGAGTAAAATGGAAAAAGGGGCAAAGAAAATATCTTCCAAGTGAAGTACTTTTTTTTAAATGATGGAGGCGCCCTCAGAAGGACCCTTGAGATGGTTTTAACAAGTTCTGTCTGGTTGTAATGGCATTTTCTGTCATGTGATAGGCCAATCTTCAGAGGACTGTAAGAGCTGAGTCCTTTGGGAGACTCTGTCTTTAAGAAACTGGAGAACCGAGTTGTGTGGTGGTGGTGCATGCTTTTAATCCCAGCACTTGAGAAGCAGAGGCAGGCAGATATCTGTGAGTTCGAGGCCAGCCTGGTCTACAGAGTGAGTTCGGGTAGACAAGGCTACACAGAGAAAGCCTGTCTAGAAAAAGCAAAACAAAACAAAAGAAAAAAAAAGAAACTGGAGACCTTTTACTTTGGGGCTCATGTGGCTGCAGATGGATAGAAATTTATTTATTTATTTATTTATTTACTATGTATACAATATTCTGTCTTTGTGTATGCCTGAAGGCCAGAAGAGGGCACCAGAACTCATTACAGATGGTTGTGAGCCACCATGTGGTTGCTGGGAATTGAACTCAGGACCTTTGGAAGAGCAGGCAATGCTCTTAACCGCTGAGCCATCTCTCCAGCCCAGATGGATAGAAATTTATGAATGGATTTTTTCCTAGTTTCTAGAATCTTTCTGAAGTTTTAGGGTCCAGTTGTAATGAATTATATGCTGAAAACTTATGAACTGTCAGATTGTTTTCAAATATTATATACTAAAACAGAACACTAAATCAGAAGTATTAATTCTGATTTTATTGTGCATTTAAGGAGGAAGTGAGGCGGGGTAACTTAGAGCCTGACTTTGGGAAATACTCTGATTACCTTTGAATGGAATAGAATACTAGAAATTGTTTTGAAGAAAAGAAGACTATTTACTGTTTTCAATGGAAAAAAATATGTAAAGTGACTAATTGGAAAATATTGAATAATGGAACCTATTCATTTAACAGACATCTGACTGCCCAGGTAACACATTATATAGATACAGATACCTGACTGCCCAGGTAACCCATTGTTCTAGCACCACGAACGGATGACAAGTGGGATGGATACAGTTCTCTGTCACAGAGTGTCATGGGAGAAAGAGCTACATATGTATTCTATTATAGGCAATAGAATACAGAAAATCAGCAATTATGTTAAGTGTTGCTAGGAGAGGCTGCCCATGCACAAACCTCTCTGTCAGTATCTGCACATTGCTGAACTGATGGGCTAAAGTCACAGATGTCTTTCTTCTGCCCTTTATTTAATATGATTCAATATGCTGGTCTGTTAGGGGTGGATAATGGACAAATTCTGCTAGTGGAATATCTTGGAATCATGGCAGTAGAGAAAAGCCGGGTGTCCTTGGGTCTGTTTGTAGTCACGAAAACAATTGTTTTATTAGGAAATGTTTCTAGACATCCAAGCGGTGTGATGCCGGAAAATGCTGACACCAAGTGTTCTCAACTGTTCGTAAGCTTTCAGAGGATATGAGTCTAAGAGGTGAAAACATTAACAAATGGTTATTGATTGTGTTTCAACTAATGATTGATTGGAAGAAATTTTAAATTTCCCTTCTGATTGCCTCAGTAACCTATTTTCCTTAAAGTTCACTGGGTCTCCATGTCCTTGGGTAATTTTCTAAAATTTCTCTTGCTATTGATATCCAGTTTCATTCTCTCTAATCAGAAATGGTATAGGATATCATTTCAGATGTTAAACAGGTTAAAATTTCTTTTTTTTTTTGACTTGATCCATGGCCTACAAATTATTACAATTTCTTATTTATAGATTGAGAATTGCATACATGCATATAGTGTGTTTTAATCAAATTCATCTCCATTTGCTTCATTCCAGAAACTTCCCGCTCCCCCACAACTTTCCCCTCCATACACTGTGTACTTAAAAAAAAGCAAAGCAAAGCAAAACTCAGAGTCTCATAGCATTGCCTATGTGCATGGGTACAGAGCCGTCCATACATCTTTTAGATTAAGAATGGCGCCTCAGGGGAGCATCACTGAAGAGAACGGATTCCTCCTCTCCTAGCAGCCATCAATCCCTAATAGTTATGATTTCATGACCATCTCCTGTCTCCGTGGTGGAATTTCGTAGGGACTGAGCTTCTGCCAGTCTTGTGTCTGCAGTCACAGCCCTTTGTGAATTCCTGTGTGCAACAGCCCTGCCGTGGGAGGCAAACACGCTGTTTTGCTGCAGATCTCCACTGTCTCTGTCTCTTAACGGGCCCCTCTGAAGTGGTCTCTGAGCCTTGAGGGGAGACAATATGATATAGATGTGTTATTTGGGGATGATCAGTCCACAATTTTTTTATTCTCTGTATTTGACCAGCTGTAGGTCTCTGTAAAATTGCCATCTAATGGGAAGAGAAGCATCTCTGATGAGGACTGGAAAATGCATTAATTTGTAAAGATAAGAACTCATGAAACGGTCTATTGCTGTGCCCGTGTAGCAGAATAATAGTATTAGGTTTGCCCCTGAGGACCTGTGACCTAGAAAGCCATGGGACTTTTACCAGTAAATGGTATCAGGCATGAGGTCTGTTTTGTGTATGTAACAGGCTTTAAAACAGTCTGAAAGTTAAACAGACACTTCTACTACATTTACGTCATTATTATACCACTGGGCATATCTTGCCAGGCCAGGTTTTATTATAGCTCCTTGGGTTTACAGCAGGGTGTGACTGCTGGCCATTTTTCTCCCCCTGTATCATGCATAGCGTCTTCTATTCCTGTGAAGGTTAGGTAGTAGAGGCTAAGGGTCCAGGTCTGTAGAAGCCTGATTTCCCCGTGTTCTGTGACTCAGCAGTGTGGTCTTCCCATCCAGTTCTGAACAGTAACAAAGAGCAATGGCAACAGCCTGTAATCTTTGGTGGCGGGGGGGGGGGGGGGGGGGGAGGAGGCGTTCTGTGAGATCTCATTGATCCCTGGCATTGGGCTGTTTATTGGTGATCTATGGTGTCTAAAGGAGGCGTTGTTGTTGCCCATGACAGTAGAGGGTACCTACATGTAAATTACTTGTGTATGTATATATGTGTGTATTTTAGGGAGGCTCTACAGTAGTATTTTCTATACAACAGTTTCATTGGTGTTAGTGATCATTGCCCGTCCTCCCATCCCCCACCCCATTGAATCCTGTTCTGGTTTCCCTCTTTTCCCTTTATATCACTGTAGTCTATTTCCATTCGTTTGCAAGATTTCCCCCTCTCATACAGCTCTTCACTAGTTTCCTAACCTCTGTGGGCATTAAAACACACACTACACACCTCATACACAACACACACACACACACACACACACACACGTGCACATACACACCACGAGCTAACATCCACATATGAGAGAAAATACACATCTTTGTTTTTCTACACCGGGGCTGCCTCACTCAGGATGACCGGGATGACCATTTCCAGCTCTATCCATTTACCTGTGCATCTTGTGATTTCACTTTTCTTTTTTTTTTTTTTTTTTTTTTGGTTTTTCGAGACAGGGTTTCTCTGCAGCTTTTTTAGAGCCTGTCCTGGAACTAGCTCTTGTAGACCAGGTTGGCCTCGAACTCACAGAGATCCGCCTGCCTCTGCCTCCCGAGTGCTGGGATTAAAGGTGTGCGCCACCACCGCCCGGCTTGATTTCACTTTTCTTAACAGTTGACTATCATTCCATTCTATAAACGTATCGCATTTTCATTATCTGTTCTCCAGCTGATGGCCATCTAGGCTGTTTCTGTTGTCTTGGCTATTATAAATAAAGCAGCAATGAACATGAATGGACAAGTATCTCTGTATAAGATCCGGAGTCTGTTGGGTGTGTGCTTAAGTGGTACAACTGGATCACGTGATGATCTAACTTTTTGAGAAGTCTCCTCATTGACTTCCATAGAGGCTGTCCCAGTCAGCAGTCTCATGAACAGAAAATAAGTGTTCCCCTTCCCCCACAAAACTTGCTATCATTTCTTTTATTGTTGTTTTGTTTTATCCTGGAAATTCTTATTGGGATAAGATGAACTCTCAAAGTAGTTTTTTAAATAAAAATCTATTTATTTTTATGTGTATAAGCATTTTGCCTGCATGTATATATAGGCACCCCACGTAGACCTGGTGCCCATGGAGTTCAGAAGATGACATCAGATCTTCTAGAACTGGAGTTACAGACCATTGTGAACAGTTATGTGGGTGCTGGGAACTGAACCCCGGTCCTCTGCAAGAACATTAAGAGCAATAAGTGTTCTTAACCACTGAACCATCTCTCCCGCCTCTCAGAGCAGTGTTAATTTGTGTTTCTTTGATGGACAAGAATGTTGAACCTTTTTAAAAAATGTTTTTAAGTCATATGTATTTTGAGAACTCTCAAAAGTTCCATGCCACATTTTTAAATTGTATTGTGTTCTTTTTGTTCTCTTTGTGGGGGTTGCTGTTGTTCTTTCTATGTTTTATATGCCATCTTTCTGTAAGGTACACAGGGGTTTCCCCACCAATTTATAGACTGCCCTTTCCCTGGAACGATGGTATCTGTTGCTGCACAAAATCATTTAGTTTCATGTAGTCTCACTTGTCAAAGGCCACTCTTACTGCCTGTATTAATGGCATCCTATTCAGAAAGCCCTTTCCTGTTCAAGAATCTTCCCTACATTCTCATCTGTCAGATCCAGGGTATCAGGTCCTTAATTCATTTGGCATTGACTTTCACACAGGGTAAAAAATAAGTATTTAGTTTACTACTTCTATATGCAGCTATCCAGTTTGACCAGCACTGTTTGTTGAAGATGCTGTCTTTTTTTTCAACTGTTTATTTTTGGCCTCATTGTCAAAAATCACTTGGCTGTAGATGTGCAAACTTATATCTGGGTCCTTGATTCTGTTGGTCGGTGTTTCTGAAACCAGAGTGACTGTTAATATTGAGAATTATCATTGAACATGGCTTATTGATTCCTGTTATTTTGCTAGTGTGATGGCATATTCTTAGAGTGAGCATAAATTCCTTGAATCTGTTGGTTTTTGGAAAGTTGTTTTTTCCCTTGATTATGGCAGATGATGTAGTTTTGCAGGATATAATGTGTCCAGGTTGACATCTGTGATCTTCCAGAGTTTGGAAAACATCATCCAAGCTCTTCTGGCTCTCAAAAGTCTTCATTGAAAATTCATGTGTCTGGGGACCCCTGCAGAAGAGGTAAAGCCAGAGAGGATGGAGGAAACCAGAAAACAAAACCCTCTAAATCAACATGAGCAAAGCTCATTTTTAACTCAGAGACTGAAGCAGCATGCACAAGGCCTGCCTAAGTCTGTAACAGGTCCTCTGTGCTTATGACGTCCAAGTTAGTGTTTTTATGGGATTCCCAAGGGTGTGAATAACTGAGCCTCTGTCTCTTGTGCCTTCTCTTGGGCTCTTTTCCTTTACTTGGTCTATTTTATCTGACTTTGATGTCATAGCTTTTGCTTTGTTTCATTATATTTTATTGTTTTATATATATATTTAAATGTATGAATTAATGAATGTAAACCTACCCACTAAGTAAAGGTAAAAGGAACTTTTAAAAAATTTTTATTTATTTATTTATTATTTATTTATTTATTATGTATACAATATAATTTATTATGTATACAATATAATTTATTATGTATACAATATGCCTGCAGGCCAGAAGAGGGCACCAGACCTCATTACAGATGGTTGTAAGCCACCATGTGGTTGCTGGGAATTGAACTCAGGACCTTTGGAAGAGCAGGCAGTGCTCTTAACCTCTGAGCCATCTCTCCAGCCCAAAAGGAACTTTTATTATACCTACTGGGAGAGGGAAAAATCAGTTTCTCTCAGTTGAATGACAATGATATATCATCCACTTTAGAGAAGACCTGATGTTCAGGGGTAGCTGACCAACAAATAATTGACTACAGATTTGTTGCTTGTGATAGTTTTTTGGATTCTCTCCCTCTCTCCTCTCTCTCTCCTTCTCCCTCTCTCTCTCTCTCTCTCTCTCTCTCTCTCTCTCCCTCTCTCTCTCTCTCTCTCTCTCTCTCTCTCTCTCTCTCTCTCTCTCTCTGTATGCACACGTTTATGTGTATGTTTATGTGTGAGGGTTTATTTGGTAACAGTTTGGTGTTCTGTTTCTGTTTTTATTAAGGTGATGTTTGTTTTCTGGGTTTTAGGCATTTTGTCGTATTGGGTTTTGGGGGTTTTTTTGAGAAAGAATTTAAAGTTGGATGGGGAGGGAGGAGGAGAGAATTTGGATGAACTTGTGAGAAGAAAATGATGAAAATATCTTTAAATCTAAAAAATTGTTTTAAATATTAAAATTAAAATACAGGTGTTATTCTAATGGGGCTGCCTTTTATATATGGCATGGTTCTTCTCTCAAAGCTTTTAATATCCTTTGTTCTACACATTTGGTGTTTTGAGTTTTGTGAGATGGGGAATTTTTTTCCTGGTCCTGTCTATTTGGTATGTGTGCCTCTTGCACCTTAATAGACACATCCTTCTTAGATTTCAGAAGTTTTATTCCATGACTGTGTTGAAAATATTTTTTGTACTTTTGACTTGAGTTTCTTCCCTTCCTATTTTGCCTGTGACTCATAGGATTGGGCTTTTCCTAGTGTTCCAGAGTTCCTACATGTTCCATTCCTGATGAATTTGTTTGGTATTTTTTTTATCTGAGTGATCCATTTCTTCTGCTTTGTATTGGAGTCCTGGTATACTCTCTTCCATTTGAGCCAATCTGATGGTGCAGCTTCCCACCAAACTTGTTTGATTTCCCAAGTCTTTTATAGTTTTATTTTAGCTCATATTTTCTTTGGAGAGTCTCTTTATAAAATTCTATTTTCATATCTTGAATGTTTTCATTATTTAACTGTTTTTACAGTCTTCATTCAGGCATTCATATCATTTTTCAATTTCTTGACATGCTTTCAATAGCTATTAAGATAAATTCTTTTTCTCAGGGAAGACTATGGTGAGAGTGTGAATTTATGGAGGAGACATATTATCTTAGTTATTTATGTTGTTTGTATTTTGTAATGGAACCTTGGCACCTGAAGTTAGGTCATTGGTGGAGTTTCTTGCTATGGATACCTGGTATCACTTTTGTTGAGAGGCTGATTGGATCTTTGTTTGTTGGTACCCCACTTTGTCAGGTTATAGGCCAGATAAATGTTGCTTGGGTTCAGTCTTGAGGCAACTTTATGTTAATGTGCAAACGGAGGGTCAGAAGGGTCCCAGCTCAGATAGGGATGGTTGTAACTTCTTAGCCTAGGAGCAAACCTCTATACGCTTAGAAGGTTCTTGCAGCTGATCTTTAGAAGTCTGTGGAGGGTTCTTTGTTTTTCACAGGTGATCTTTGGGTAGCAGGGGCTGGTATCACAGTGGGAGTGGGGCAGGAGGCAGGATGCTACGCCTTCCTAACATGCAGGTGTATGGTATGGAGGCCCAGCTGAGGGTCCATATCTGGAGTCAGGGTTGCAAGATGTCATGTAGTTCTGGTGCTTCTTGATGGATGAAGTGGTGGACTGGTCTGGGGCAGGGGTTGCTACATGTGGTATGGTCACAGGACACCATGCATGCTCCAGCCTGAGCTGTGCACTGGGGTGTAGTAAGCAGGTGGGTGGATTGACTCTGCTGGTCCCATCTGACTTCCTGGGTCTCAAGACTCTACATTGTGTCATAGCGGCATGGTGGATAGTGTCCCATGCCTCAGTTTTTATTGTCTTTTTGCTTTCTTGTTTAGATTTTTCAGTTCAAAACCTTGACCCTGTGTCACATAAATAGCTGGTGAGAACCTTTTTTGCCTCTATTCTATATGCTCTTGGTGTCCTTTGCTCTACAGAAACCTTTAGTTTCATGAGGGCCCATTTATCATTTCTTCCTTTTCCAATGAATTCAAATATTTTTCCTATTTTCTCTCTATGAGAATCAGTATATCAGGTTTATGTTTCACTCCTTGACCCCTTTGGGTTTGAGCTTGTGCAGGTAAAAGGATCAATTTTCACTTTTTTACATATAGTTGGACGTTAGGCAACACAGGTTTAATCCCAGCACTGGGGAAGCAGGTGGGATTCTTTGCACTCAAGGCCAGATTAATGTACATAGGGAGTTTCAGGCCAGCCAGGGCTACATAATGAGACCCAATCTCAAATCAGTTGAAAATATTTAAGTGTATGTGTTTAACACACATGTGTAGATGCCCACAGAACTCAGAAAAAGAAGTGCCATATTCCCTTGAGTGGGAGTTACAGTTGGTTGTGAGTTACCCAACATGGGTGCTGGGAACTACTTGGATCTTACTGAAGAGCAACAAGGGTTCTTAGCCACTGAACCATTTCTGCTGCCCTAATACGTGGTCTATATTCTTTTTTTGTATGTGTTAATAAAAACAATGTAGGAATATGTTCTGCGGCTATTGGATGGGTTGTTCTCTAAGTGGTTTTCAAATCCATTCAGCCTATTGTTAAGGAACATTATTTTCAGGTCTGTGACTTTTGTTTATGCTGCATTTATTTAATGCTGTGAAGCTGTGTTACTGTGCCTGTCTAAAACACCTGATGGTCTGATAAAGAGCTTAATAGCCAATAGCAAGGCAGGAGCAAGGATAGGCGGGGCTAACAGGCAGAGAGGATAAATAGAAGGAGAACCAAAAAATGAGGAGGGCAAGGAGCAAACAAGAGAACAAGGAGAGGAGGATACTAGAGGCCAGCCACCCAGCTACACAGCAAGCCACGGAGAAAGAAGGAAAGAAAGGTACACAGAAATAGAGAAGGATAAAAGCCTAGAGGCATAAGGTAGTCTGGATAATTTAAGTTATGGAAAAACTGGCAAGAAACAAGCCAAGCTAAGGTTGGGCATTCATAACTAAGAATAAACCTCTGTGTGTGATTTATTTGGGAGCTGGGTGGCGCCCCCTAAATCCGAAAGAATGAAACATCATGCCATTTAGCTTAGAAGATTCTTAGATTATTAAGACAAAAATTGAGCATCTATCTCTTGTCAAATGTGTGGTAGTGTTTTGAAATTCTATGCTGCTAGAAATGGAAAGATGGTTCAGTGGTTAAGAGCACCTAGGCTGTTACAGAGGACCCCAGGTTCAGTTCCCACACCCACATCATAGGATTCACAATCATCTGTATGTCTGTAACTTCAGCTCCAGGTGGTGGGGCTTGAGTGATGCCTCAGTGGTTGGGGGCTCGCTGCTATTGCACAGTGAAATGGCACAGGTGGATTCCAGCACCCCCACCAGGTAGTTCACACCTGTTTGTAACTCAGCCCAGGTGATCCAGCACCCTGTTTTCGAATTCATAGGCACCTATGATTACATGTTCATATCGACACAGAAACATGCATAATTTAAAATAATCCCCTTTTAAAGTATGAAAGACGTATTCTTTTGTTATTTTTTAAAAGTGATTTTGTTGGTCTAAAGTTGAGTGATTGGTTATTCCAAAGTGATTGAATGGATAGTAAGGCTGGAGATTTGTGGAAGATGAATCTTATGAAAAATCTTTGTGATCAAGCTGGTTAAAATTAGAAAGTAATTAAAGTGTCTTTGAGACACTTTAATTGAGCATCCATCTTAAAGATACAAGTCTGCAGGATAGTAACTTACTTGCTGCCTTACTCCATGAATAGTTTTATTCTGGAATTTGACAAAATAAATCTTTATTTGAACATTCTTGAAACTATTGAATGGAGATGAACATTAGACTTGTCTTCCACAAAATTTATTATGCTCAACAAATGATCCTAGGACATCACTGAATTACATTTGTGTCACTATGCTAATGTGCCCCCCCCCAAAACCATATGAGGGCTATAGAGGTGTCTCAAGTACTGAGAACATATACTGCTCTTGGAAAGGAAATTGGTTCTATTTTCAGTACCTACATGGGGGCTCATAGCTGCCTGTAACAAACTCTGGGGAGCTGGTACCCTCTGTGGTTCACTAGACGCATGTGTTGCACATATGTTCATGCAAACTCACTCACATACATAAAAGTAAATTTAAAATATATGAAACTCAAAGAGAAACCTAATATTCCTGATCTGATCCCAACTCATAATCTTAGAAGATTGGACTAGGCACTGGGTTTTTCTTGTCAATTGCGTGACTCTTCTAGTGAATCTCCTCTTGTCTTTAACCACAGTGTGTTGACATGAATGAAGGACTCCTCCCTTCTGTAAGTGGCATTGCTCATGGTGTGCTATCAAAGCAGTACAAAAGTAACTAACTGTGGTAGTTAGAATGTGATTGGCCCACAGAATCCCATAGGGTGCAGCACTATTAGGAAGTGCGGCTTTGTCAGAGTAGGTATGACCTTGTTGGAGTAAGGTGTCACTGTGGGGGCAGGCTTTGAGGTTTGCTGTGCTCAGGATACCACCTAGTATTTCGTTTGACTTCCTGTTGCTGTCATGCTCCCTGCCATGACTGAACCTCTGAAACTGTAAGCAAGCTCCCCAAATGTTTTCCTTATAAGAGTTGCCATGGTCATGGTGTCTCTTCACAGCAACAGAAACCCCAACAAATACACTAACACATACAGCCGCCTCAAGCAACATAATTTTCTAGGTGGTAGTGTTCTCTGTCTTGAAGTGTTTTTATCTATAAGTAATGTCACTGAAAGAACCCGTTATAGGTTTCTGATAGCACGAAGATCTTATTCTCGGACAAGGTAAAGAATTCCTGTAATACCAGTGGAGAAACTCTTCCTAGGGCAGCCAGTCCCTACATCAGAAAGAGGAGATGTTGACTGAAATACAGGGAAGGTTTTTGTCTGTCTTCGCCCTAAGCCAGGTTGTGCTAAGACAGATATGTAATTCAAGTAAATGCCTCAAGATTGATCAAGTCAGATTGCCTTTAGTGGCCTGTTGGAAAAGAAATTCCATGTTAAAGATGAACCCAGAGTGGGATTCAAGGCTTCTCAATCTTTGCATCTTAATTGCCACTGCTAAAGGCTCTGCACTCCGACATGGAGTACACAGAATAATTACAAACATCGGGGAGAGGTAGAGGTGGTGTCTATTTTAAGCCCTTACAACACAGGCTGAAGTAAAGCTTCAGAGCTTTGAGTCTGTATCTTCCAACTTCAGGGAGTCCCTAGACTCCTCAAACGGTGCTCCTGTTGAAATTTCATGTCACACTGACAAGAAAAAGCTTCCCAGAAGCTTAGACATGGAGTCATTCCTTTTGATACAGAACAAGGCTATCACAAAGAGGCAGCTACTCGCTTGTGTATCCCTGCGCTTCTAACTCAACAAGACAAGGCAAGAAATTAAACCTCTAGATCCACATTATCCCTGTGCCAGATAACTTACTAGCCTACCAGGGAGGGAAGGAGTCTGTATCACGAATGATTTGTGCTGTTTGTGCATAAGCACAATGACTGGATATTACGTTACGAGAGAATTAAACAGGCTGGGTAAAATGGGTAAACTCCTCATCTGGCCTGTTCTTGAATTGCCTGCCTCTTGATTCTTCTGAAAGACCCTGGCTAAGAAACATGATCCAGAGACTGCCTAATAGTTTTATTATTCTTTCTGAGCACTGTGTGCCCTCAAAGCTTTATTGGTCTATAGCACAGGACAACTCAACTGTTTGATCATGAGGACACCATAATGTAGAGATGATGTCTCCTGAGAGTGGAGGCACTGGCCTAGCTCCTGGTAAGGTTCTCACATGGCGGGGACATGGCCAAAAGAGGAATTGTTGACTGGGCTTTGTGGGAGGCCATGGATTTAGACTTGGTGCATTGAACTGAGGCCAATGCACCAAAACCACTATAGTGTTATCATAGTAGCTGAGCTTGGCTAGCAAAAGGCCCTGTAGTCAGCTAATTGCTTAAGGTAGAAACAACATATTCTATACTAATTGACTAGGGGATTATGTTCTGGCCAATGAATCGCTCTCTGCTTCTGTTTTCCTACCAGTGTTGTCTGATCACTGTCAGGAGTTGAAAACCTGCCTGATTCAAATCTGTTGTGGTTTTGACAGTCAACTCCAGTAAACAAGATAAGGAGATTGTCCTCAACTGTAGCTGTAGCTTGCCTCTAGAATCCGTGGTTTCAGAATCCAGTGAGATGCTCCAGTGTTTTCTATATGGGCACAGGGGCTAATGATTCTAATTGGGAATACGAGCTATCAGAACACTTGAGGATCTGACCCGAGTCAGGATAACTGGCTTTCAAATATGAAAAGGTAATGAAGCAAGAGATTGGCCAAAGCCTTGGTCACACCTAGTTTTTACTGCATGAGGTGTGTGTGATATTAATGATAGTAGAGGGGAGAGAGAAAGGACACACATATATTGTTTTGAGGAATGAACCAAACATACTAACTAGTAGCAAGGAGATACATTTTGAGTATTTCTTTACCATTGAGCTGCTAATATTTGATCGGTATTGAAGGAAGCAAGTGTCTGTAGTTGATGCTGCTAGAGTTCTTCATGTTGCATTTGTGTTATGAACCAAAATTCTAGGTGGAAAATGGCTGATTTACTGGATCTACTAAAGGGAGCCCTGTTTCAGAAAACAATTAGCTTCCTTTGCTTGTGATTTTCCACCAGTTATAAAATGTATAATTTAGTACTGTATGGTTTTTCTGTGTTAAAGAATGATGGTTTAGCTCATTAAGAGCAGCCCAGCATTATGGGCCACTTGGTAATGTTTAGAAAGGTTGTCAGCCTGTGTGGGGCTGTTTCCTTAACTGGAAAATAGGATGACCATGCTAGTTGAAGGGATTATGTAGAAGTTCAAGGAAGATGGCAGGTGACAGACACTGCTAAGCATATGAAGTAGGTGAGCAAACATTTAAATTACTTCCTTCTTGCTAATCATTTGTATTCACCAACAAAGGGTCTAAAGCAGTAATTATCATATACTAGACAGAGGTTAAGTTTGAACACATGGCTGACACACACTATGCCAGCACTGCCCATTCCCTAATCAGAAGAATCACCTGCCCCCCTTCCACTGATTACAAGCCATTTTTCAATCTTCTTTCTGGAGAATAATAATTTTAAAAAGCTTAAAATATATTTAATGTGTATGAGTGTTTTATGTACATGTATGCATGGATTTTTGTGAACTACTTGTGGGCAGTGCCCATTGAAGCCAAAGAGGGCATCAGATACCCTGAGACTGGATTTATAGATAGTTGTGAGCCACCACCTGTGTTGTGGGAAGTGGAGTGTGTCTTCTGAAAGAGCATCCAGTGCTCTTAAGTGCTGGGTCATTTCTCCTGGACCTCCCTGGAGATTTTTTTACATCAGTGGCTTTGAGATGGGGGCCTCAGAATCTGTATGTTTGATAAAGATTTTAAGTAACTATCTTCTAGGAAGTCTGGAAAGCAATGCTAACAGAAATTCTCAAGCTTTGATGGGCAAACAAGTGGGCTGTTGTGTTAAAAACGTAGAAAAATCAGTGGGCCAGGAGTAGAACCTAGAAGCTGTTTCTAGCTTGCTTTGACATTCCAGAGACACAGGATTCTGGGGTGTATTTGAATAGGGAGGGTCCTTAAACTCAAGGTGATTGCACCAGCAATTATATGGAACATATCTTAAAACTCAGGGAGTAGGGAAGTGACTCAAGCAAAGCTGTCGATCTATAGATGGGGTGACATGGGATGCCCTCTGTGTGCTGTGAATGTTTATTACCATTGCCTAATAAAGAAGCTGCTTTGATCTATGGCAGGGCAGAATAGAGTCAGGCAGGGGATACCTAAACTGAATGCAGGAAAAAAGAAGGTAGCGTCAGGGAGACACCACGTAACTGCTGAACGAGAAGGATGACAAAACCTTACTGGATTAATTTAAGATGTAAGAGCTAGCTAGGAATGTGGCCAAGCAGTGTTGTAATTAATATGGCTTCGGTGTGATTATTTGGGCCTGGGCGGCCAGAAAACTGAAGCACAATCTCTGATTATATAGTGGTGCCCACCATTTGGAACATGAATCCACATAAGACCTAAAAAAGCTTTTTGTGGAGGGGGCTTCCTTACTCAGTGTTATCAGCAAAAACTGTGCAGCTTCTTTGAGATACGGTTTCCTGGTTCATACTGGTAACATGAATAGCTTGGCTCTTTCAGGAGGCCAAGCACTTGAATGGGGTTTGTGGGAGTGTGCTGCAAGTTACTTGGTGGCAGCATGGGCCAACCACTTCTGAGAGTTGGTATGGTAAACATGGCTCCCAGAGCTGGCAGTAAATGGACCTCTGCCATGTTGGAAAGCTGAGGAGAGTGAAACCAACAGCCAAAGGGGCCACTCTGGTCCTAGCCATGCCTGCTTAACAGTTTACAACAGTGATCAAAAAAGGATTACAGATACCCAATAATGGCAGATTCAAACGGAAATAAACCTCTGAATGAGACACAATGTGTTTAAAAAATGTACATAGGTTTAAGAAAAAAAAGAAAATGGGTATAGAGTTTTAAAAAATAAAGTCTTTAAAAAAAGTAAAAGTAATATATAAGTACAGTCATAGATTAAAAGAGTAAAGAAATTATTAAAAAGAAATAGAGTAAAAACAGCCATGTAAAGATGGAAAATAAACAAAGAATATGGATTATGTATATTAGTTTTCTTTGAATGTTTTTACTGTGAATGAGCTAACTACAGAGAGAGATTTCATTGTACAGGCTGCTAGGCTAAACCAACAAATATATTTTAAAGGAATCTTGACTTCAAAATTTGAGTCGAAGGAAATGTTACTTTAGAAAAGAGGTTCTGCTTTTGTTTCCACAGAGGATGGGAACCTGTGGATTCCTTCTAGGCTAATGTAGTTTGATAGAACAAGATCCCCTGAAAGGTTTCCATGAACACTAAAAATTCTATGCCCAACAAACAGCAGGAAGCAGCTTGGAGGAAATAACACCCAAATTCCCAAAATGATTGTTTTCATTTAAAATGGATTGATTATAAGTGGTTAATGGTCACAGTCAATCTCTTTCTAAAAATACGAGGGTAAATGATATAGAAATGAATTCTTTACATTGGTATGGGCTCTGGTTTATTGATACACATTTAAGGTCAATTTTTTTTAATTTTTTTTCTCATGGTTTATTTTTTTTTATATTTAAAAATTTCCATCTCCTTTCCTCCTCCTCCCCCCTCCCTCCGCTCCTCCTCCCCCTTCCCTCCCCTCCTTCTTCCCCTTCCCTCCCCTTCGCTCCACCCATACCTCCCCTCCCTCCCTCTCAAGGCCAAGGAGCCATCAGGGTTCCCCACTCTATGCTAAGTCCAAGGTCCTCCCCACTCCCCCCAGGTCCAGGAAGGTGATCGACCAAGCTGAGAAGGCTCCCACAGAGCCCGTCCATGCAGAAGAATCAGAGCCCAGCGCCATTGTCCTTTGCTTCTCAGTCAGCCCCCGCTGTTGGCCACATTCAGAGAGACGGGTTTGGTCGCATGATCCATCAGTCCCATTCCAACTGGAGTTGGTGATCTCCCTTTAGTTCTGTCCCACCTTCTCCATGAGTGAACGCACCCCTCACGTTCCTGACTTTCTCCCTCATGTTCTCGCTCCTTCTGCTCCTCATCAGGACCTTGGGAGCTCAGTCCAGTGCTCCAATGTGGGGCTCAGTCACCTTCCCCATCTGTCGCCAGCTGGAGGTTCCCTCACAGTCCTGACTTTCTTTCCCATGTTCTCTCTCCTTCTGCTCCTTGGGAGCTCAGTCTGGTGCTCCAATGTGGGGCTCTGTCATTTTCTTCATCTATCGTCAGGTGGAGGTTCTATGGTGATATGCAAGAAATTCATCAGTATGGCTATAGGAACTGGCCTTTTCAGGCTCCCTCTCAGCTGCCCAAGGAACTAACTGGGGGCGTCTCCCTGGAAACCTGGGAACCCCTCTAGGGTCAAGTCTCTTGACAACCCTCAGATAGCTCCTTAAATTAAGATATATGCTTCCCTGCTCCCATATCCACCCTTCCTATATCCCAAGCACCCCATTCCTCCGAGCTTCCCCCATTCTCCCCTTCACACTTTTCTCTCCCCATCTTCCCTTGGCCCAGTCTCGCCCAACCCTCAAGTTCCCAATTTTGCCTGGCGATCGTGTCTACTTCCAATATCCAGGAGGATTACTATATCTTTTTTTGGGAGTTCACCTTCTTATTATCTTCTCAAGGATCCCAAATTTATAGGCTCGATGTCCTTTAATTATGGCTCGAAACCGATTATGAGTGAGTACATCCCATGTTCATCTTTTTGGGTCTGGGTTACCTCACTCAGAATAGTGTTTTCTATTTCCATCCATTTGCCTGCAAAATTCAAGATGTCATTGTTTTTTACCGCTGAGTAGTATTCTAGCATGTATATATTCCACAGTTTCTTCATCCATTCTTCCACTGAAGGGCATCGAGGTTGTTTCCAGGATCTGGCTATTACAAATAATGCTGCTATGAACATAGATGAGCATATGCTTTTGTTGTATGATTGGGTATCTCTTGGGTAGATTCCCAAGAGTGGAATTGCTGGGTCCTGGGGTAGGTTGATCCCGAATTTCCTGAGAAACCGCCACACTGCTTTCCAAAGTGGTTGCACAAGTGTGCATTCCCACCAGCAATGGATGAGTGTACCCCTCACCCCACAACCTCTCCAGCAAAGGTTATTATTGGTGTTTTGGATTTTAGCCAATCTGACAGGTGTAAGATGATATCTCAAAGTTGTTTTGATTTGCATTTCCCTGATAGCTAGGGAGGTTGAGCATGACCTTAAGTGTCTTTGGGCCCTTCGAACTTCTTCTGTTGAGAATTCTCTGTTCAGTTCAGCGCCCCATTTTTTTAATTGGGTTAATTGGCATTTTACCGTCTAGTCTCTTGAGTTCCTTATATATTTTAGAGATCAGACCTTTGTCAGTTGCAGGGTTGGTGAAGATCTTTTCCCAGTCAGTAGGCTGCCTTTGTGTCTTAGTGACAATGTCCTTTGCTTTACAGAAGCTGCTCAACTTCAGGAGGTCCCATTTGTTCAATGTTGCCCTTAATGTCTGTGCAGCTGGGGTTATGCGCAGGAAACGGTTCCCTGTGCCCATTTGTTGTAGAGTACTTCCTACTTTCTCCTCTATCAAGCTCAATGTGTTCAGATTAATATTGAGGTCTTTAATCCATTTGGACTTGAGTTTTGTGCATGGTGATAGATATGGATCTACTTTCATTCTTCTACAGGTTGACATCCAGTTATGCCAGCACCATTTGTTGAAGATGCCCTCTTTCTTCCATTGTGTACTTTTGGCTCCTTTATCAAAAATCAGGTGTTCGTAGGTTTGTGGTTTAAGATCCGGGTCTTCTATACGATTCCATTGGTCAACTTCTCTGTTTTTATGCCAATACCAAGCTGCTTTCAATACTGTAGCTTTGTAATAGAGTTTGAAGTCAGGGATGGTAATGCCTCCAGAAGTACCTTTATTGTATAAGATTTTTTTTGGCTATCCTGGGTTTCTTGTTTTTCCATATAAAGTTGATTATTGTCCTCTCAATCTCTGTGAAGAATTTTAATGGGACCTTGATTGGGATTGCATTGAATCTATAGATTGCTTTTGGTAGAATTGCCATTTTTACTATGTTGATCCTCCCAATCCACGAGCAGGGGAGATCCTTCCATTTTCTGGTATCCTCTTCAATTTCTTTCTTCAAAGACTTAAAGTTCTTGTCAAATAAATCCTTCACTTCCTTGGTTAGAGATACTCCCAGATATCTTATGCTATTTGTGGCTATTGTGAAAGGTGATACTTCTCTGATTTCCCTCTCTGCTTCCTTATCCTTTGTGTATAGGAGGGCAACTGATTTTTTGGAGTTGATCTTGTAACCTGCCACGTTACTGAAGGAGTTTATCAGCTGTAGGAGTTCTTTGGTGGAGTTTTTGGGGTCGCTTATGTATACTATCATATCATCTGCAAATAATGAAAGTTTAACTTCTTCCTTTCCAAATTGAATCCCCTTGATTCCCTTATGTTGTCTTATTGCTATTGCTAGAACTTCAAGCACTATATTGAAGAGATAAGGAGAGAGTGGACAGCCTTGTCGTGTACCTGAATTTAGTGGGATAGCCTTGAGTTTCTCTCCATTTAATTTGATGTTAGCTGTCGGCTTGCTGTAAATAGCTTTTATTATATTTAGGAATGACCCTTGTATCCCTAATCTCTCCAAAACTTTTATCATAAAAGGGTGCTGAATTTTGTCAAATGCTTTTTCAGCATCTAATGAGATGACCATATGGTTTTTTTCCTTCAGTTTATTTATATGATGGATTACATTGATAGATTTTTGTATGTTGAACCAGCCCTGCATCTCTGGGATGAAGCCTACTTGATCGTAGTGGATAATTTTTCTAATGTGTTCTTGGATTCGGTTTGCCAGTATTTTATTGAGAATTTTTGCGTCAATGTTCATGAGTGAGATAGGCCTGTAATTCTCTTTCTTGGTTGAGTCTTTGTGTGGTTTAGGTATCAGGGTAACTGTAGCTTCATAGAAGGAATTTGGCAGTGACTCTTGTGTTTCTATATTATGAAATACCTTAAGGAGTATAGGTATTAGGTCTTCTTGGAAGTTCTGGTAGAATTCCGCATTGAAACCATCTGGTCCTGGGCTCTTTTTGGTAGGGAGGTTTCTGATAACAGTTTCTAATTCTTCGCGACTAACAGGACGATTTAGAGCATTTACCTGGTCCTGGTTTAACTTTGGTATATGGTATTTATCTAAAAAACTGTCCATTTCTTTTACATTTTCCAATTTTGTGGCATACAGGCTTTGTAGTAAGATCTAATGATTCTCTGAATTTCCTCTGTGTCTGTGGTTATGTCCCCCTTTTCATTTCTGATCTTAATAATTTGCGTGTTCTCCCTCTGCCGTTTGATTAGTTTGGCTAAGGGTTTGTCAATCTTGTTGATTTTCTCCAAGAACCAGCTTCTTGTTTCATTGATTCTTTGGATTGTTTTCTGTGTTTCTATTTTGCTGATTTCTGCCCTCAGTTTGATTATTTCCAGTCTTCTACTTCTCCTAGGTGAGTCTGCTTCTTTTTTTTCCAGAGCTTTCAGGTGTGCTGTTAAGTCACCAATGAGTGCTTTCTCCGTTTTCTTTAAGTGGGCACTTAGTGCTATGAACTTTCCTCTTAGCACTGCTTTCATTGTGTCCCATAGGTTTGAGTATGTTGTGTCTTTGTTTTCATTAAATTCAAGAAAGACTTTAATTTCTTTCTTTATTTCTTCCTTGACCCAGGTGTGGGTCAGTAGTTGACTGTTCAGTTTCCATGAGTTTGTGGGCTTTCTGGGGGTAGCATTGTTGTTGAATTCTAATTTTAATCCATGGTGATCCGATAAGACACAGGTGGTTACTAATATTTTTTTGTAACTGTGGAAGTTTGCTTTGTTACCAAGTATATGGTCAATTTTCGAAAAGGTTCCATGAGCCGCAGAGAAGAAGGTATATTCTTTCCTATTTGGGTGGAATGTTCTATAGATGTCTGTTAAGTCCATTTGGTTCATTACCTCCATTAAGTCTTTCAATTCTCTGTTAGGTTTCTGTCTGATTGACCTGTCCATTGGTGAGAGAGGAGTGTTGAAGTCTCCAACTATTAGTGTGTGTGGTTTGATGGCTGCCTTGAGTTCTAGAAGTGTTTCTTTTACATAAGTGGGAGCTTTTATATTGGGGGCATAGATATTCAGGATTGAGACTTCATTCTGATGGATTTTTCCTGTTATGAGTATAAAGTGTCCCTTTCCATCTCTTCTGATTGATTTTAGTTTGAAGTCAACTTTGTTGGAAATTAGTATGGCCACACCTGCTTGTTTCTTAGGGCCATTTGCTTGATAAACCTTTTCCCAACCCTTTACTCTGAGTAGGTGTCTGTCTTTGTGGTTGAGGTTTGTTTCTTGTAAACAGCAAAATGTTGGATTCTGTTTTCGTATCCAGTCTCTTAGCCTGTGCCTTTTTATAGGTGAATTGAGTCCATTGATATTAAGTGATATTAATGACCAGTGGTTGTTAACTTCAGTCATTTTTAGTAGTAGAGTTTGTGTGTTTCCCTTCTTCTAGTTGTGCTGGTGAAGGGTCGCTAGATGCCTGAGTTATTGTGGGTGTTGTTGGACTCCTTGGTTTGTGATTTTCCTTCTATTACTTTCTGCAAGGCTGGATTTGTGGCTGCGTATTGTTTAAATCTGTTTTTGTCCTGGAATATCTTGTTTTCTCCATCAATGGTGAATGCAAGCTTTGCTGGGTATAGTAGTCTAGGCTTGCATCCATGTTCCCTTAGTGTCTGTAGCACATCTATCCAAGCTCTTCTGGCTTTCATGGTTTCCATTGAGAAATCAGGTATAATTCTGATAGGTTTCCCTTTATATGTTAGTTGACCTTTTTCCTTTGCAGCTCTTAATATCTGTTCTTTATTCTGTATGTTTTGTGTTTTGATTATTATATGGCATGGGGATGCTTTCTTTTGATCCAGTCTATTTGGTGTTCTGTAGGCTTCTTGTACCTTCATAGGAACATCCTTCTTTAGGTTGGGGAAGTTTTCTTCTATAATTTTGTTGAATATGTTTTCTGGGCCTTTGAGTTGTAATTCTTCTCCTTCTTCTACCCCAATTATTCTTAGGTTTGGTCTTTTCATGGTGTCCCAGATTTCCTGAATGTTTTGTGTTAAGAATTTGTTAGATTTGTTTAGTTCTTTAATCTGTGAGTTTATTTCCTCTATAGTATCTTCAGAGTCTGAGATTCTTTCTTCCATCTCTTGTATTCGGTTGGAAATACTTGTCTCTGAAGTTTCTGTTCGTTTACTCAGAGTTTCCATTTCCAGTCGTCCCTCAGATTGTGTTTTCTTCAATACCTCCATTTCATTTATCAGGTCTTGTACTGTTTCCCTTACCTGTTTGATTGCTTTTTCTTGTTTTTCTTGTTTTTCTTGGGTATCTTTGAGAGATTTATTTATTTCGTCTACCTTTTTGTTTGTCATCTCCATTTCTTTATGGCAGTTTTTTACCTCCTGTTTAAGGTCCTCTATTATTTTCATAAAGTACTGTTTAAGGTCGGATTCTTCTATATCTTCTGGGGTAAGGTGTTCAATTCTTGTTTTTTCGGGATGTCTGGATTGTGGTGATGTCATGTTGCCTTTCATGTTGTTGGAGGAGCTCCTGCATTGGCGCCTGCCCATCTCTTCCTTCAAAAGGAGCCCGGAGGCGTTTGGTGTCCTAGACCAATCTTTGCTGTGACTGAAACTGGTTGGATCTCCCCAGTGTCAGAGGAGGACCTATTCCTTGCGTCACAATCTGAAGAAGCCCGCACTCCCTTGCAGGAATCCCCAGACCTGCCTGGAGGCCAGAGTCTGATTCCTCTGGGTGGATGGCCTTAGAACAGGAGCAGGACACCAGTTCAGGTGGAACTGAACTGGTGGAATACCACACAGCGAACCTGGCAGCACAATCTGAAGGAGCCCGCACCCCTCTGCAGGAATCCTCAGACCTGCCTGGAGGCCAGAGTCTGACCCCTTTGGGTGGATGGCCTTAGAACTGGAGCAGGACACCTGAGAACACTAGGGAAAGCTTGGGAGACACAGGGACGGGAGAAACAGACACAAGCCTGCAGAGGGAAGTGGGGGTAGGGGGTCTGTGCTCTCTTCCAGGGCAGGTTGCCCCAGGGTCCGCATTCACTCACCAGTTCAGATGGAATGTCAGTGCACAGGATCAGGGATTCCAGGCAGCCCAGGGTTGCAGCCCAGACAAAAGGGCCAAGGTGGGGGCAGGGCGGGATGGAATACCACACAGCGAACCTGGCAGCACAATCTGAAGGAGCCCGCATCCCTCCGCAGGAATCCTCAGACCTGCCTGGAGGCCAGAGTCTGACCCCTTTGGGTGGATGGCCTTAGAACTGGAGCAGGACACCTGAGAACAACTAAGAAAATATCACTGGTGCTACTGTGTTGAGAGGTCAGCGAGGTATGAAAGTGCATCTCCAGAAGTCGTCATCAGGACTGCAGTGTCCCAAAGAATGATGGATCCTCTGGCAGACTGTGAGGTCCCCTTGCAGGCCAAGCAGCTCTCAGACAAAGGCCTACCTTGCCCCAGGCAGGCCAATGTAGGAGGGGACCTCCCACGGGCCTGGGTGCACTCAATTCCAGGTCCCCAGAGCCCAAACAGGCTGAGCTGTGGGATTTTGTGGCCCCAAAGACGGGAGGATGAGGCGGGGGAAGGGGGGAGGATTCTGGGTGCAAGCTGGGAAGGGACAGGGAGAGAGAGGCAGTATCCGGGGAGAATAACCCCTGCAGGAAGAGCAGGAAGTGTGCTGGTGGCAGGGGGAGTTGTGGAATGTCGGTGGTCCCTCTCCAGGCAGCTGCCGCGGTTTGGGCACTCACTCCTCACTCACCCCAAAGAATGATGGATCCTCTGGCAGACTGTCAGGTCCCCTTGCAGGCCAAGCAGCTCTCAGACAAAGGCCTACCTTGCCCCGGGCAGTCAAATGAAGGAGGGGACCTCCCACCGGCCTGGGTGCACTCAATTCCAGGTCCCCAGAGCCCAAACAGGGTGAGCTGTGGGATTTTGTGGCCCCAAAGACGGGAGGATGAGGCAGGGGGAGGGGGGAGGATTCTGGGTGCAAGCTGGGAAGGGACAGGAAGAGAGAGGCGGTATCTGGGGAGAATAACCCCTGCAGGAAGAGCAGGAAGTGTGCTGGTGGCAGGGGGAGTTGTGGAATGTCGGTGGTCCCTCTCAGGGCAGCTGCCGCAGTTCGGGCACTCACTCCTCACTCACCCCAAAGAATCTAAGGTCAATTTTTTTATATGTATATTTCTACTCTTGTTTAAGGTATTATGTTTATGCAGTCCATTTAAAAATGTAATGTATACTTAAGATAAGTGATTTTACTATGTTAAAGTTAAAACCTTGCTTTTTGTTCAGACAGAAAAGGGGAGAGGATGTGGGATACCCCTTTGTATGTTGTTACTATGTTTTATGACCATCGGTTAACAGAGAAGCTCCTTTGGCCTATGGCAGGGTAGAATAGAGCTAGGCAGGGAAAACTAAACAGAATGCAGGAAGAAAAGAAGCAGAGTCAGGCAGATGCTATGTAGCTGTTGAATGAGGATGCCAGAACCTTACTGGTAAGCCACAATCTTGTGGTGATACAGACTAATAGAAATGGATTAATTTAAGGTAGCTAGGAATATGCCTGAGTCATTGGCCAAGCAGTGTTGTACTTAATATAGTTTTGTGTGATTGTTCAGGTCTGGGCAGACAGAAAACTAAAGTATGGTCTCTGCTTACAATGGGGAATTGTCTTTGCTCTTCTACCTTGAGTGTACATTAGAATACCCGAGGACATAGACATGTGGGGCTGGTGATCAGTTGGTGTGGCCAAACAGACAGTAAGTAGCATTTGACTCATTGAAGAACTTATTAAATTTTACAAATTTTCATCTCTACTCAGCTTCCTCAGGCAGAACAGCCAACTTTCCCATGAGGCTCATGTGCCCATTAGAGTTTGACTGTTGGACTGCTAGTATGTTCACTGCCTCTCATGAGTAGGTTAGTGGGATTGTTTGCTTGCTTTTTTTGGAAGTGATTTCTTTTTCTCTTATATTTATCTAAGAACGAGACTCTTACACCCATTCCTATGCCATATCCTATAAAAAATACAATTTATAATTTCTGAAAGCTATTCCCCCATCATCAGAGAGTCACTTAAAACAATGCCTTAGCCTCAGGAAAGGATGTAGTCCCAAGTTTGTTAGAGAAATACTATCACTTCAATTATTTAACTAGAATTAACATTTCAAAATAAAAAAAAATGGAAGCTGTAGAGAAGGTTCAGTGGTTAAGAGCACTGGCTGCTCTTGCTAGAGGACCTGGGTTCAGTTCCCAGTACCCACATGGTAGCTGACATTAGTACAGTTCAAGGGATCTGATACCCATTTCTGGCTGCCATGGGCATCAGGCATGCAAACTGGGCACAAGTGTGTGTATGTACTCATATACATAAAATAAAAATAGATTAAAAATCTCAAATATTAATATGTAGATAACACAGGGAGTTCTATCCCAGTGGTTATATCAGAAAAAAAGCAAGACAGAGGAACAGGAAGCTTGGATCTCACAGATACACATGAAGAAACAGAAAACAGCAAGATAATGCAGTGAATCCCATAGGCTGCCAGGAAAGGCCTTTCTAGTTGGGGTTATGTACGCTGCTACCTTTGGAAGTAATTAAATGATGGAAACTCAGTCCCCAGTATGGCAGCACACTGGTAATACCATCCTTGGAAGAGATTAATGTTCTCTTGGGCTTTGGTTTGTTCTCACAAGAGTGTCTTTTTATACAGAAAAAGAAGCCTGGCCCCCTGAGTCTTTGGCTTCCCATCTTGCTATATAATCTCTCTTTAATTGCTCCTACCACCATGAGAGCCTCTGCCATGAAGCCCTGGCCAGAAGCCGAACAAATGGGACTAGCCAACTTCGGGCTTTTGGCTCCAGAACCTCTTTTTATAAAGTACAAAGCACTAGGAACTTCCTTAAAACAAAAAAGTTCCTAAAAGAGCCTGGCGGTGGTGGCGCACGCCTTTAATCCCAGCACTCAGGAGGCAGAGGCAGGTGGAGCTCTGTGAGTTCGAGGCCAACCTGGGCTACAAGAGCTAGTTCCGGGACAGTCTCCAAAAGCTACAGAAGAAACCCTGTCTCGAAAAACAAAAACAAAACAAAACAAAACAAAAATGTTCCTAAAAGATGCACTAAGAGAGAATGTTTAAGGAGCTGGACTCTGACAATGAAGTTTTTAAATATGTAAAGGCTGTAACATAGTATGTTTCTCTCTCTAGGGACATTGTGAAGAACAGCAGAATGTGGTGGTTTGAATAGCTATGGCCCCATAAGACTCATGTGTTTGAATGCTTGGCCCATAGGGAGTGGCACTATTAGGAGGCACGGCTCTTTATTGGAGGAAGTGTGGCCTTGCTGGAGGATGTGTGTCACTGTGGAAGCCGACTTTGAGGTATTACATGCTCAAGCTAGGCCTAGTATGATACAGTCTCCTCCTGCTGCCTGCAGATTAAGATGTAAGCTCTCAGCTCCTTCTCCAGCACCATGTCTGCCTGCATGCCTCCACGTCTCACCACGATGATAATAGACTAAACCTCTGAGCAGTAAGCCAGCCCCAACTAAATGTTTTCCTTTATAAGAGTTGCTGTGGTCATGGTGTCTCTTCACAGCAACAGAAACCCAAACTAAGACAAAAGGCTAAGATCCAGTAAAATTTAGGGAGCTTATAGAGTCACTTAGAGAGAGACTGTGACAGTCTAAATCAAAGCTGCTCAGAGCAGAAAATGGGTAGGGCCAGCCTCGAATAACAGTTTGTGAAACGGATTGGACAAGTGGGTTTTTTTTTTTTTTGGTTGTTGCTGCTGCTGTTGTTACTGCTTTGGTTCATTTTACCAGAGAGAGAAATAATTTAGGTAGAAACTTCGGATGTGATCAGAAAAAGATGGGGAACACAGCATGGTCTGAGGGAAGAAAGGAACATTAAAGAGAATGGGAATGCATGTGTTTGATTTTTTTGCTCATATGTGTTGACATGGGTATCCATGTCATGTGGTGACTAGGGAAATGAGCATGAAAAAGTCTGTTTTGAACTAAAAGGGAGTCGTTTTGGGGAATACTGGTCATTGCGGGGGGCAATGGTCCATATAAATGATGTTGGGAAGTAGCCTTTGCACATAGCCAAGTGGCACCGGCACCCCTCAAACCAGTGTTGACAGTGTGTGGAAGCTAACCGTGGTAGTGAGTGTGACAGAAGACTGAACGCTATCAAGTGTAGATTCTTCTTTAGGCCAGTAGGGAAGGGAGCCGGGAAAGTGGGTTTCTGAAATTGGGGGTGATGGGTAGAGTGAGATCATAGAACATGAAGGAGTCATGGGAGACAAGACCTCTTTCCTGGCAACGTGGTGAGCATGGGTGTATATAATGGTTGGGGGCAAAACAAAATGGGAATAAGCTGGGGGATTTCCCTTCAAGACCAAACTAATTCTGTGGAGCAAAAAGGAAACAGGCAAACCAATCAACTCACCAAAAGCATTCATAAGGAATCTGAGTGATCGACCATCTGCAGTGTTTGGCATGTATAATGTACAAAGGTGGAAAAAACATAAAACATATCCGTTATCTTTCATGCTAAATTTTTATTCAATGTTATGCAACTGCATAAGTATAAATATTTGTTCAATATACAACAATTATGACATTCATGGGGGGATTTCTTGGAGAAAATAAGACTGCCAACACTTTATTGCACAGATCCTAACAAACCGAAGCTGGTAAATCTACAGCTGGGAGTCCTACCGAGGGGTACATCTCACAACCACATGGAGACTGACCAAAGAGAACACAGGAAAAGTTCTACCAGCTGGCGGGGGAGATTCACAACAACAAACAGGTATCACATGTAAGCAACCTTAAGTACTCTTTACTCATCCAAAATGCAAAAACATATTTGGCAAAATGATAATACACTATACAAAATATACATAAAAATATCCTTTGTAAACAAGCCGCTAGTTGTGCTTAAAAGAAAACTGGACAGTTAGAAAGGAAAGGACTGTAAACCGTGAACTACCTCCTGGACAGACCTGTTCTGATGTCTGAGTAGAGAAGGATTGCGCGATTAGATCTGCCAACCAGATATGCATTATAAGTGTTGAGACCACTTTTGAGACCCATTTGAGTTTTTGTAAAAAATATTTGTTTGTTCTACAGTTTCACAATGTAGTGATGGGGGGGAGGTGATGCGCTGTGTGGGGGCGGGGAGATGGGTGAAGAGGACACTCCTTTTTCCTTTCCTTTTTCATTGCCAAACGGCTTTGCAACAATGGTCAACCAAGCAGTCAGTGATGCCATGCCTTTGTTTCTAGAGTGCTTACAACATTACAAGGTTAGTTACAACCCACAGAGTGTGCTCACATAAATAAGCTTTTGGTGGAAAGATACCAAGACACCCCCAAGGGGGTCCGGTGCTAGATTCAATATTCATTTGTAATTTTTTCCTCTTATAGAACAAAGTCTTGGTATGTATCCCAAGCATCTTATAAAAATGTATCTGCATTGTGCCTTAGTATGTACTTCAGCGAGTGCCATCTTATAGCCCAAAACAAGCCATCAAAAAACCGCGACAACAGAAACAAATCAGAAAAACCTTCAGCACTAAAATGATCTGACAGACTCTACACATTTCATGGTATACAAAATTTAAATAAGGCTTAGCAAAAGTAAAAAGGATGGTCACATTCAAGCACCAAATAGCTCCAGTCTCTTTGTTACAAAATGCTGCTCTTTATTAATACAGTAATTTTTGCATACAAATAAAGAGATCGTGTTATGAAATGTATGGAGCTACTTGATGCGTCAGAAATGAATGTGAAACCCAGGAACTTGCTAAAAACAGCAAGCTTCATCTACAACATAAGGCCCCAGCTATGTATTAAAATGTATCTGATGTCCTGATTATTCTTTAATATATATGCTATGATGCCAAAATCCACCCCACCCCCTTTTCCTCAACAAAAGCAAATTTAAAACCTCTTCCAATGCCTAATGAATATCACCCCACCTAAGTACTAGCAGGTTTGTGTGCAGCCAGTGATTTTCTGTTTCCTAATGCGTATCACTCCACCTAAGTACTAGCGGATTGGTGTGCAGCCAGTGATCTTCCCGTTTCCTCACGGGCAGGGCTGGCGCAGCACCCACCATAACCATGTGCTTCTTGGACTCACAGCATGAAGGCCTGAGGGTAGGGGCTCAGAAAGGATGGGGAGAAGGAAGAAAGCTGACCCACAATATGTTTCTAGTCCCTGTGGGCCCTCAGGTGAAGGTCAGACACAGGACCCAGAGACTTAGTGTGTTTCTAGTCTCTGCATACCCTCAGGTGAAGGTCAGACACAGGACCCAGAGACCCAACAGTGTGTTTCTAGTCTCTGTGTACCCTCAGGTAAAGAGCAGACACAAGACCCAGAGATGAAGACAATTGCCTCTTTGGGCCACTTGGACCTGAAGGTCAAAATGTCCCCTACAAGGGCTGTCAAATAGATACCTGGCTCTACCTGTCCTGGCCACTCACTCCTAGGAGAGGGGTCCAAAAGCAGCAGCTCAGAAAATACAGGTAGCCAGATTCAGTATGATCAGAGATCCTGGTTAAATATACACACAAAAACTCACCATCTACTGTATTTAGGGCTTCCTTTCATCTTTAACTCTACTTATACAAATGGAGCTTTGAACTATCCTCAAACCACAGACCAAAACACATAGGTGGATGTGTACATACGCGAGCATGGATAGGATTCTATTTTCACACACACCTAGCTCTGACCACTTTGCTTCATTACCGCGCGATGGTTAAGTGGTAAAAGACGTATCTTCACCCAGAAAAGCTTCGGTCAACAAGGCGGTCAGCAGCGAGGTATACTCTCTACATCCCAAACCAAACACATTGCTAGGTATGTACAGAGAGACTTCCTCACCAGCACACGGCTGGAGAGGCAGGTTTTGTACAAACACTATCTGGCAACAGTTTTACCGGTTACGACTGGGAAGGCATCTGGAAGAAAGTTCCCTTTTTCTCTGTCTCTCCTCCTCTGTGAGCCCAGAGCTCTGCTTGGAGGACATTCCCATACAATGCTGGTTTGTAAGGTGGCAACGACCCAGTTACATAGATGCTCTGGCGGGGTCTCACAGCCCTGTAACCAAGGGCCCCGTGTTAGGAGGCCTTTTTGTGAGGACTGCTACGCAAGCTCTCCTTGCCCCTCCTCTGCCGCACCACGTAGTCCTTCTCCGAGGAAAGCGCGAGGGAGCGATCTGTGCTTTGGGCTGGGGGTGCTCTGGTCACCTCCCTGCCCACATTCTGTTTCCTGGCTGGGGGAGGTTGGGTAAGCTCTCTCCCTCTGAGTTCCCCTGTGGCAGCAGTTACTGACAGTGCCCTGTCCCGGTGGCCGGCTGTGCTGGGCATCTGTGGGTCTGGGAGGTGTGAATCCAGGGTGGAGTTGGAAAGGCGGAAGGAGGGCAGAGAGTCACTCTTTGTCATTTGGTTTCGGCCATCTCCCCCAGACTGGGATTTCCTATGGTCCCTGTTGCTGGGGGCTGAGGATTCTGAGGTACCCATGATAGCCTTGGCAGATGAGGGGCTGCTGGTGGCTGCAGTGACCTCTCGTGCTGCAGGCTGGGCCTCGGGAAAGCTGGCTGAATAACTCAGAGATTTCTCTGGGGGACCAGCTGAGCGGAGCGAACTCTGTGCAGTGGCAGAGGGTGACCGTTTCATACCACTGGTCTTGCCGGTTTCAGCCAGTGGCTTCTGAGGACCAGGCCCTTTCCCCTTGGCCTCTGAGAAGCCCTTCCCCATGCCCATGGCTGGCCTCTCTGGGCCTTTGAGTCGGCTCTCACCATGGTGGGGAGAAGGGCTGGCCTCCAGCTTGTAGCCCTCTGGGGTTGGAACATAAAGTGCCTCTGTCCCTTTCTTCCCTTCCAACTTCCTGTCCCCAGGGGAAGCCTGCTGACTTGGGCTTTTGTCTGTCTGTCTGCACAGAGTAGGGCAGTCTTTCACAGTGGATGGTTTGGGATGCTTTGGAGACAGGCTTTGCTTTTCACCAGCAGTGAGAAGTTTCTGGTCCACTGCTTCACTGAAGGCTGGATGTCCTTGTCGGGGAGGATGCTTCTCCTGCATCTCCTGGGGACAGCCTCCATTGGTGGTTTTCAGTTTAGCATCTAGAGGACTCTCTTCAGTGTGGAGTGTGATAGTGACCCTACCTTCTCCCTGCCCAAACACATCGATCGCTTTGCCCTGGGTGGTCAGGATGGCAGGGAACATGTCCAGGGGACCCTTGCTTCCACCCTTCCCCTCTCTGCTGGAGCCACCGAGGGGTTGAGTGGCAGGCTCTTTGCCTTTTGCAGATGCGGCACTCAGTTTCTGTGAGGAGAGGGACCTGTCTGGGTGCTTAGACTTTGAAGGGCTGGGGTCAGGGCTAGGCCGGGACTTATGGCTACTACAGTCACTGTGCCCAGCACTGGGGGTGGCAGTGGTGGCAGTAGCGGTGGCAGTAGCAGATCGGGGAGTGTCTTGGAGGCTGGTGCTTGGCTCTGCGGCAGCAGATTTGGTCCCCAGCTCCTTGGTAAGAGTGTGGTTTGGTGAAGTGCAATGCTGCCAAGCTGCTGGGTTGGACAGCTCTTTGGTGGTCAGGGGCTGTTGAGGGCCGCTGCCTCCATGCCTCTGCAGGGCCTGCTCCTTCCTGCTGGGCTCTCTGGGAGTCTGTTTCTGCAAAGAGGGGGTGGTGGAGGGCTTTTCGCTCTTCTCGTTCTCAATTCCTGGTGACTGAGGAGGGTGCCTGGTAGCAGGGACTTCAGGCTTGGCTTCTGTGCCTTTTCTTGCCCTGCCCACCTCCTTCTCACACAGAAGCCCGGCTGAGTACAAGGAGTCCTCCCTGGCCAGGGACTTCACCTCATCATGGCCATCTCTGGAGCTTGTTTTTGCACATGCCCGTGTTTTCTCTGTAGTCTGGGTCTGCATGCAGAAATCGGGATGGGTCCATCCCCCAGGAGGGAGGCTCTTGGAATTGTCACTGCCTTTACTCATCTCTGCAGGACACAGCTTCACACAGGGCTCTCTGTATACATCATCCTTTACGGCAGAGCACTGACTTTTCACCTTCTCCGCTGCTTCCTTTGGACCCGGTTTCTCCTTGGAAGGGGTCACTTCTGGTAGCAGCGGGGCACGTATACCCAGCCTGGCTGGGTCAGCATTGTGCAGGGTCTGCCCTGGGTCAGGAACACTGGCACGGTCTTGGTGTTTGGTAGGACCACCATCTTTCTGCTGGAGGTGGCTCTCAGGGACAGTTGCTGTGCTCCTGGCAGCAGGATGAGTAACCTTCCTGTCCTGCTTTGACTTTGATTCTAGCCCAAGAGTTGCTAGTGAATCCTGGAGTCCCCGGCTTGGGGGCAGGAACCGAGGCTCCAGCAGGTAAGATTTATTCACCTTTAAGCTGACAGAGGAAGGCTCCCTCAGGCTGGTGGCGTTACTCTTTTTCCCGCTGCTACTGGGAAGAGCTGGTGACCCCGAGGATCCCACGCTGACACTGGGATGGGCTGGGCTGGGGCTCTGTGCAGGCTCCGGGGAAGGCAGCTCTGTTTTGGAAGCATGAGGTCCAGACAGGAGAGCAATGTCCAGGGTACCCTCAATTGGCTTCAGGCATGAAACCGACCTGCCCTCCAGCTTATACTCGGAGGGGCTCTTCCTTGCGGGGGATTCGGGAGCCACAAAACCTTGTTTCTCACCTCCATTTTCTACCCGGCCAGCTAAGGCCTTGAGAGGAACAAAGGAAACGGCGTTCATCTGAGATGTGTGGGTACTGTTGATGAATGCCCGGCTCTCAGAGGATGGCATGGTCTCCTGCTGCCCAGCCATGGGCCGTACAGGGTTCCCTGGCAGGCATTCATGGGTGCTAGATGTCATCTTGGGTTTCAGGATGGCACAGTGACTATCATCTTTGTCGTCCAGTGACATTTTCTTTCGGAGGTAATCAATATTGGCCAGCTTGCTGTCCAGCTTCTCGTTTCGAAGGAGCTCTTTGGCCTGGGAGGCCTTCTCTATGTAGTCACCCTTTCCAGAAGTGGGTCTGTCAGGGGTGTGACACATACTCTCCTGGAGGATGCTAGAAGCCGAGGCCCGCTTAAAGTCACTTAGAGATTGGCCATGCTCCCCAGGTGCCAGGCTGCATGCTGCCCCATCCGAGGCCACCCCTTCGATGGCCCGCACGCTGGCCTGCTTGTGAAGAGTGTCCTTCAGCAGGCTGCCCACACAAGGAGACTCTGCTGCTGTGTTCTCAAAGTGACCTGACCTTTCCAGCCCCTTAGGGTACACTTTCTTCTCTCTCTCCTCCAGCCTGAAGAGAGCATAGCTTTCTGAGTCACCACCAAGGCTGTGAGGTTTCTGGTGGGATTCATGTTTCTCCTCTGGTTTCTTCACTATGACCTTGGCTTTTAGCTTCTCCCGGTCCAGGTCATCCACAGACTCTTGCCTGCCCAGCTTCCGGGACACAGGCCGCTTCAGACAGCCTTGCTCGACTGGCCTGGCCCGACTGAGGGAAGGCGCATCGCACACGTTCTCCTCCAGGCTCTGCAGCGTCACCTCCCGCTGGCACTGCTCCCTCTGCACCTCCTCCTGCGTCACCTCCAGGCTGTGCTTGCGGGAGCACAGGTGCTTCTTGTCACTGCCATAGGAGGGTGACAACTTCTCCTCAGACTGTACCCGCTTCAGCAGTGGGGAGCGGGGCGGCTCTGCACTCTTGGGCCTCACGATGTGCCTGACGATGGTGGGGGGAGAGTGCATCTTGCTGGGAAAGGCCTGAGTGATCTTGGCATTGCCCAGCGTGTGTCCCAGCAGTGGAGAAGGTGACCGCTGAGGGGAGGTAGGCTGGGGAGTGGGAGAGGGTGTCCTGGCCAGGGGGGAGAGCGGGATGCTGCCCGCTGACTTTCGCCTTCCAGAGCGGTATCGCTGCCCACTGAGTTTGGGGGCCAGGCCGTGGAGGGTACTGGGCCGGATGTGCCCTGAGCCTGCCGGAGAATTGGGGGCACTTGAACTTGGTGAGCTGCTCTGGGAGGAGTTGGTACCTGGGGGTGGAAAACATAGGATTGTGAGCAACCAGGTGTCTTTCCTTTTCTTCCTACACTTCTGCCTCAGAAGTTCAGGGAAGGCTTCTCACCTAAGCCTCCCCAGAGTCCTCCTACCCGCTCTATTCCAATAGTCAGAATGGTCCCCCATCGTGTACGCTCTGAATGCTGTCTGTCACGTGCCAATTCGGCCTGTTTCCTCATCCTTGCCTGGTTTAATGCCTTCCAAGACCTTTCCACTCTCTCGGGCCGTCTAGGTTGGATGGACTCACCTGACGGGAAATCAGGGGTAGAGCGGTAGCTGGGTGTTGGGGACCGTGGAGACAAGCTGTGGGTGGGGGATCCCGGGAGGCTCTCTCCAGATGACAGGGATCTGTTCAAGCAGGAGAAACTTCGGCTGGTGTGGAGCAAAGGAGAAGGCTGCTTGGCTAGCTTCTTGAAGAGCGATCTCCTCCTGAGTGGAGACAGGAGCACGTGGTCAGAACCTACTCTCCACAGCAATCGTCACGATGGTCACAGTGGTCACACCGCTGCCACACAGAGACATGACAGCTGACCTACAAACCGGCAGCACGCCACCTCTGTGCTGACAGCTTCCTTACGGCTTAGGATCGCTTCATGCCAAACAGCAAGAAGCAGTAGGGCAAGAAAGTTATACAGTATTAAAACCCTTCACCTGTGAGTACATTCATGCCTTGTCTATATTGGCATGACTTAAGCAAGATGAGTTTGCTTCCTATGGCTGTTGTCTTGGTTAGAGGCTTACATTCAGGTGGGAGGTTTTGGGGCAGAGGTTTTTGTTTGTGAAGGACTGTTTGCTGTGCTTGTTCCACTGTGGGCTTGTAAATATGCCCGACATAATGTCTGCTGTGTCTTTACATGGAAAGCAGGGAACGAGGTGAAGCCGAGGCCTGGCATATCAGTGGGAAACAGATGCAAAGGAGCATTCAGCGTGAAAAGGGGTCAGTATAGAAAAGTGTACAAATGCACAGCTCCTCAGTGCAGTAACCGTCCACAGCTCTTTCACCAAAGAGGCCCAGGACAGCCATGGTAGTTGTCATAATGCTAACCATTAAAATATTTTTTCTAAATAACCTGAAGGAAATGAAAATACAAAGTACACCCCCCCCCAAAAAAAAACCCAGAGTAATCCTAGATCTTGTCTAAGAGGAAAATAAATGTATTTGGGATAAAATGACATATGAGGGCCTAGGGAGATGGCTCAGCAGTTAAGAGCAGTGGTTGCTCTTCCAGAGGACCCAGGGTTGAGTCTCAGCACCCACACGATGGGTCATGACCATCTCTAACTTCAGTTCCAGGGAACCTGACACCTCCTGGCCAGCACATGGTGCATAGACACACATGCAAGCAAAACACCCACACACATAAAAAGAAGTCAGGGAGCTCTATAAACTTGTGAAGAAGCACCCCACTTTCTTCTGACTCCAGAATGACCACTTTCTACTCCTACCTGTTTAGTGTTATCTTTTCATAGCGTTATATAACTCTCTGTAGTGTATAGTATATAACTCTCTATAGCATATATATATAACTCTTTGTAGCGTATATATCTCTCCATAGCGTATATAATTCTCCGTAACACATATATCTCTCCATAGCGTATATAACTCTCTGAAATGTATATATATCCCATCATAGCATATATAACTCTCTGTAGCATATGTATCTCTCTGTAGTGTATATATCCCTCCATAGCGTATATAACTCTCTGTAGTGTATGTATCTCTCCATAGCGTATATAACTCTTTGTAGTGTATATATCTCTTCATGGAGTATATAACTGTCTATAGCATATTTAATTCTCTGTAGTGTAAATAACTCTCTGTAGTATAAATGACTATAGTGTATATAACTATAAATCATGTGTTTACATGGTTATTTTAGTTTTTCTAGGCTAGACTTGGGGCTTATCTGTTGATATGCAACCATGAAAACTGAGAAGCTGAGTTAGAAAGTGTAGGCCTGCAATCCCAGTGCATTGAAAGGCTGAGGCAGGAGGATCTCAAGTTCAAGACCTGTCTAGGCTACAAAGTGAGTATCAACAAAGCTACCAAGTGAACACTGAGACTTTGTCTCAAAACAAAACAACGAGAAAGGGCAGGAGAAAGTCCAGGATGTTGCTCAGTGGTAGAACACTTGCTTATGTGCATGAAGTCTAGGCCCAATCCCCAATGCTTAAACAAAAGACCCCCAAAACATCACCATAAAACTCGAGTTAAACTTAGAAAGTCACTTTCTACCTTCTGACACCATATATTGTTTCTCTCCTACTGGTCCTAAGATATCTAAAGCAGAAATATCCCAACCCCCAAGTTGATGACTTAAATGACTCTTGCCCCATTTGTTCTCTGCCTCAGCTGGGCTCTATATTGTTTTCTTACATACATAACTGTTTTGACTGAAGCTAATAAAACACTATTATTATATCACTTCTCTTACAATTCTATCCAAAAGTCTTAGCATGAGACTCCCAGGTTCAAGTGAACACAGGAACATGACTACGGCAGCTCAAAGGAACCATACCAGACTGGAAAGAACCGCACATGCTTTAGTAGGTACGGAGAACGTCCCATGGTTCCCTGTCTGCCACTGGGCGTTACCTCATTAGACCTCAGTTAGACAAAGTGTTATTATTTCCAGACTTATTTGAAAGGTTTAAAGATGCAGTTATGTTGTGATATATGACATTAAAAGATCTTCTTCATCACTCATAAGACATTTAAACTGCAGATTTCATGTGGAAAATTGCCTGTTAGTCAAGTGTATCAAAAACTAGCTCTCATGAAATGTCTAAAGACGTAATGACCAAACAAAGGGGAATGAAAATCCAGCAGAGCTGGTGAGATGGCTCAGCAGGTAGAGGTGCTACCACACAGTCGTAACCACATGACCTCCTGCGGCCAACCTTTTGAGTCTATGATGGAAGAAAAGAACTGGCTCCCAAAACGTGCCATCTGATGCACTGTGCTATGTGTGTACCTATGTATATGAACATAAGACAATAAGATATATTTAAAACCAGTTGATTTTCAACTTAACTACACCTAGAACTTAAACCCCAAAATAGAGGGTACAACTGTGAGGGATTTTTAAAAAATTTTTTGCTTAATTTAAATCCATTTCTAATCTGGATCTTTGAGTTAGGAAAATAGGCCTTTAATCTGGGCCACACCTTCTGCTGGAAGCCTATAGAATATGGAAGAAGGAAGTGTTTGCTCTGTGCCTGCTTGCTCTCATCTTCCTAGCAAGTCCATTCCTTCACTGGTATTAGAGCCCAGTTCTTTGGGATTCCAGCATAAACTAAAGACCAGGTGACACATCCAGCCTTATAGCCTGAACAACCACTGGAGTCTTGGACTTCACAGCCAGCCATTATTGGATTCACTGAACTGCAGCCTTTAAGACATTCTAAAAAAAAAAAAAACCCTTTCTAAGCACAGAGAGGTTCATTCTGTAGGTTGCGTAATCCTGGGTTCTAGAGAACACTTAATACAACCAGGAAAGGACTATTCATGGTGTCTGTACATGCTAAAGAACAATAGCAATCTTTTCACAGTGAGAGCCAGTAACTCTTTCTGCTATACATGTAATGCATTGAACTTTAAGGTCTACTATGAACTGTGGTATAACATTTCTCATAGAGAAATGCACCTTTCTCATATATACTTGATAAGGAATGCATTTTATCCAATGGCTATCAACCTTTCAAGAAGGCTGACCCAACCTACCTTTCTAGACTTTCCTTCTTCTTAGACTTCTTGCTCCTTCTCACCATTCGGCTCTTGTAACTGTTCCTTCTGGCAGGTCCTGTTTTGATTGATGTGTTTTCAAATGGGGTAGTGGTGATTGACACCTTATTCCCACTCTATAAAGGAGATGAGGTGGTGTTAAAAAGATGCTCTGTGAAGAAGTAAGATCAGAACTAAGAGATTCAAAGACAAGTAACAAAGGAGACACGTCGTGGAAGGGGGCTAAACGACGGCACAGTCAACCAAGTCCTGACAACCCAGATGGGTGGCAGGCAAAGTAGCACGTCCCTTTAGTGAGTGTGCTGTGGGTGGGAGTCCACACATTCCACACATTCCACACATTTGAGTCAAAGCCAAGTTCCAAATATTAGCAGGATGCTTGCCCTACAAAGGCTTCTCATACACTCTACTAGCTACCAGAAGAACCCGCCATCTTCTAGAGCTCAGCAGGGGAGTAAATGAGAGTTTGCAAAGCTTTTAACACTGAGTGTGACACATGGAAAGGGCTCTATAAATAACAGCCATCTTCATCCATATGCATTAAATATAAATGTGCCCAGGAGCTGTCTGGTCTTGCTTGATATATTTCCTTTCTTTCTCCGTTTCATGTTTTTCTTTGACCTAGAAACCACAGGGCGACAAAACCGAATGAGACTCTTATTTGTAATGATGTTAGAAGGTTCCTTTCTTATTGTCATAAAACCTGTCAGCTTGCAGAGCCGGGAAGTATGTGTCAGCCCTGGGGAAAGCTCTCTTTAACCAGGTTAGGCACAGTGACATAATTCCTGGTGGGTTTCTGGGTCCTTTCACTTCATCTTGGGATGGGGCTTGCTAGGCAGGCTCTAGTGATGAAGGTGAACATGGAGTCAGCGGCTAGGCACAGGGGTGCCAGGTCGGGTGGGCAGACACTCTGGCTCCTACAATTGCTCCATGAATGTCGTAACAGCCAGGGGATAAATGCATCATTTCAAAGTCAGAGGTGGCTCTGATAAACTGCAAAGGACAAGCGGTCCAAGAACAAGGGCTTTGAAAAAGGTCCTAGCTAGAAAAACCCCCGGATGCTAAGTTCTAAGCCATACCAAAGCACGGGAAGACAAGTGATGTGGAAATAGGAGCATGGGAAAGCAAATCTCTGCTTCACCGAAAATCCACGATCTTTCCCCTTGATTGGGAAATAGCCCATGCCATCATAAGAAGAAAATGGTAGAGCAAAATTAAAAGGAAGAAAAAAAAATCACTGCAATTTCCATTCAGCTACCACTTGTAATACTTCAATCTATTTCCTGCTGGGTTTTAATTGTTTTTGAGGAGGAAGTGTGAAAATCGGACCCAGGGCCTCCGTGCATGCCGAGTAAGAACTCTGCCATTAAACTACAAAGCAACACCATTCCAGGCCCATACTAGTCTTTCTTGGGGCATGTATAAATATATGCACATTTTACAAGCTAATGTAAGATTTGGAACTTTCCATTTTCCATTCACAGGTATGATAACCCATCATTAAATGTTCTCGAAAGGCATGTCAGTATTGGTTACCTACTAATATCTCCCATTGTTACTCTTTCCTGGTTTTTAGTTCGATGACTTGATGGTCCATTAGTTATTTATATTCCCTTAGGACAGTGGTTCTCAACCTTTCTAATGCTGTAACCCTTTAATACAGTTCCTCACGTTGTGGTGACCCCCAACCATAATTTTTTCCACTGCTACTTGATAACTGTAACTTTGCGACTGTCATGAATCATAATGGAAGCATCTGATATGTGACACTGTGAAAGGCCAGCTGACCCTGGGAATGGCCACCCACAGGTGAGAACTCCTGCTTTACAGACAGCTTTGTTCAAGTTTTATCTCTAGTTTAGCACTGAAAAGACGGTGTTTTATTATTGCCTTCATAGTTCTAATCTCACACCTAATAGATTTGCAGAAAACATTTTAGGCAGATGGAGTTTGAATTCCTACAGGATAAGTTATATGCCTTACATGCAAAGGCACAACTTTTAAAAGTTTATATTTACTTTAATGGTAGAGATTGACCTTGTGGTTTTTCAGTGGAAAATTCTCCACTGAAGACTTTTGGAAGAAAGTCTTCATAAACTGAATGGACCTATGATGACATCGCTTTCTTCCCATGATGGATGAAAGGGGCAGCAAAGCAGCTTGGGTGCATCTCTCCATGGTGTTATGATCACCAGGACTGTCTTACCCCATGAGCCACTGGGCCTGTATTCAAGTGCATTTCAGCAGAGTCTTACACTGTAGTGCAGCCTAGCCCAGAATTCAGAGTGTAGCCCAAGTTGGCCTTAAACTTGTGGTAGTCTTTCCTCTTCAGCCTCCAGGGGGCTGGGGCCTTTATATCTATGTAAGAGGCAAACAATGCCACCTGGTGCTTTAAAAACACAATTTAGTTTTAAAGCCACTTCCACATATAATCTTTGCTTTTATAACCAAGATCTAAGGGTCACATGAGGTGCGGACTGTCATCCTTGGTTCACAGATAATGACAAGAGTTACTCTTAGAGTCATAGTGGTAAGCGGGACAGTCAAGGCCTGGCCACTCTGTCCCTCATCCCCCAGTGCTCCTCCTTCCCACCCTGCTCCATGTGGGCAGCAGGTGCTTGGTCCGGCTCTACCTCTCCAGTGCGTGGGCATAGAACAGGGCCTGTGTTCATCACAGTGGTGGTCAGCAGAAGTCACATGACATGTGGGACATGCTTAGAGTATGGATCACTGAGAAACGGAGGCATAGGCATGGTAAAATAGTAGAAGATAAATATAGTACAAATCGTGAATGTTTCTCATTAAAAAACAGAGAGGAGCAGGGTTTGCTGACTCAGCACGCTGCAAGGCTCTGAGTAAATGCCTCCTTCGACAAAAACTAGACCTACGTCTTTTTCCACATACGACTTTTCAAAAAGCAGTTCATTTGGCTGATGTGATGCAAAGACAGCCCCTCTAGTAAGAAATTCACAAGATGCAACCTGCAAATATTAGTCAAACATCAGGAGGCATGGTAAAAGTAAAACAGATCGGGTGCGATTTGTGAAGCCTGCCACCTGGTGGATCCACCTAGTCACAGCAGGCGCTCTCTGAGCCATAGTAACTTTATGAAGAGAGACCTCTTAAAGAGGCAGTGAACTCTGTTTAAAAAACAATAGCCAAAGCAACAAAGCAGGCCGACTGCTATATGTCCAGTTTATTCACTGTTGCTTGAAACTGCTTATGTGATTCATGCACAGTGGGGAAGAAATGATTTGAAGCTGGCTGAACTGAGTACAAGAGCTGAAGTCAGGTTAGCAAGGTCTCAATCTGCCTTGGTCAGTTTAGTAGTTGGCCTTAGGAGGAAGTTCACAGAGGACCTCTGTTTCTGTCTAATGGTCTCGGTAAGGCTCAGCTGGGGGACAGGATCTTCCTGCGTCCTTTGGGGGCCCTGCTTCTCCTCCTCCATCCTAGCCCCAGCCTGCTTGCATATCTTACCCCTAAGTGAGCCAAGACCTCAACCCACTAGGTTCACTGTGTACTTCGTAAGACTCGAGACCCACCCACCCACTTCACATCTGTACTTCTACTCACACAGCCTGGACTATCCCGAGTCTACTTGTTCGTGCACGAAATTTCTGGCCATCTCTCAAGGCCTGCACAGATTAACCCCCAGTTCTCACGTGCTTTTTCGGTGCGTGCTGGTAGAGAGCCATCTTTCTTTCTTCTGAGCTTCTGCCATGTTTACAGTCTGTTCCTTATGCTTAGTACTGTGATTAAAGCCTGTGGTTGCCACTGCTTCCTGCTGTGGGCATCAGACTATAAGGTACTGGTAATTAGATGCGTGTTTTGGAGCGGTGTGCAGTAGGCATTGAAAACACAGCCTCTGAGTCACACTGCCTGGTGAGAAACCATCCTCCAAGCAGATGGTGGTGGCTGCCGTGTTCATGTCTCTCTACTTCAGTTTTTGCGTCTGGAAAATGGGGACACTTCTACTTATAGCACCTACCTCAGGGAATAACTGAGGGTTACGTGAGTTTGTGGAAAACATAGCAGAGCCTGGTGGGTGCCAAGTACTCTTGCTTCATTAGCTGTATACGTGTGATTTGTTAATGTTGTGTGTGTGTGCGTGTGTGTCTGGTATAACCATGTGAGGTCAGAAAACAAACATGGACGGCTTTTCTCAGGTTCTGTCTACCTTGCTTTTTGAAGCAAGATCTAGAAATTCACTAAAGCAGGCTAACCTGGCTGGCCGGCAAAACCAGAGATCTCCCTGTCTTTGCTTTCCCCAGTGGTGTATTACAAGTGTCACTGCACCCAGATGTTTCCCCCTATGGCTCTAGATAAATGGTTCTCAACTTGTGGGCTGTGACCCATTTGGGGGTCGCGTATCAGATATTTACTTAAGATTCCTAACAGTAGAAATATTTAGAGTTATGAAGTAGCAACAAAACAACCTTACGATTGGAAGGTTACAGTCCTAGGGAAGGTTGAGAACCACTGTTCTATAGACCAAACTCAAGTCCCCATGCCTGCAAGGAAAGTACTTTATTAACTGAACTATAACCCCAGCTTCCTATTAGCTGGTTTTCTGTGTTGTTTTTGTTTTTACATGATGGTCTCAGTATTTAGCCCAAAGCTCTGGCTATATCAGCATCTTAACAGATATGGGAGGATGACAGTCATGCCATTTGGTTGTTCCTACTCCATAGAGAAGCTCCTCAGAGCTCCTTGAAAGGAAGTTACTGAACTGAGTGCTGGTGGGGTTTAGAGATTCTCTGATGCATCAGGCATTGAAACAATTCAATCTGGACAACTGGAAAGTTTCCCAGTTGCAGAGGGTAAGCCTGACATGTGCTCACTTGAGTAAGGACTGTAACTAGGACAATACTGTCTCCATCTATGACTGAAGGGTAAAGAAAGACCATGCAGATCTTTTGGAAAGATTGATGCTGTCCTGTAATCGAGTTCTGGAAGGGAAGGTATGAGGGGATTGAAAGGTGGCCATGATCAGCCACTCATCCTATTCCATGAGTCTACTCTGCCGACTGCTATCTGACCAGCCTTCCTGTACATATAAGCCAGAGCTGCCATTGTAGGTCTCTGCTGAAGCTGTAGGGGAGAATGAGACCAAACGTGGAGCGGTGGAAAGCCGAGAATGTTCTCAGTGTTCTCCATGCAACATAGTTCATGGGATTCTACACAACCAGACAAGAGATCATTCCACTGTTTCCTAAAGATGCCACTAGGTGCTGTAAATACTAAGTAGAAAAGATCATGGAAACGACAGTCGGGAACTAAACAGAGCTGCCACCCTGATGTGAAGCCAGCCACAGCGCGTACAAGAACACTGCCGAGGCTAGTCGCTTCACGCTCTTTGCTCACCAACTGCTGGTTAAACTTGGAAGAAAGCTGCATGATTACACACTTCACTGGGACGATAATTAAATCCCTTGCATCCTCTTTGTTCTATTACATAGTAACTGCTCTTGAGTGCTTCTTTCATGACCAGAGGCAGAATCTACTGCCTGGGTGGGCGACAGAGAATACTGTAGCTTCGGAGGGTGCCAGGGCATGGTACGCTCCACCGTGCTTGCACTCTTCCCGTGGCCTGCGGTTGACTATACCCAGTGATGGAGTGCTGAGTTGTAGACGGTGACCACAGACACTAGGTGAGGTAAAATTTCACAGAAGGGACAGCTGATTCTCTAAAGAGATTTCCAAAAACCTTTGGGGAGGGGACTGGACATCCAATTTCACAGAAGCAAGAAAATTATTTGGAAATCCAGAATCACATTAAGATTTAAAATAAATTCAGCTTTTTTTCTTCTTCCATAAATATCTGTATGCTGTGAAATAAACGCAGGCTGAGGTAGGAGCTATTTTGCACATAGCATACAACTGTTATGAAGAATGCAAGATATATATTATATATATGTACATTATGTTACTATATTACTATGCTTAATATTTTTCTTATCAATTTGACAAAAACTAGGGTAAGCTAAGAAAAGGAACCCTCAACTGAGAAAATGCCCCCATCAGATTGGCCTGTGGGAGATGTTCTTGATTACTGATTGATGAAGCAGAGCAGAACCTAGCGGGGCAATGCCACCTGTGGACAGATGGTCTTGGGGCACATACAAATGAAGGCTGGGGAAACCAAGAAGCCCAAGTCAGAAAGCAGTGTTCCTCCATGGCCCCAGTTGCAGTCCCTGCTTCCAAGTTCCTGCCCTTCTATCTCCTCATGATGTACTGTAACATCTGAGCTGAAAGAAACCCTTCCACCCCAAGTAGCTTTTGATCAGGGTCTTTATGCCAGCAACTAAGACAATTCCTATTGAAATTCCTTTAGCTTAAAAAAAATCATTGACCTAAGGCATCAGTTGGATGGATGGCAACTAAGAGAATTATTCTCCGGGGCCAAGAAACCTTGATGGTAGTGAACTGCTTAGCTTGCTGATCTCAACAGTCTCCCCTAGGCTGAAAGACTCACACACGGGATATCGGAGAAGAGCTCCCGACATTCATTCCCAGTTCTTATCCACAAGACAGCGAACCACAGGATCAAAGACTGGGGGTGAAGTGGCTACTGAGGCTCTGCAATCTGTGTTTTTACTTGACTTTGTCCTAGGTGTTCTAAGACAGTTTCAGGTGGCTTTCACAGACAGGATCTCAAAGTCAGCAGTTCCGTCCAGCCTTGCATCTCTGGGATGCTTGACTGGGAATGTTATTCCGCCCTTGTTAGAGAATTTAAAAGGAAAGAACTGAACTGAAATTTTGGACCAGAAGTAGCTGTGTGGTCCTGTCCTCCCACTGTCATGTTTGGATAAAAGAGGAGGATGCTGTAGCTATGTGGTCCTGTCCTCCCACTGTCATGTTTGGATAAAAGAGGAGGATGCTGTAGCTATGTGGTCCTGTCCTCCCATTGTCAGGTTTGGAGAAAAAAAGGAAGATGCTGTAGCCATGTGGTCCTCTCCTCCGGTTGTCACGTTTGGACATAAAAGGAGGCTGCCATGGCTCATTTTAACTCTATAAATTTACTGAACCCTAAAGCCAAGGCAAATTTTTTTTTTAAATTAATACTGTGAATTAATCAAAAGCAGTAACTTTTTATCTATTAGATCACCCTGGACCTTAGGATGTAGAGACTATTGCTTCTGGACCCTGGACCAGACTCTAAATAGTGTGAGTCTGGGAAATGACAGGGAAGGGACCAGGAAAGACATTTAAATGCATCTGCTTTGGGAAGACCTGCACACCCGCTCTCCCACTAGTGCCTTCAGATTCCTCATTTTTTCCCACAGCAGTGTCGCTCCCCTGGCATGCTTCTCCCTTAGAACTCTTAGAATGTTCTCACCAATAGCACAATGCCCCTCTCTCTGCTTCAGCCTGGGATAATTAATTTCTTTTTCTCATGCATGTCCTGTACTCTCTGAAAGCAAAGAACACCTCTTAGTCCCTGTATCAGCAATATTTATGTGGTCTCAAACATTATTTAAATGATGTATGGGGGTTTACAGTTGTACACATTTATCCTCTGTCTCCCTAATGCTTTTTTTTTGTTTTTGTTTTTGATGCTCAAATCTCTCTGGTTAGTCACGAAGTAAGAGGTTGCCCAAAACATGCGTAAGGAAGGGACTATGAGTCTCATCTCCAATAAAGCAGCCCTTTCCTGAGATAATTTAAAAATTAAATTCAGGTTCAGTTAATTTTGCATCTTTGACTTTATAGTCTGGAGTTAGCGCGTAGCCAATCAGGACTCTCGGAAGAGCTACCTGAGAGGAGGAACGTGCACCGGGCTCTCCATTTATATTCCCGCTCTCTGGGATCTGAGCAGCTGCGGGCTCCTTTCGCTGCTCCTTTTAAGAACTGATCCCCATGGAAGTATATCTTAGCTATGTAGATGAGAGGGGAGGAGCCTTGTAACTGCTCGGCCATCCTTCCACCCATCATCTAGAGCACATGTCAATACGTCTGAAGTTCGGTCTTTGAGAGCAGCGCCGGCCCTGAAACAGAACCTCAAGATCCACCTTCCCAGTTGGACAGTACTGTCTCCTTCTATACCAGAATAACGTCTTCTGAGGGTCACCTTCAGAACTGCTGGCTCCTGCATGGAATCTACGATGTGAGGTATACAAACAAGGAGAACTCATGTTCTGTACGACTGGTAGCGAGAAGCAAATATAGGCAAGTCCAGGTTCAAGTTCACCCTTTCTTTCACAGCGTAAACCCAGAGAGCTCACAACAGCTTTGCGTCATATCAGATTTCTGAGTACTGTGTCCCATCCCTTCCACTGGTGAGACGGACTCCAGGCCCACGCCACAGAGAACCTGACCTCACAGTGCTTATTCCTTAGGGTTACCTACTGCCTCTATGTGGCCAGGACAGAGGAGAGCAGTACCTTCAGCAGAAGCTCGATGACTTCCGTGTGGACGAGTCCATGAACCGGCTCTCCATTGATGTGAGTGATCAGATCCCCTGCCTTCAGTCCAGCCTGGTGGGAGGGACTTCCTTCTTCTACATTCTGTAAAGAGGAGAGTATGTCTTCACAAACAAACAAATGACAAACCCCAACACCTATTGTTTCACCTGTCAGGATACTCTGAGTTGCCTTGTGAGTGAGCCTAAGCTCATAATAAGAACTCAAAAAGGCATGGCCCTTGTTCCAATATTGTTCTAAAACAGGATAATTCCCATGTTTCTTTAAAATTGTCTCAAGTGAGCAAGAATGTGAGTTTTGAAAACCAAAGCTAGGGGAAAAAAAGAAAGACCTGTAAAAGACAAAGGACAAGGCTGGAGGGAAGGCCCCACGGTGAAGAAAGAGCACGACTCTTGCAGAGGATCTGAGTTCAGCTCCCAGAACCTATGGTAGGTGGTTCACAACTGCCTCTTAACTCCAGCTCTGGGGTAACTAATGCTTCTGGCCTCTGGGTATTAGCACTCAGACATACAAGTAATTAAAATAAAACTACCCGCTTTTAAAGGATAATAAAGGGATATGAAGAAGATAGTTTTCATGTGTTTACCCGATTGCTATGTAAGAATAGGCAAGCAGTTATAGAAACTGGGCAGAGTTAGGAAAACTGACTACTTGGTGATATACCCAATTCTACCATGGGAATAGAGAAAAGACTTGGATGGTGATGGTGTAGGTCTTTAATCCTAGCACTCAGGAGGCAGAGGCAGAGACAGAGGCAGAGGCAGAGGCAGGCGGGTATCTGTGACTTTGAGGCCAGCCTGGTCTACAGAATGAGTTCCAGGATGGTCAGTTAGGATTGCTGCACACAAAATAAAACCCTGTCTTGAAAAAAGAAAAAGAAAAAAAGGAGGAGAAAAGAACACTAAAAGGAAAAGGAAATGGGGTCCCATGTGAAACAGAAACAGGAAACACGTCAGCAATCAACCATGCTTTAGTCAACAGCTGCACTCTGGGCTGGCGGGAAAGGAAAACTGCCAAGAGCGAGCGCTGCTCTTACCCAGACGATGTGGTGCACCGTGTAGATGTCACTGTCGCCCACGTACACCCGGATGGCTCGGATGGTAAATCCATAGTTCTTCCCTGAGCTGTGGATCACAATGGGCTGGTGGGGACTGGCAGATGCGGCCGAAGAATCTCGGCTAGGGGAGGAATCCCGTGAAGAGGAAGGGTCTGAAGACAGGGAGTGCGGGGACATGGGACTTCCCAATGGAGACACAGCAAACATATCTGCAACAAAGAAGCCGGCATCAAAGCACATCCAGGGCATAGCCACCCTTCCCATGGGAAGCCCCACCACAATCAAGAAAACAAAGAGTGGTCACAAAGCAAAGCCCTTTGTTTCTAATGGCAAAAGAAGAATTATGTAGAAAATGCTTATGTCGGGAACTGCCATGGATGTGAAACTCAAGCCTGTTGAGGGAACATCAAAAGTCTTTCTTGTTTAATGTTTCTCAATACTCTAAAATTAAGAGTTTTTAGTTTTCCTACACAGAGTTTTCTGGTTTTAGATTCTTTAAATTATTTCGGTGAAATAAATCATTTATTTATAGTGTCTCGTTATAAGAGTAAACTAAGTGTATAATGAGATATACTCTTCTCCAAATCTTATACTAAACAATTTAACGGGATTCTCCAAACACACACATGGCAGGAAAACAAGAATCAATTACCAGCTGCTTTTTGCAATGTTACTGAGCTAGAACTTATTAACACATTTCAATCGAAAAACTTAACTACAAACAAATGACTGTGGTTACAACTGCTCCTCCTCACACAGTAGCTTCATAAGGTTTCTTCAAGGGTAAGGAGGGCCAGATACATGCTAGGAGCAAAGCAGCTCATGTCCCAAAATGCCATCTGTATTCTCCAAGGCTCAGAGACTGAAACCTTACCCCCAAAGTAATGGTATTTGGAGAAATATCTGGAAACTAATTAGATCAAGAGGACTCTGCTCCTGGTGATGGGGTTGGCATGTTTCTGGAAGAGGCCTGAGAGCCTCTAAGAGATGCTGTTTATGTGGAACACACACCAGAGGCCTTGACTGGGCATCTGTACCGCCATGAACAATAGATTCTACTCTATATAATTGACATGAGTATAAGGTACTATATTATAGCAGTCAGTGCAAGGTAAGAAGCAAACTCACTGTTCTATCTATGAGAATGCATGTGGATCCTAATTAGTCATGAGACTGTGTGTGTTCTGAGAAGACAATCATCTACAGAGCATGCTGAGGTCTGAATGTGAACTTGGCTGGAACAAGGCAGCCAGGTGCTATCAGAGACGCCAGGACATGGTGAGACCTAATGTGGTCCCAGCGAGGTGACAGCACCCATCTTACGCATGCTCTGAGTCTTCTGTTGTCCCCACAAGAGTAAAGTATCTGTGAAATCCAAAGGTCAGGTAAAAAGAGGTCACCGGTGGATGGGGCCCTGCGACGTGTGAGTGGAGGACAGAGACACTCAAGACTCAGGCTGTGGGAAGGCCAGGGTTCCTCTTAACCACATGGTGGTCTCCATTTCCTCTACAAATGGTACAACTTCCTCTTTTTCCAAAGTGCAGGCTACCTTACCTGCTTCTACAGATGGTCAAGGCTGCACTGAACTGCCCTTCCTTGTTATACATGCACATTGGGGCCATGCTGAAGTACGCATGGCCATACAGACAACAGAGATAGTAGCTTGCCTCATGGGACTCAATGAGATGTTTCTTAGCAAATGAATTTACGTTATGCTTTTGAGAGCATTTGTGTGTATCATTTTTTTGTACAAATATAAAATAGTAATCTCTTTGATACATAGTTTGTATTCTTCCCAATACATGCCACCCATGAAAGAATTTAATTTCCAATCCTATTCTCTCTTACTGAGCGATGTCATAACCACCAGTGTGTGCCAAGGGAATTACTACAGACTTACTGATCAGTACATGGAAAACACAGCAATCCAACAAAACTATAATCTATGCCCTGTTTTAGAAAACTGGTCTTGATTAATTTGCCTTCTAGCTGGAGAAGGCGATGCTCAGTCCACAAGAATGGGAAAACATCTTATTTCATGCCTCCTATAAGAATTTCTCTACGATCTCCAGAAATGTTGAGGCTTATATTCTGTGTCATTTCCTCATTAATTAGATGATGCAAAGCCTACCTAGCCTTCCAACATTCGAGCTGCAAACAGCTCTGGAAAGTACGCACACAGTACGGGGTCTAGAGAAGAAGTATCTCAGGGAGGGAAATTCATTATTTAGCTCGTGGGGGAGAAAAAAAGGTCTTAAGAAAACAAATAAAATCTACTTTTATAGGAAAAAAAACATCTCTTGTCTCACCCCCAGATACAGAAGGTAACCTGAGACAGATATGCACATGCTTTCTGGGTGCCCCGAGGTCCAGGAAGGGAAATTCATAGGTGTGTTAAGCCGAGGTTCTTGAGAGTTGTCCTGCAATCCCGCCCGTGATTGCCTCATGCAATCTTGCATTTCAATTTGCATTCCAGGTTGGGGGAGGAAGGAGGGGAGTACATGCACAAATCACACAATTTCATGCGAGTTGATGTCTCTCTACCTCCTGGGATCATGAGGGACAGAGCACTGGCAGAGAGGGACTTTGTGACTTTCCCCGCAATTCTCTTTTTCTCTGTGTTTTCTAACCGCTGCCGAGCCATGTGGGAAGTGGGTTCACTGGATGGCTTTGAGGTGTTATCTGTACTGTCCACACACTCGCTTCGCCCATTTATCTGATCCAAGTGCTCTGAAAAACTGCCAACTGTATAAAGAAGAAGGAATAAACACATTCAGGGGGGAGGTAGGAGAGGGAGGTGGAGGTGGGAACAGAGAAAAGGATGGACCAACAGCGGGAGAAACTTCCATGTGGCTCCTCAGTCCAGATGTGCCAGGCTGAATGTGAAAAACCACCAGCTTGTGCTGTGCAGGAGGAAGAGATGGAAGAGCTATGCATTCAGGCTTCATTCTCCTGTACACATTTAAGCAAGTCCTTAACGATTCCATTCTATTAACCAGGAGAATAGCTTTCTATATAATCTGTAGTTCCGAATGCTCTGAGAGTCTCCTCCCAGGGGCCTTCAAGAAAGCCATCCTATAAAGCCACCAACGCCCCCCTCAGACTGATCCCAGTGATTGGTGTGAGTGCTCCTAATGATCTTAATACCACTTAGTCACGCTGTAGGCATGTCTGTGTCACTGCCTCTCAGCTTCCCAAGATAACATGGGCCCGGGTATGTAAGTCAGAGAAAGAATCAAAATGTTCCTTGGTTCCTTCCACATCTGTTTTCACTCCAAGCTCCTTGTAAAAGTTTCAAAGGACGAGATACAAGATATGGGTCACCCCATGATTAGGAGCAAACTGCATCCTCCTGGCCTTCAATGTAGACTGTCAGATGCTGGCCCTCCCAACGTCATCCTCCAGCCTCTATGACACACCTGTCTTTGTAAGTTCGGGAACCACTAATGTACAGTGCAGTTACTCTTAAGTTAGAAGATTAGGACTTTCCATAAGAATGGAAACGTGTGTGGTATGTAAGGACATTGCAAATGGTCTTCTGAATGACTAACCAGCTCATCTTAAAATGCTGACCACACAGCATTCTCTGTGAGGAAAAGAGTTGGCCTAAATGACACACACCCCACTCAGCTGCACAGCTCGTGTCTGGCTCTAGTTTGTGGCAGGGCATTCAACTTGTGGGTCTGTATACGGGGGCCCTGGAAAGCCATGAGGGTAGATGTGGATACAGCATACTTGGTGGCTGTCTGCTGTGCCGTGAAAACAAAGGGTTTGGGGTTTCTACAATGGCACCCACTGGGCCAACAGAATAAGGAAATCTTAAGGCAGCTATCAGCAGCCTCTCACTTCCTGGGAAACACATCCTCATTTCCTAGTGCATCTATTCTGCTCCCCCCAGGAAATATACTGCTTGGGGGACTCGATCAAAACCGTTTCACTTGCCAGAAACTTCTTCGCTCTAAACTGAGGCTAAGCTCTGGATAAACCACATCCTCTCTGAGTGGGTTCAGGTGGGAAGAGTGCAAACAAAAAGTTGTGTCTTTTTACTAAATAACGTGCTGGGGGCATCTGAGCATCGCGGCTACGACTTCACAACTGTGACATCTCAAGGGTTCAAGTACAACGTAGTCAAGGAGAAAAGGGAAGCAGACACCAACTTGTGCTTTCCCAAATGTCAGGAGGAATGCACAGTATTTTCTTCTCTCATCCCTCCGGCTTCCTTCCCCGACCTGTTTTACAGCACTGTACATAAGCAAGTGCCTCTTTTGCTGATGGCAGGTAATGTCACCTTAATGTTCTCTAAATGTCAAGGGTTCCTTCTTTTTGATGGTGGAGCAATATAAAATTCAACAAATTTAATTTTACTGCAGCCACGCTTTTCAGGCTCCTTAATTACCCTTGGCTGTAAGCAAATCAACTCTCATCTCTCTGGTCTGTGCAGCCCCCAAGGTCTCTGATTATTTTTAGTATGTGTATGGGGGAGACAGGGTGCGAAAAGGTAGGTTGACACTATTAATCAAAATGCATGGCAGGACCTTAGCAGATATTTTTAATTATGAAAGTAATCAATCAAGTACTTAGACATGACTCCTCCTCTCCCCCTTTACCTCCTACCTTTCTGATAGTGAGCAGGTTCGGGATACTGAGATACAGCAGACAAGAACTTTTAAATGGAGGTAACTATAGTCTACATTCAGAGTAAGGCAATGGAGAACCACATAGAGATCCCTAAAACTACCAATATAAAATACTGAGCCCCCTACATTTGATATAAATAGTAAGAGAACCATGGTCAGGAACCCTAGAATAGTAAGATATCTCTATACTATTTTTGCAATGCTATTATCTTGGCTTTATAGTTAGAGTCAATGGGATTGCCCAGGATAGAAAAAGAACTGAGAAGCAAAAAGAGAAAAAAGAAACCCAGTAGAAATTTCTCAGGTCAACCATAAGCATATATGAAGCTCCACAGATTCATACATTTTAGGGAGGCTAAAATCTAGCCTGAGAGAATTTTTTTTAAATGTGATTAAAGGAAAAAATAAAAATGACCTTTCACTATGAACATTGAGTTTAAAAATGTTGATGGGAACTCTTGGAATCACTTATGCTTATTAATATAGCAATATTAAATATGGCATAACGAAAACATTCATTACAGCAATTATAAGTCAGAGCCATCTTTTGCTTTTTTTTTTTTTTTTTTTGAAGAAAAACCATTAACCGACCCTACTTTGCAGAAAGATCTGCCTTTATAAACCAAATGATGTCATAAAGGCACCTAAATGGCATATTCTGGGGGAAGTAAATGAAAGTCTGGTCCTCTAAGGAAAGCACCTCCCTGGTTAAGGGTATTAGGGACTTTAAACACTGCTGAAGACAATGGTCCTGTTGTTAGGAAGCTTATTTCACACAAAGGGACAGACACAAGAGAAGCCCACACTCTGGACTTCAGCCCAGCAAGAGAGAAGCTTCAGGAACGTGGGACTCCATTTGCCAGAGACTGAGAAGGGTCAACTACAAGCAGAGGTGGTGGTTTAGATGCAATCTGACAAGGGGGAGGGGCGGGTGGGAATTCTCACCCCCCACTGGTGTCCTGTGAACTCCACAGTCTGAGTCCTTTGCTACAGTCAGTGTGAGGTTAGTGACCAGGGACTGGGACAATGAGGTATGTCTGGTATAACATGACCCACTAACAGAATCTAAGTCCTTCAAAGAAGCTACCATGGAGCTCAGGGCTGGAGGGAAAGCTAGCTACATGCTTCCTCTCAGAGCTGACTGGAGCCATTTTCAAAGGACACTGTGATGGTTGGTCTGTCTGACCTTGTAACCTCATTCTGAGACGGATGCAGTTCAGCAAGCTGTGCCTTTGCATCAGCAGCCATGAACACACTCTAGAACGGGCAGGTTCTGCCTGCCACAAGAGGACCCCACTGAGGTTGGTGGTCTAAGTGCCCCCGAGGTCCCGCTGAAGTCAGGTTCGCATGCTGTATGGCCTGGCACTGAGGATGCAGCTGAGTCAGCCGACCTAAGTTCTCAGGAGTTTGTCCCTAAAGAGGTGGGGCCACGGGAGAAGTCTACGAGGGAGAGGCGCTCATCCTGATGGTCTGCTTGGGTGAAGCCTGGGACTCAGCGTGCTGACAGTCACTTCCCAGTAGGTACGGTGCCCGAGCAGAGTGGGCACTGCTACCACTTACCCGACAGCGTGGAACTGCTGATGGTGCTGGCTGGAGTGGTGACCTCGGGCTCCTCCTGCGTACACTCCTCGGGAGGGAGGACAGGCTTTCCCGGCTCCTCTCTGGGGTCTCCAGAGCAAGGGACGGCTTCATCTTGCTCTCTCTCCGTTGAGATGGCCAGCTTGGGAAGCAGGCCAGAACTGAGCTTGCATCTGTTGCTTTCTGTATCTGAAGAGTTGGACGTCGATAACTGTTGCCTTAATTAAAAACAAGAACAAGTCACATGAACGCCCCAGGAAGCCATGAAGAGCAAAGGCTTGAAGAGACCAGGTAAAGCAGCGTATGTCTAGGACCGTGGTTCTGGCAATATGGTACCCAGTGTCGGCTCAAGCAGGGGGCCCCTGGGAGGAATCTCACGTACACTTCCGAGTACTCGGAGCTCCAGCTGAGTGTCTCCGTGGACGGCAGTGTTGTGCTCTTGGTTTTGTCCTCGCTGTCGTCTTTGTCTTCTGAATTCGGGGTCATTCGGTCTATGCTGCTGAAAACCTGGGAGGCAAGTGACCACTGCTTATGAACTACATCCAAAAAGAGCTTGTCGGAAAGAGCACAAATCTCAGGAGGAAGGGAAAGAATTGAGTATACAGTTCAAGTGTGAACTGGGGAAACGTGTGGGAAACCCTGGCAACGCTGTGGGCATGTCACGAGAGCGAAGGCTCGAGGTGTGGATGCGTATGCTTTTCGAGTGCAGAGCTGAATGGACAATGTCACTTTCGCCACATCTCATGGGTTTCTGGGCCTTGGGATTCGTGTGGATCTCAGGCTGCTTTCGTGCTCAAAACAGCAACCAGCAAAAGAAAATCATACAGACAGGAAGTGTCTGATGCCTGCCAGTCTGGAGCAGAGAGGAGAAACAAACTGACATTGGGCATGAGTAGAAGAGTAAGTGACAACCTGCTTCAGTGCCTGGAGTGGGTGGGCTCTGTGGAAGGAGGAAGGTTACCACCAGGTACACTTGCTTAGCCTCTAAATCCGGCAGGTAGGTGCTGGTGTGGGAGGCTAGAGCTTAGGCAAACAGTCTCTTTTAGCCCATTTCTAAATCTCCACTCTCTTACAGGAATTACAGGAGGAAAGTGGGGGTTTGAAGAACCCAGCATGGTGAGCACCCCCAGGTGTGACCCTCCAGCTATTTACTGTTCTCAGGAAATGGGCTTTGGGCATACTACTATCTACAGAGTTAGAAAAGGATTAGGTTAAGGAACAGGCGCTGGGAAAAATAAAATACCTTTCAAAGTAAAGAAACTATTTAAGGTGGGTTCTGAGAGGCTAGAGGATGAGTTACGCAGTAAGCACCCAGGGAATGGTAGTTAAACTTGCTTCGGGACACACTCGCCACATGTCTCCAGGGAGATCCCTACCCCTATGTTGTTCCTATAAACAGAGAGGGGTAGCCCCACGGCTGATTTGCAGATGCATTCTGGGTAATCACTTAGGAAAATGTACAGAGCACTTTAAAATCACAAATTGCTATAGAGTTCCTAAATAACAATCATGCAGGATGCCATGGCAACCACAACAGCAGAAGGGAGGCAGCGTGCCCTCTGGGCTTATTTCCATTATTTCTGGGTTCCCACCCTATCTTAAAACATCCGTTTTGTTTGTTTCTAAATCTTACCTGAATTTATAGAAGGGCATCTTTCTTAAGAATCAATTTTATTATCGTCTACGATTTCCTAAATTCTAGAGTGGCTTCCTACTGCCTTTTTCCAGATAGCTCATAATCTTTATTAATTACTGATCAAAATACTTTCTCATCCCACAGTCAGCTGTCTCCAGGTACATTGGCTCATGTCAAGAGCCAAGCACTATTCCTGTGTTGTGCTCTGTGTCACATTCTGGGAGAGCTCTCTGTGTGTTGTTATTTCGCGTGTAAAGCTAGCCTTGTGGGATCCGGGCGGGATGAAAAACAGGCCGCTCGTCTCATCACTACAGAATGGCGCCCAGATATGGATAACTGAATCCACATAAAGCTTGAGAAACCTTGGGAAAGAATAGAGTAAAGCATGTTTTCTTGGTAGCAGCAATTTCTCGGGTCTGTTCTGTTTGCTAGAGGCAAGCAAACATTCTCATCTAAGAGAGGCTTCCTGACTCAGCTTTAGCTGCAAAACCCTGCAGCTCTTTTAAGAGGTCCTGCCATGAAACACTTAAATGGTGTTGATGAAAATTAACTGCATGCTTTTTGGTTTTCAACCATAGCAGGAAAAAAAGCTGCGCCGGTTTAAAATTCCGTTGTTCTGGTCCGTCCTGCCAGGGCAAACTCTGACTCTTTCAAGCAGGCAGTCTGACTGAATATGGTCTATGAAGAGAATGCTGCAGCTTGCTTGCTGGCAGGAACCTTGAAATGCCATAGAGTTGTGGCAATAATAATGGTGGTACCTCAGTCATGAGGCTGGAAAGCTAAGGAATGGGCTGGATCCAACTGCCAAAGCCACGACTTTAATCCTACCCATATTGCTCAGTAATTTAAAGGCTCGTGTGGTCAGAAAAAGAGAGAGAGATACAGTAAAGAGAGATTCAAAAACAAAAACAAAACCTCTAAATGGTTTACAGTGTGTTAAAAATAAATGCAGGCTAAAAGTTAAAGTTCTTAAAGAAAAAAAAGAGTAGTTGGGTGTGGTGGTACACACCTTTAATCCCAACACTTGGGAGGCAGAGGTAGATTGACCTCTGTGACTTCAAGGTATGGTAGGACACACCTTTAATCTCAACACCGTGGAGGCAGAGACAGAGGGATCTCTGAGAGTTCAAGGACAGCCTGGTCTGCAGAGTTATTCCAGGACAAAGATATACAGAGAACCTGTCTCAAAAAGTAAAAATAAATAGAGGTTAAGTAAAGCCACACAAAGATGGAAAATACACAGAGAATCTTGATACTGTATGCTATTATGCTCTTTAAATTGTTTGAATGCTGAGGAAGGAGCAACAGCTGCTAAAAAATATTTGTTTATAAATGCTGCTGAATTAATCCAACATAGATATTTTGAAAATACCTTGAATTCAAAATTTGGATCTAAGATTATGATGCTTTGAAAAAGTTCTTCTTTTGTTTTCACAGAGGATGAGACCCTGTGGATTGCTTCTATCCCAATATGGTATGATAGACCACACCCTCCTGAAAGGTTGCTGTGAACACCCTCAAAAAATTATTTCACTCAATTGCTGACTGAGATGAATCTAGTACACAGGTTATACCATGAAAGACCTAAATAACAGTGCCCCCATTCAGCACGAAGCAGTTTGAAGAGAAATAACTGTGCCCATATTCCCAAATATTGTTTATAAATGTTCTTTTACATTTAAAGGGGGAATGATATAGATATGAATAATTTACATTGGTATAAATTTTACTCTATTGATATAAATTTAAGGTCAATTTTGTTATATGTATATGTATTTCTGATCTTGATTAAGGTATTGTGATTGTGTAGTTCATTTAAAAATGTATATTGGTTATAATGGATAGTCATCAATAATAGTCAAACTTGTAGTCATGTTAGATTTTCTAGATATATAGAGATATATTTCAGTTAGATAGGCATACTTCATATCTTCCAAAGACTACAGAATATGGCATTTAAAATGTTTTAATAACTTAGGGTTTTTCATGACAATGAGACACGTCTGCTCCTGGCAGCACCAATCTACTTCAAGAGGAAGATGGGCATCAAAGAGGCTCCTTATGGAGTTTGATAGCCATTTGGGCAAGAAGCTGCTCTTGCCTGGACTATTGCATAAACTGGATACAGAGAACCCTCAGAGAGAGGACTGCTGAACTTGCCTAAAGGTGAGATGATCTTTCTGGGTTCCTGATTCATGAAAGAGTCTGTGAGACATTCTGCAGGACACAGCAGATAGTGACTGAACTGCCTTTGAAATTTCCTGCTTCATGGAAATGTCTGCTGGAAATTATGGGCCTGTAGGCCAAAGATGGATGCCCCAACGGTACAGAGGAACTTTGGGTGACTGTCCAGGCAACGAGATGTCTCTGTCATTTCTAGAGTTTGTAAGTTGTTTATTTCTTGTTTACTTAGGTAATATTATATCCTTCTGGAGTCTTTGATGGAGTTGAAGAATAGATAGATAGTTATGGTTTTCCTTAAAGATGATAAAAATAAAATAGATATAAATATTGTGTAATTCTTGCTTGATAACTGTTTTGTTATATGAATTTTTACTATGTTAAAGTTAAAGCCTTTCTTTTTTGTTTAAACAGAAAAAGGGGAAATGATGGAGGACTCTCATTGGTTAATAAACTGCCTTGGCTTTTTGATAGGGCAGGATTTAGATAGGTGGAGTAGACAGAACAGAATGCTGGGAAGAAGGGAAGTTAGTCTGACGCCATGCCTCTCCTCTCAGAGAGAGACACCATGAAGGCAGGCACCAGATCAGACATGCTGAATCCTTCCCGGTGAGAAACAACCTCGTGGTGCTACACAGATTATTAGAAATGGGTTAAAGCAAGATATGAGAATTAGTCAATAAGAGGCTGAAACTAATGGGCCAGGCAGTGTTTAAAAGAATACAATTTGTGTGTTGTTATTTTGAGTGTAAAGCTAGCCGTGTGGGATCCGGGTAGGATGAAAAACAGGCCTGCTCGTCTCATCACTACAGCTTACTGCACCACGAAGCCTGTGTTCTTACATGACACACGACATGGGCTGTGGCCTCCACAGCCTAGCTCTTAGCTAGACCTTAGGGCAGGCAAGCAAGTTCACCAGATGACAACTGTCCTGGACAGCAAGTCCATCAGATGACAGCCATCATGAAAAGATGGCAATCTTCTCGACTCTTTGCCTCAAAACAAAGCAGACAATAGCAAGAAAAATCCCAAAGTCAGACCTTAATTTCCAGAGACACACAGTTATGTCTACAGGGTAGAAACTCCTGATCCTCAAGAATATAAGACCATCTTCCCCAGCTGACTGGGAGGTCTAAGTGCCGGAGACCTCACCCCCCCACAAGGGGCAGATGCTTCCACAGGCTGGCCCAGCTGAGCTGCGTGGCAGTGACTGGATCATCCCAGATTCCTGCCGCGCCTCACTTACCTTTGAGAACCTGTGTGAGCAGGAAGAGAACTGCCGGATCTCCACGGTGAAGTCCTCGTCGTTGGTGTCATCCTCCTCCTCCGTCTCCATGTGATGGTACTTTTCTGACCGAGCTGCGGAGGAACGTTTCGGGACAGTCTGGGTTACTCAGAGAGTTTCCGCTTTTAGCAGAGACAACTTCACTATGGCTATCTGGAGCACAGCAGCGCTGCACTTTCTAGAATTTGTGGGTGTGAGATCGGAAACTCAAGGTTGGGGATGAAATGTTTTTAAATCGAGTAAAGGCCAAGGGATGTCAGATAATGCACATACTATCAAAATAACTCGTGTCATCCTCCGACTCCAGTTGGGGAATAAATTCCGCCTTCTGTCTCAGCAAACTGTTCCAGTCCAAGGAGCGGAAGAAGCGATGCTGCTTCACTTCATAGGCACCACCTGGAAGGGGGGCGGAGCGAGGCAGACGTGAGAGGCTGCACCATTCTCCCACCAAAAGGAAGCCCCAAGTCTTCCAGAACATGTAAAATATTTATTAGCAGAGAAAGAAAGAAGCCATGGCATCCATATCCCACTCCCTTCTACAACCAAAACTTGAAAAAAATTTTCCTATAATTTATCAGCAGGAAATCTGATTTTGCTAACAGCGGCTGCGATAGCGCAGCTTTTCTCTGTTAGTTTTTCTACAACTTCTTCCATTTTTCATAGGTTAATGACATGGCCACTTAAAATCACATTATACTGAACCTGGGGACGTGGATGCATGTTGGCCCAAAGCAGAATGGCTCATTACAAACCCAGAAAATCCTAACAAGGTGCAAAAATGTGCTTACAGCAATATATTTTTTTTCTGGAGGGAAGGTTAATAATGATGAATTTTTCCTAAATATTATATAATGGTTACCTTTCAGTTTTATTAGATTGCTCATTAACTAGGTAGGAATCAGATTCTGTGGTTTAGATCCTTAAGTAAGGAATTGACAAACTGATTAGATAGATTTATAATTCAGCTCACAGGATCAGTGATGGCGGCTAACATTGAGACTTCTGTTTGCCAAGTAATTGTTGTAGCACAGTTTGGTGAGAGGTTTTTTTTATTTATTTGATGATTTTAAACAGTGGCTTTGAATGGCAAGGCTCATCAAAAAATGTGTTTCAGCATCCCATTAAAAAAGAGGAAGGTCACATGGTCAGAGCAGGACCACACCCTACCTCAGCACACACACAACAGATGGGAGAGAGAACAAAGACAGGAGCCTGGAAAAACACCAGGAAGAACGCTCTCAATAGAACATCACAGAGGTCCATCTGATTGGCCTCTCTGTCAAGCTTTCTTTTGGGGATGAAGATGCTTCTCTCTGTGATTGTCACCCATGTCTCTCATCCTGTCTCATGTGGGTGCAAAAGGGGCAGAATGGGAAAGGCAAGGGAGACAGAAGCTGGGCTGGGGTTCTTGGCTGGGGCAGGGTTAGAATCTGTGGTCCAGAGACATAGCTCTGTGCACAGTTCCAGGTGTTCTAAAAACACTGGCAAAGAGGGGAGAGAAAAAAGTGAGGTAAGCCATGCCAAGAGGGGACAACTGGCTGTTTTTTACAAAGCACAAGGATGACATGCTGCCAAGATTCTGAGCAGGTTCTTTTCTCGGCTCCATGCTTAGTTCCAAACTGAGAAACGACGGCACCGGTGGCTTCCCAGTTAGAATCTGTGGGCTGATTCTGTGCCAAGTACTGAAGTAGATAGAAAGACAGGGAACATGAAGGGGGCATGAGAAAGGAAGATATCCTCAACCCCCAAGTATCTGGTTTATGTTTCCACATGACTGACAAAATCCAAAGTTCTGATAAAGACTCTGCAAAGAGGAATACTTTTTTTTTTTTTGCTAAATATAGCTCAAAAAAGAAAAAATAAAGTATTACAGCAGCGAGCAAATCATGCTTAAGGCCAAAATACATGCCTTAAACACTCGGACCCTATGATTTGAGCCTTATTGTGCCCCTCTCTCATCCATAAGCCTCTAATAAGCCACCCTGTAATTTCATTCATAAAAGGTGATTCTTATAGAAAAGTAAGCAAAGCAGCTCATAGCTTCAGAGCTTTACTTAATCTTTGAATCTGGTTATAAATTACAGCCTTTGAGCCTGTAACTTGCCGAGCCACAAAATCACACAGCTACTGTTAGGACGTTTGTGTCTTTTTCTTAATGCCTGTGCCCTGATTCTGCATTTGAGGTGGGGGTGTTCTTTCCTTAGTGAATCCCAGCTTAGCTTCATGTTATCTTATCCTGAAACGCTTTGCTGCTGTGCACGCAAGGATTCCATAGCCATCTAAGCACCGAGCTCCTGTAAGAATCCCTTAGGTGGCATCCTGCCCTGACAGTATTCGGTGTTGTAGATACTCTGTTTTCTTAATTAATGGAAAATAGCCCTAGATAGGGTCGGCATTATCGGCTCCAGTTTTAGTTGGGGAAACTCAAGAAAGACAACAGAGCATGTTAGGCTAGCTCCTCCAGACGAGAAGAATAGGAAGGCTGCACTCGGTCTGTCTCAAAGTATGCAGGCCCAGATGCAGTAGCACGGTCTCACCTCTACACAAGGTCCCTTGCTTTACTCTTTCTCCTGCATGAGTTTGAAATGGATCCGCTGTTGCCTAGGCCGGATAGCTGAGCCAGCTGGCAAGTCTGTTCTATGGTACCCCCCCCATCCCATTCCACTGTGCCGCTTGCTTCTCTTTTAGCTCCCCAAAAATGTCCTCTTAAACACCTATCAGGGTCATTTTCTTCTGGTGTTTTTATTTGGAGGAGCAAAATACAAAGGCCAAGAGGGATGGCACATTTCCCCATCCCACCACTCTCCATGGTGATGACACTGAGATCTAGTGCCAAGCCCCGATGAGAGGCCATGACAGGTATCTCGGGATGCTTAGTCCAGCCATGGTTCCATTACCATAACTATCAATGCAGTTGTGGCTCATGGGACCCTGTCAATGATACTGCTCTGAAATTCTGGGCTATTTACACTCAGAGAAGCCATTTTTATAAGGTCAATGACTCGCATGGCACTTGGAGATGATACTGTGCCTGTCCTCTCCTATCTGCCCATCTATGAAACTCAAGCTGATGAGAATTCTGCTTCCTTTCTGCGGACAATGACAAGTGGGTCTTCCCCAGTGAGTCACAGCCATGGAGGATGTAGCTCACAATTTCTTCATATGGACGTTTCTGCCTTAGCTGGGAGAGGCAGTTATCAGTAGGCTTTGTTTCTCATGTATTCGTGGAGTGATGAACAAGAAAGAGTGAAAAGAAAGAAAAACTGGGGATTTGATTTCAGGGCTAAACTGCTGGCTAAACAATGGGTATCGGGAACTATGTGCAGATGGTTCATGCGTGCTAGGAGGAGGGAATGAAGGGGAAGGAACTGTACTGGTCCCCTGGGTCCAGCTAGTTCCACGTACTAGATCCCCACACAAACATCATTGCATTTCGTCCCCACAAAAGTCCTGAGATGTTCAATGTGCCCATTGGACACTAGGAAACTGAGGCTGATGACAAGAAAGAGACACCGCTGAGCACTCATAGCTGATATACAGTTGGGGTCACATCTGAACAGCTCCAAGGCCAGCCAGTGAGATAGGCTGCCACTCAACTCTCTCCAAGTTCAAGAGTATATCCAGCTTCCAGCAATGCACAAGGTCCCGCACTGCAAGTTCTAGCTTGGCACTCCTGCACTCCCTTGAGTTTCCCTTCTTTTCTGGAAGCTTCTTAAACCTGATGTTCTTTACAGCCTTTTATTTCCCCCCTCAGCCTCTCCGGTGTCTCAGGCAAATGTGCCTTCACACATTTTCACAGTGCATTATTTTGCCTGCTAAATATTCACTGAACACAAGATACTGACATTGGAAGCACCATGGCAGGCCTGCAGGATCCATGCTATTCTCGAGGCCCGACTGGGACCTATCACGTTAGCCCTGCCGGTTTGGAAATCACTTCCTGGATGTTCTAAGAGCTTGAGTAGGACCTTTAAATGTCTCTTTCAGGTTTCTCCTAGGGACTTTGCTCTTCAAACTGTCAGAGACTGACAGTAGCCGTCAATGAGAAAATGTGCAGAGAGCTAACTTGCAGCATATGATACGTACACAGGGACCCTGCTGACCACAGTCTCTGGCCTGTTGTAAGTCAAGCCTAACCAAAGGTCCTCGTATCTTTAGAGAAGGGAGCGGGCAGACTATCAAGTGGAAAACCTCCAAACTGGCCCTTGGGGATGCTGGGAAGGAAGGGGACTTTTGAGCTTTCTTTGGAGGGGTGTACCCACCCATTTAAATGCATTTTTCAGCCAATGCATGGAAGCCCTTCTTCTGGGCCAGCTGAATAGGGAATTGAATAGATATTTGTGCTATCCCAGGGCAATCTTGAGATGCAGCTGGTTCTCATATTTGGCAAAACCGAGTCAACGCCTTCCCTTAAGAATCTGCCCCCCTCCACAGTCTTGACACCATTTTTTTTTTTGACAGCTGCTCTTATCTCCTGAACCATAACGCACACAGATCTATCTGAAGGCAGGTCACAGAAGGAGAGAAATAATGAGTCTGTTTGACAGGTCGGACAAGTGGAAAAGCAGATAAGATGGGAAGAAATAAACTCGTTTCAAGGATTACAGTGGGCTCCAAGGTAGTCGTACCACCGCCATGCCATGGCCCCTACCCAGAAGGTATGGGACTCAACAGGGGATAGGTAGAATACCTGTGCTGGAAGAGCCACACCTGGTTCTAGAAATCGCTCCTGGGTGACTTCTCATATCTCACAGTGATGCTCTGAGGGAGCATGGGTAAAAGAAACCGACTCTTGGCCCCAAGGCCAAGATCTGGAAGCTAGTCACTTCACCCCAGTTTGTGCCCTTAAACTAAGTCTTCAATGCCCTTCCAAGGTAAAGCACATGCATTCTCTGAAAAGGGCAGTAGGGATCATGAAACTCTAGCGGGTGGCTCAGCTCGATAGTTATTTCCCAGATCAGTCCAGATCTAAGCCTTCCTGGATTTGCTAACGAGGGGTCTGCAAAAATCCTGTGGAAAAGGCTGAACAGTCCGCTGTTAGTCTCTGTGGGCTACAGAGTTTGACATGTCTACCTAGCTCTGCTGCTATAGCATGAAAGCAGCCCCAGATGATAAGTCTCATGAAAAGACATTGTTGTATTTCTGCTCTAAAAAACCTTATTTATACAAACAGGTAACTGGCCATAATTTTCTGATCTCTGATTTAATGTATTATCATCAAAGCTCTAATGTATTATACTAAGTAGTAAGGTTTTTTTTTTTTTTAATGAAACAGGGTGTCACGTAGCCCAGGCTGGCCCTGAATGTACTATGTAGCCAAGGAATATCTTGATCTCCTGGTCCTTCTGCGACCACATCCCAAATTCCCAAATGCTGTGATTATAGGCTTGTGCCACTGGGCCTGGCCTTCAGCAGTCCATATATAAACAAGAACAGATCCAGGAGACTCGGTGGCTCAATGTGGAGAATGCTGGAAATATTTGCAATCATCACAAATGGTTGTTATGGGAAACACGGGGGAGGAAATGATGGCTTCAGCCTTTCCTGATATTTCTACTATAATGGAATAGAATGAAACTTCAGACTATAATGAGACTTCAGAATAGAATGACCCCATCAAACTAACAATTTTCACTGATAAAACTACTGGTTACTGTCTAGAGTATGTGCATTTACATTTAACATTTTTGTCTTACTAAGATAGGCAGACACGGTATGTCTAAAGTGTGTCTATCCAGAATATCAGGGTGAGGGGAGTGTGGGGTAGTGCTGGAAGGAAGCACATAACTGCTGGCCGTAAAGCTGGGGGGGAGGATATCAGCAAGAAACAAATGGGCTATCTTGTCTATCTTCAAAGGCAATGGTTTAATTCCCTTTCTTGGGTTATGGTGCTGAGCACCATGATAGGACAGCATGGCTCAGCCCCAGGCCCTCATTTCTAGCCATCAGCTGGAGAACTGATAACCTATTTCAAAGGCTGTGGATAGAAGCCTGCTGGGTCCAATCCTCATGAAATGTATGTTAAAAACATAACCAAAAAGAGCACTACACATCTGATCTTCCATTCCCAATTATTTATGATGCACGGTTTTCGGGAGAAGATTGGCATATGCCCTTGTGATGCATTTACTGAAGCAAATTAAGAGTTTCAGCTTTGCAAAACACAAAAACAAAGACTAGCTACCTATCCTAGTGTATATGCTGTTCTAAATCACACACACACACACACACACACACACACACCAAATAATATTGCTCTAATGTGCTGCAGCTATGTCCTACATCAACTAACAGATGTTGCCTACACAGAAAACATTAGCAAAAGCCTCAGATTGCTCCAGAGAACATTATTTCTTGTATATTGGCAAAAGCAACACACACGCTCTCTAACCTGTTCCCAGCCTCTCCAGCGGATTCTGCCTGAGAAGCAATGTAATCAGATCCTGGGCATCTGGAGGAGGGGCCTCATCCTTCTCAGGCCAGTTGATTTCATCTGGAAGGAAGAAAAGATGTTTATAGCTTTATCACTCAAAGGGTAGTCTAGTTCCCCCAGCCTGGACATCCCCAGGAGGACTGTCAGACATGCAGACTCCTGGGCACCATCCCGGACACATTGAACCCAAACCTGTATTTTAAGATCTTCAGTTGACTTCTACATGGCCAAGTTCGGACAATATTATTTTACAAGGTACAAGCAGCACGGTTAAGAAAGATAGGATTATTTCAAAAATAGAACCTATCATCTACTTTATTCCTTGACAGAACCATCGTTCACTTATTTCCAATGACAGAAATGTCCCCTAACAAGTCACTCCTTCTGCTGATTAGGAAGATTTAATAAAACAGAAACTGACCAGCTCCGTGTCAAGGGCTTACCCACTGGGGACCATCCAAATGTAAGATTTTCTCACTAGCCTAAACTGAGAATCTGGTCCTGGCCACCCAGTTCTCTAGCTCCACGGAGGAAAAGGTTATTTTGCAGAAAGTAATTATTTCTAGAGACAAAGGTAAAGTCCAAATGTTAAGGTTGAAGAAGAGAAAAACCCAGGGAAATCATAGTAAAGGGAGTATTTAAAGTCTGTCAGATATATTAGACTACATTCTTGTTCTAAAAGAGTTTGCCTGGAGATAGGTATGCGTGCTCGTGCGTATGGAGATGCAATAAAAACATGAGTTATTTTTGTGTGCGCCTGCCTCTAGCTTCCTCGGCTGCAGTTTAAATCTGATTTGGAAAATAAAACATGAATATGCATCAGAGCCGTAAGGCATCAAGAACAAAGCCAGCGTTTGCTGCTTGTGTTAATTAAACAGTTGATTCCCCTTGCCATTCAGGCCTTGGTCTGTCAGAAAACAGCCTAGTTATAAATCCATAAACAGCTTCGATACTGTAGAAAGGGCTTTCAGGCTGCAGGCAATTCAACAAATCTACTCTGTTAAAGTTTACAAATATGCCTGGCTTGCAAAGCCCATGTCAGAAAATAACAGTACGATTAAGGACTTTTCATGAGCAAAATGAATTTACCCCCATGTCCATTGCTGGCTGGCATAAGTGCAGTGCAGGGTGGAGCAGAGGTGGCTGATGGGGATACCGGAGATAACCTTTCAGGTAGAGAAGTCTTTTCTGCCATCTATGCATTGAGGGAATTTATAAATTCAGCCAGAAGGGGAGCAATGGCCCCTATTTAATTATCATTTAGGTGTGCCACATGCTGCATGACAATAGTTAGGGTCAGTGTGCAGGTCAAGATCTAAAGGTTATTGAATTTTAAATGAAAGATGAACAGCTGCTATAGAAATAACATTACACATCACAACTACCAACGAAAGCATTAGCAATCTGCAGATTCAATTTCCTGCCTTCCCATTCTCATTATTTATTATTTGGTAGACATTTGTTTTAGGTTTTATTACATGACTGCTAATTTCTTCATTGCGCCATTAGCCATTTTTCCCATTTATGTAAATGTTGCCCACATTAACCTTTTCTTCCCTGGTGCAACTTTCCTATTACGAAAATGAAGACCAGCTAACAATGAAAGCATTTGTAAATCCCATACCAACTGCTTTTGGATAAAGTAGTAGACAATTGGAAGTTGAACACAGCACTAGCCCATTTCCAAACTCCACGTTAACAAAACTTCCTCAGATCAATTTCAACACACATCACTCTCTCGGGAACGCGAGAGGCTATTGTGTGTTTCGATAAGCGAGTTCTTTTATTTTGTTGGCTCAAATGTTTGATAAAGGTTAACATTTAAGTGACACACAACAGATTTACATTAAGTAGCTGTTTCCCAGTAGTGACGTAAAGATAACGCTTGATATTTACCACTGATGACTTGTCCAAAGAGCTCTTCTGGAGTGTCCCCAAAGAAAGGCACACATCCAACCAGAAATTCATAGAGGATAATGCCCATGGCCCACCAGTCCACAGGCTTCCCATAGCCCTGTCTCAGAATCACCTCGGGGGCAATGTACTCAGGTGTACCACAGACCTAAAGTGAAAGTGCAATATTAGAATATTGGAGTATTAGACATGAATTGAAACGAACAAGATGACTAAACAATTATTCTGCCTCAAATACACCTGCTTACCTACAAGAAAACACATGACAGCGACCTCAAGAACAGACATTATAATGACAAATACCCTATTTATGATGCTGAGTTTCAAACTGCAAACCTAACCTGTGCATAGCTTTACACAACTAAGAACTGTTTTTTTTTACATTGAAAAATAATAGTGCATATTTAATCTGTCACTATTAAAGGTAGCTCAATTATTAACCGAACTGATGCTCACTGTGGTTCTATCAAAAAGGCATGGCAGTTGAGATGGGTTTACCTTAAGTAACTTCACAATGAACAGATTGTGGGCACATGGTAATGAGGCATGCTCAGAAGGAAATGGGCCATAGCTCGGATTTTAGCAGCCGAGATTGCGCAATGCATCATGAGCTTCACGAGTACTCTATTGAGACTCCTGAATCCCTTACAAAAACAGTTTTCCATTTGTCTCCCTCACCCTCTCACTCGTGCGCAATTAGACCGTTCATCTTGCTAATAGACCCTAATGCTAGGGGAGGAATGTAGGGGGAGCGGACAGTTCAGAGAGGCCCGGGGAGACAGATGGGAACAGTTTGCACTTTATTAAATGCGAGGCTTATACAGACGTCCAAACACCAGCACTAATGTGGAGAGAGCCTACGCAGGTGGATTCTGAATTCACTGGCTGCAGTGAGCTTTATATCTCTCTCTCCACAGGCAGAGCCGCCGCCAAGCTTACCTGTTTATCTAGGAACTCTCGGGCATCCTTCTCAATGTGACCTTCATAGAGATTGGTGGTCATGCTCATCAGCCCCACTTTAGATAAGCCGAAATCGGTCAGCTTTATGTGCCCCATGGAGGTGACCAACAGGCTGGGAGACAGGAGGACAGAGAGCACGACAATCACTTTAAAGCAAACGCTGTAGTTTTAGGTTCCCCTCTTTCCCCCTTTAGTTTGTAATACATCAACCATATTGCAAAATGAAGCCTGGTAAGAGAGGGCATCGGGCAACGCTGTAGAGTACTGGCCTTTGAGAGCTGCACATAATTCAGAACATAATTCAGGGCCAGAGCTAAGGTTCCGCTCTATGTGATGGACCAATCACATACAATATCATCATTTTTGCAACACCTAGAGACTCTAAAACCTTAAGCATGAAACACTGGTTCCTTTCCATTTTCATATTTATTTCAGTCTATGGCCATACCACCCTGATTGTTCCTGATGTCAGATTTACTTTATTTTTAAAGTTATGTGTATATGTGTGTGTATGGGGGAGGGAAGGGGTGGTCGTGTACATGTGAATGAGATTGCCTGTGGAGTTCAAAAGAGTGTGTTAGAGCCCATCAAGATAGCGGTGGAGGAGTGAGCCACCTAATAAGGGTGCCGGGAACCAAACTCAGGCTCTCTGTAACATCAGTACTCATGGCCACCAAGCCACCTTTCCAGCTGCTTCTTCCCATTCTCAGAATAAGAAAACAGAGAAGAAATAATCCACAATCCTACAGCATACACCAGGAATTTAGGCAAGTAATCCATTCATAACTAAAAGGAGATACAGATTAAAAAAAAAAACCTGGACAAAAAAACATAGTTTTTCATATTTCAACTTCCAGCTTTGATTTGAACTTCAACTTACTAAGTACAAAACTTGGGTTTATTAGTTCGTGCAAAGAATTTATATTTGAATATATTAAAAGATTTCACTGTAAGTAAATAAATACCATTATCTCAATTAAAAAGTAAAAGTAATAGAGGATTTTTAAGGAGCTCCTAGAAAGAGGGCTGGGCGGTGGTGGCGCATGCCTTTTAATCCTAGCACTCGGGAGGAAGAGGCAGGTGGATCTCTGTGAGTATGGCAATAGCCTGGTCCACATAGTGAGTCTAGGACACCCATGGCTATATAGAGAGACCCTAACAAAAACAAACAGATAAACAAAAGCTACTAAAAGGAATTATGCCAAGATTCTAACAGTTATATATGAAACTGTTCTTCCCCTTCCCTGGGTTTTCCAAGCTTTCTGATGAACATGAACTTAGTTTGTTCCACACTTTTCAACACACTTAGCAGCACCTCTCATCAGTGCAGAAAGCATGGAATATTCCATGCATGATGTCAAGATAAAGAGCTTGGGGAAAATTTTACCCGCATCTCAAATCAGAGTCTACAATGAACTCCAAACTAACGAAGTATGAGGGAAATAGAATATCCTATCATGTATATGGCCACGGCAAATGTAAGGCTCTCCTAAGTATGATGCCAAATACCAAACACTCCAGAAGACAGCACTATTCTACGTCACTGTTCAAAGATTATATGATAAAAAGGAAATTAATTCTAGCTTTGGAGTCACTTTTCCTATTTCTCATAAGTTCTCGTTGTAAACATTGTAGTCTCTTTCAAAGATTGTATAAATATTACCATTCAGTTACTATGAAAATAACTCACTTTTTTACATTAAGGAGATTTTTTTTTTGAAATGTGAAAACAGCCTTAAAAACACTCCAGGCAGAAGAAACTATTCAGTATTATGTAAAAGAAGACATTTGTTTTATCAGGGCACATACTTGTCCGGCTTCAAATCCCTGTGCACAATTCCATAATTATGCAGGTACTCCAGGGCCAAGACCGTCTCAGCAAAGTACATCCTGGCCATATCAACTGGGAGAGGACCCATGTTTTTCATTAAGGTTGCACAGTCTCCCCCTGTAAAACATGAGACATAAACTCAGTAAGAACAGCATCAAGCAGGATTAATGAAGATTAGCGCTGTAGACCACGGACCTTCAAAGCAGAAGAATCGCCTTCCTAAGAGGAGGCTTTGTGAAGGCGTCGTGTTTCTCATTAAGCTGTGGAGTGAAGAAAGTCTGACTCTGTCGTGAACTGTGTTCTGATAACCTCTAGCATAACTCGTGATGACAGTACTAATTTACAATGGACCTGCGTAAAACACAGACGCTAGAATTAGATGGCAGGGGTGGGCGCCTGCTGGCTCTGAGCAGCTGAGAGCTCTTAGGCAAATGAGTTTGGTGTGCTTGTTTACTTCAGTGCAATGTCAGGTTAGACATGTCACCCTTTTATAGCAGAGGCTCTCAACCTGTGGACCGCCACCCCTTTGGGGTGGACAACCCTTTCACAGAGGTTACGTATCAACTAATGTAAATGATTCCTAACAGTAGCAAAATTATAGTTATGAAGTGGCAATAAAATAATTTTATGATGGGAGGTCACCACAACATGAGGAACTGTATTAAAGGGTTGTAGCATGAGGAAGGTTGAGAACCACTGCTTCATGGGATTATTAATTTGAGACTCTTTCCGTGACAAGGAATGAGGACACAGCCTCGTACATATCAAATGTAATAAAGAGTAACTATAGGAACAACCACAACAGTTCAGAAACAAGCTGCTGGTGTGGTAGGTTGCACAGTAGATGGAACTCAGGCAAACTGTTCGGGGCTCTGTCTACCACTCAGTTCCCTTTCTTGACTGTCAATCCCCTTAGCTGCAAAACAAGAAAGGTTTAAGTAAAAATCTCTACTGTTTCTTAGAGATTTACAGTGAGGGCATCCCTCCAAATAAAGATCAGAGCTTAAATCGCAGAGAAGAGGGTTCGTGCTTCTGCTGACCTATTTATTTTACTAACTTTATGTCAACAATGATGATAGTGGATGGAAAGTCTCAGAAATTTAATGGAGAGGGGGGAGGGAGGAAGAGAGTGGGGAGGGGGGGGAGAGGAGAGGAGAGGAGAGAGAGAGAGAGAGAGAGAGAGAGAGAGAGAGAGAGAGAGAGAGAGAGAGAGAGATTACTTTGAACATTTAAAATGCACACCACAAACTGTTGAGGAGGCTGGGCATGGTAGTTTGGACATGCCAGTAGCCCCAGCACTCAAGAGACTGAGGCAGAAAAATTATAAAGTTTGAGACCTGCTTGGCTATAAAGAAGACTGTCTGTTTAAAAAGACAAAAGACGAGGGAAATGTGAAGACTGGGAATACTGGCTGGATTTTTTAATTTCTTACCATAGGCTAAAATGGATGTATTTGAAATGCACTTTTTAAGAAGACTAATTACAATTAACACGTTTTATGATGTGTGATAAAAGGAAGTAGGAAGAAAAAATCCTATCACCTATATTCCAACTTTAATGGCCAACTGCAGGGAGGCAGTTAGGATTAAAAGCTATTAAAAAAGAAAACAACCTTTTCCCAAATACCACTAATTTCCCCTTTGTTATAGTCGCAGGCATTTTATGAGCAATTACCAGACGATAATGCCTGGGAATTCAGCCATCTCATGGCTGGTTGCAGTTCCTAGGTGGGGACAGCTGTTACGTGGCACAAAGACAGCTTCGGCGACAAGGACACCTGGGTGCAGACCCTGTGCTGTGTGCGTGCGAGAGCCATGTACCTTCTACATACTCCATGACCATGCACAGGTGGCGTCTTGTTTCGAAGGAGCAATACATGCTGACTACGAAGGGGTTTTCCGCGAAAGTGAGGATGTCGCGTTCCACGAAGGCCTGCTGGATCTGGTTCCGAAGGATGAGGTTCTGCTTATTGATCTTCTTCATGGCAAACCTCTGCCGGGATTCTTTATGCCGGACAAAGTAGACCGCCCTGAAACGGAGTACAGGAAGACAGAAGGTAAGGATGCTCAGGGGATACACAAGCCCCACGCTTTTGGGGTTTGTAACAACTCAAACTAAGTTGCCCCAGCTGAGCTGGTGACTTGGAAACATCCCATTCTAGGCCAAAGTCCTTTGGCTAGTTTGGCTTTCTAAAAAAAAAAAAAAATCCTTTAATAAAGATCATACATAAAGCATCAAATTTGCCTTTGCTGCTCCAAAAGGGGGCAGACAGTCCCCAGAGTGAGCTATCTCCCAAGATCTTAGCTGATGTTTTCAGTTTTTCCACAAACAAAACAAAATCCGATATATAAATCAGAACTGGAAAGAATTAACAAAATTACACACAGATCACGAGCGACATCCTTTCTAGCATTAGACATATGTTAGGCACGTTTTCTGGACTGACTAAAGCAATAATTTTCTAAATGATACCCTTGGGATCTGCAAAGAGAACCACAGCTTCTTAGAGATGCTGGCCTCCAATTGAGAGTAATTACTTCCCATGGAATCTCCAGATAAATGAGAAGTGTGTACGAGGATATTTGAGATTGTTCTGCAACCAAGAGCAGCATTCTTCCCTCACTGCGGACTCCTCACGCACACCCTCTATGAACTCCAGCACCAAATACATCTCCCAACATAACAGGGGAGGGACAGTCAAGGAGTGTATGTCTGCTCCCCCAGCCTCCTAGCCAAGCTATGAAGCCCCTTTATGGTATAAAATGAACAGACTAGGTCACACTCGGTCTTTGCTATGGCCTGGTCCAGACATCTTTCTAAGATAGGGAACCCCTAAGGCCTGGGATGACCTGGAGAAAGTACTTAGGGGCAGGAGTCCTAGAAAATCCCCACTAAGAAATGAGCAACAGGAAAAAGGCCCAGGATACCCCCTTCCTTACAAGTCACATCACCTATTTTCACAGAAGGGCGGCTTTGACCTTCGAAGAAGGCAGTGCTCAAGTAAGTGATCCCCGAAAGGACCACTAAGACTGTAAGAGACTGGACATGCTGTTCTGAGAACAAAGACATTGATCTAATAAGTAGTTTATCTAAAAAGCCACTGGTAAATATACATACACACACACACACACACACACACACACACACACACATTTGATATGCCTTCCAAAACAAGCAGTTATGTGAACTTAGATGTGTTTTCCACTAGCAAGCTCAGCATCTCTAAGCAATGGATGGCTGGTTGCAAAGAAGGCTGAGACGCTTTGCTCTCTACTGAACCAGTCACTCGGGGCACTGACATAAGTCTCAGTATATTCAAATCTCATTTAACCCATATAGAGTTCAACTAGGGATTGTCTTTTCTCTCCCGTCGGTTTTATATTTTCATCATATCCCTCTCTCTTCTTTGTTCATGGTGTTACACATCTGAGCTGCTCTATTGTCTTTGGCCTTGCTCCCTTTCTTCATTGCTTTGGTTTCCTAGTATTTGTTCACTCTATGATACAAAGGAAGGTCTCTTTGTGACCCTCCTCCAAATGACCCACTGAGCCTCCTGCTACTTTGGTTCTCACTGTAAAACAAAATCACATGAGAGTCAGCCAGCTGGACATTTGGTAAAAGCTAAGTTAGGGGTCTTCTCTGGGATGCCTGGATGCTGGGCTCCTATAGGCTGTGTTTATTCCTTCACCTGTTCTGTTGTTTAGACTTGATATCAACATTAATTCAAGCACATGGGAAGAAGTCTGAAGATTAGACCTTCACAGTCATCCTTGGTCAGCAAATCTGAGGCCAATCTGGGCTACTTAAGACTCCATTAAAAAGATTAGCTAATGCAGTTAAACCAATAGTTATGATTTGCATGCTAAAAATCCTCACAGATTAGTGTTTGACTATCCGGTCCCCAGAAGGTGGTGGCGTGTGGGGAGATCATGGAGCCTTGAGGAAAAGAGGGTGGCTGGATGGATCGGAGGTGGTGTCTGCTTCCTGGTTTATGCAAGAGGTAACATGTGTGCAGCAAACTGCTGCCAATATGGAAGGAGTCACCCATACCTCCCCTGCCATGTGGGACTGAGCCTCTAAGGAACAGGAACAAATCCTTCCTCCTTTAGGTGCTTTCCTCATGTCTTTGGTGGCAGTAAAGAGAAAAGTAGCTAGTAACTAAGTAGCCGATGAAGTGTAACCATGACAACCAGAGGCTCTGTGTCACTAATAAGTGTTTTGGAAGGTTTCAAAAGATGCAGATGACTCAATAAAATTCCTATTGGTTTCAGTGGGAGGGAACTTTCGAAAAGCTGACAAGTCATTCAGAGGCCGACACTCAGACTACCCCAAATCTCAGCTTCACCTTCAAAGATGGGAAGCAGAAGCCATGTGCTCTAAATACGGCTCATATCAACTGTCTTCAAAGGCCTCAAAAACCTAAAGACAACATACACGTGCAGGTTAAACTTAAATGTTTACCATACACGTTTTTCTAAAAATTCCCTATTATTAGCAACTTTTAAATGAATGATCTGGCTAGTACATAGCTCTATATCTGATGAAAAGCTTTTACTGTAATCTCCCTTTTAAAATCACACTGGCTGGGATAATATAAAGTCCAGATATTGAAAGTGGCGTCTAATCATGATGGTGACAGAATATGGAGACAGTCACAGAGGAGTACAGAAAATACCCTGGCCACCCCCCAAGTAGGATACACACTGGTGAACATTCGCTATCGAAATGGATTTCTGAAATGAGGGATCTATTTTTAAATCAAATCAAGCACTTGAAATAGTAACACAAAAATGACCCCTTTTGACAACAGCTCACCTCGTCTTCCAAGTCACCGAGACTGTAACTTTCCAGCTTTTCCTTCACTATTTCACATTAAGTTCAGTGCAGAGGACCCTCAGACCCGTACTCCGAATTTACACTGAAACTATCATGAAGTTGACACTTTGATTTTCAACCAAGTGTTGATCAAGCTGCTGGAGGACTTGAGATTTGCTGTTGCTGAAAGTCTTGTGGGTGATGACTTATGGGTCATTTCTGCTATGTTGGTCACTGATCATGGGGCCTTGAACATTTCAGGCAAGGAATCTACCACGGGGCGATATCCTCATTCTCTATTTTATGTTCTTATATTTCTGTTTTGCTTTTGGAGTATTATTCTTAATGCTAAAACTTATTTAGTAGTAACTGTATCTGCTACATACATCTGTTATCTTTTGCTATATGACAATGTTCTAGATTTATTTCATCAGCAGAGAGCAAGACCTTGAGACAAAGACCAACTGATGAACATCTAACACTATTGAATGCACTCTGAATGTCCTAATGACCCGAGAGTCCTCCATCATTTGCTCCTCACTACAGAATGGAGCCCACGTGGATAACTGAATCCACAGAAAGCTTGAGAAAGCTTGGGAAGGAATAGAGTAAAGCATGTTTTCTTGGTAGCAGCAATTTCTTGAGTCTGCTCTGCTTGCTAGAGGCAAGCAAACACTCTCATCTAAGAGAGGCTTCCTGACTCAGCTTTAGCTGCAAAACCTTGCAGCTCTTTTAAAAGGTCCTGCCAAGAAACACCTAAATAGTGTTCATAAAAAATTGATCACGTGCTTTTAGGTTTTCAGCCGTAGAAGGAAAAAAGCTGTGCCATTTTAAAATGCTGGGCCGTCCTGCCAGGGCAAACTCTGACTCTTTCAAGCAGGCAGTCCTGACTACGGAGCTTTTGAGTTTTGTTTAACACTGTTGCAGCTTGCTTGCTGGCAAGGACCTTGAAACACTATAGAGTTGTGGCAATAAACATGGCTACAGCTGGTACCCCCCCCCCTCCATGAGGCTGGAATCATAGAAAGCTAGGGAATGGGCTGGATCTAGCTGTCAAAACCATAGCTTTAGTCCTACCGATATTGCTTGATAAATTAAAGACTCACGTGGCCACAAAAAGAGAGATATACAGTAAAAGAAAGATTCAAAGTTGAAGAAAACCTCTAAATGGTTTTCAATGTGTTAACAATATATGCAGGCTAAAGATAAAATTCTTAGGGTAAAAAAGGAAGAAAGAAAATAGTTGGGTGGGTGGTACACACCTTTAATCCCAACACTTGGGAGGCAGAGGTAGACTGACCTCTGAGACTTCAAGGGGTAGAGGTAGATTGACCTCTGTGACTTCAAGGTGTGGTAGGACACACCTTTAATCCTAATACCTGGGAGGCAGAGACAGACAGATCTCTGTGAGTTCAAGGTGTTGTAGCACACACCTTTAATTCCAGGCTGAGGCAAGTGGATCTCTGTGAGTTCAAGGACAGCCTGGTCTACAGAGTTATTCTAGGACAAAGATATACAGAGAACCTGTCTCAAAAAGTAAATGTAAAAATAAATAGAGGTTAAGTAAAGCCACACAAAGATGGAAAATACACAGAGAATCTTGATACTGTATGCTATTATGCTCTCGGAATTGTTTGAATGCTGAGGAAGGAGCAACAGCTGCTAAAAGATATTTGTTTATAAATGCTGCTGAACTAATCCAACATAGATATTTTGAAAATACCTTGACTTCAAAATTTGGATCTAAGGATATAATACTTTGGAAAAGTTCTTCTTTTGCTTTCACAGAGGATGAGACCCTGTGGATTGCTTCTATCCCAATAACAACCTGCCGAAAGGTTGCTGTGAACACTCTCAAAAAATTACTTCACTCAACTTCTGACTGAGATGAACCTGGTACACAGGTTACACCATGAAAAATCTGATTAACAGTGCCCTCATTAAGCAGGAAGCAGTTTAGAGAGAAATAACTACGTCCATATTCCCAGATATTGTTTATAAATGTTCTTTTACATTTAAAGGGGAATATGATATAGGTATGAATAATTTGCATTGATATAGATTTTGCTTTAGTGATTTAAATATAAGGTCAATTTTGTTATATGTATATGTATTTCTGATCTTGATTAAGGTATTGTGATTGTGTAGTTCATTTTAAAATGTAATGTATAATTAGGAAATATAGGTTGCTAATGGATAATCATTGATAATAGTAAAGCTTTTAGTCATGTTAGTTAGATTTTCTAGATATATAAAGATATATTTCAGTTAGATAGGCATTCTTCATATCTTTCAAAGACTGCAGAATATGGCATTTAAAATGTTTTAATAACTTAGGGCTTTTCATGACAATGAGACACATCTGCTCATGGCAGCACCAGCTACTTCAAGAGGAAGATGGGCATCACAGAGGCTCCTTATGGAGTTTGAAAGACATTTGAGCAAGAAACTGCTCTTGCCTGGATTATTGCATAAACTGGACACAAAGAACCCACAGAAAGAGGACTGCTGAACTTGCCTAAAGGTGAGATGGTTTTTTGGAGTTCCTGATTCATAAAAGAATTTGTGAGACATTCTGCAGGACACAGAAGATAGTGACTGAACTGTCTTTGGAATTTCCTGCTTCATGGGAATGTCTGCTGGAAACTATGGGCCGAAGATGGATGCCCCAACGGTACAGAGGAACTTTGGGTGACTGTCTAGGCAGCAAGATGTCTCTGTGATTTCTAGAGTTTTGTAAGTTGCTTACTTCTCATTTACTTAGGTAATATTATATCCTTCTGGAGTCTTTGATGGAGTTGAAGAATAGTTATAGTTGTTTTCCTTTGTTATGATAAAAGATAAAATAGATATAAATATTGTAACTGTAATTCTTACTTGATAACTGTTTTGTTATATGAAATTTTACTATGTTAAAGTTCAAGCCTTTCTTTTTTGTTTAAACAGAAAAAGGGGAAATGATGGAGGACTCTCACTGGTTAATAAAGAAACTGCCTTTGGTTTTTGATAGGGCAGGATTTAGATAGGTGGAGTAGACAGAACAGGATGCTGGGAGTGAGGCAGATGCCTCGGGCAGTTGCCATGCCTCTCCTCTCCAAGACACAGGCAGGTTAAGATCTCTCCTGGTAAGCCACCCCTCGTGGTGCTACACAGATTATTAGAAATGGGGTAAGCAAGATATAAGAATTAGTTAATAAGAGGCTGAAACTAATGTGCCAGGCAGTGTTTAAATGAATACAGTTTGTGTGTTGTTATTTCGGGGCATAAGCTAGCCAGGCAGCAGAGAGCCAGGCGGCGGGAAGTGGCCCGCTGCTCCTCACTGCAATGACCCAGCACTGCACTGTCTGCTAAGGCTCTCTGTTTCCTGGCCCCCAGCATTGCTTGGTTGGACAAGGATATTCTGCTTCTTCCTCCACAGGTAAACCTGAGAGTGGGAAATGACATGGTGGAAAGGCAGTTGGAGACCCTTGCCCTCCAGGAGCCAGATGTCTCTCTGCCTATGTAAGGTAAGTAAAGTAAGGTGTGGGAGAGGGTCCCTGAAACCCAGTGAGCACCTGCCCCAGCAAGCATGACTCTGAAAGACAAGTGCACAGATGCAAGCCAGCAGATCTGTTAAGTGCAAGTCGGGGAACATTGATGGGACAGAGAAAGGAAAGGCGATCATAGCATTGAGAACGGCTGTGTGTCAGCTGGCCCCCACGGCTCTTACTAGTAAACATCTCTGAGCCTGAAGGGGTGAGAGAACAGTGTGTACCCAGGTCAAAAAGAAAAATAAAATCGGGGAGAACTGTTGCAAAGTCAAGGGTTTCAAAAACTGAGTCCATGTTATTCTTTTAGCTGTGTGCAGTGGTACACACCTGTACTAAGAGGATCAGGGGTCAAAGCCAGTCTGCTCTACATGGCAAATCTGAGGCCAGCCTGGGCTAATCCACAGGGGCGAAAAATCTCTAAAAACATTTGAGGTCGTGGCTTACAAAGCCAATCGATATTCAATAGAAAGAAGTTAGATCTTTGTTCCTCCGCTGGGATAACAGAAAGTTTTAATCAAAGATACTTGGAAGGAGAGGAGAACTCTGCAGGAGGCTCTGTGACCCTGAGAACCTCTTCCACAGATATCAACAACCTCACCAGGCTCTTACGCAGAGAACACAGACAGAGGCAAGATGAATGGAGGAGTTACTAGCTTCTGTCTTCAAAGAGTACTATGGCATGATCACACGTATGGTCAGCAAGCCTAACAAGAGACAGTGCTGTGTGTCTCCCATGCTTTTATCATGAGAGGGTTAGCTCCTAACGCCAGCAGCAGTTGGGAGGACACAGTCTATCTGTGTTTCTTCTCTGAGTCACTGATGTATATAGTGATACCCTGTTACACAGATACTTAAAACAAGAGGAAGAGCCCAGATCCTCGACCCATCTAAGGGTCTATTTGTTCAGCTAGACGGAAGAAAGCATCATGGCTGGTTGAACCGACAGGGGTAGCTCCATTCCAGTTTTAAATTAGAAATAATTCAGATAGAAAGGAAATCTGTCAGAAATGTAATGAGATATTACATCCGAGAAGAGGAGAGGGGAAAGTGGTTCTGGCTGATCAGCAGAGGCTCCAACAGGCAGCTTGTGAGCCCATTAATGACTTGGCCTGCATCCTGGGTGTTTACTAATTCACAGCTTGTTTAACTTCTTGTATATTCCCGACCATTCCCCAAAGTGTGATATACCTCATCTACTATACAGTGGTTTAATTGCACTACAAATGAGTTTACTCAACCAATTAGAACTCCAAATACTGCTAAGAAACATGCCCAAGATTTACAAAAGTCTTGCTTCCCAGAACGTCTTACTCCAGAATTCATTTTACTGCTGAAAAAGAGCTGAACAGGGCTCCAACCCTGTGCCTGCAAGATCAACCTGCTGGCTTCTTCCAGAAAGATTAAAACACACACACACACACACAAAACAAGCTGTAATAAACAAAGGAAAGGCATATAAAATTGCATGCTAGAAAACTTTCAGTGAGCAAAGCAAATATTGCAAAAAGATAACATGTACAAGCATTCATGGGCTGCATCAGGAAACATGTCATTTGACATAACCCTGAAAGCCAGTGAAGCATAGGGTGGGCTCACAAATATTTAAGTTCTTTGCTAAGTTAATGGTGTGGAAAATATTAGAGGTGAAAAACCAGTTAGGAGAAACATCCCTTGTGGCACAATAAAAACCATTTTCTCATCTGCTCCTCTGTGGATAGAAGACAATAAATGTCTCAGGGATAATTTATTGCTCTTCATATACAGATGGAATTGGGATTAATAATTAAGATAGAATTCTTGGGCAATCTAAAATGGATTAGGTCATAGTTTCCATGTTAACTGTCCTTCTATACTACTTACTGGTAACTCAGAATGTACTATTTACAATTTACTATGGTCACTATTTACTCTACAGCCTGGGAAGGAAACTGTCTATTGCAGTGGTGCTCAACCTTCCTAGGCTGCGACCCTTTAATACAGTCTTTCATGTGATGGTAAACCCCAGACATAAAATTATCTCATTGCTACTTCATAATGGCAATTTTGCTACTGTTTTGAACACTGAGTCATAATGCAAATATCCGATAGACAGGATATCTGATCTTCAACCCCTGCAAAAGGGTCATTTGACCCCCAATGGGTCATGAATCATGGGTTGAGAACCCCTGATCTATAGAAATGGATCAAGGAATTCAACAATGGGGTAGCAACGGTTCCCTGCATAAAGAAAAAGTAAATGTTTTAAAAAAATGAAAACACTAACTCTGATGTCACCGACTCACAGACACTGGAAAACTAGTGTGTAACAGGGTACAGAAGTGTACCATGAGTGTGCAGTGCATGTCAACAGATAAAACACCCCCCCCAAAAAACCAAAAGTTGAAAAAGCAGTAGTAACACTAGCCTGTAATCCTGGTACTCAGAGGTAGAAGCAGAAGGATCGGGAATCCAAGGTCATCCTCAACTACACAGCCAGTTCAAGGTCAGCCTGGGCTACGTGAGACCTTGTCTCCAAATTTTTGAAAAAAGAAACCCCATTTTACCCATTATGAAAAGGGATACTAAGAATTGGGAAAAAAGAAAGAAAGAAAGAAAGAAAAAAAAAGTGACCGGAATTTAGTGCCCTCTAGAGAGTGAGAATTCGTTGACGACAGTTGGATGACTCCAGAGAATACCTAATTCCTTCAGGAATAAAAATTGGTCAAGGAACAAATGCTATCTGTGGTTTTAGTGGTTTATCCAATTTAATAAACATGCTAGTATATGAAGTCACATGCATGTGGTGTGTTTCACATGATATATAGTATGTATAATCTCAACCAAGAGCCAAATGCTTTCAACAATAAGCACAGATTTAGTCATAGAAATAGGGAGATAGAACATTTTTCTTCTACTTTACAAAATCTTTCTGATCTTCTAAAATAAGCCCTGGGTCACCAACTATGTCTTTAGTTGGGTCTTCAGAAGTGACTCTGACTTCTTGTTATACCCAAGGGGGTAAGAAGTAGCCTTCCAAAATGCCAGTCCCCGATCAGCATCTACCAAGCATAAGGTAAAAGTAAAAACCAAATGTTGTACTCAGGTTCCTTACAATATGCTAGAGGGCCTTGATTGGATTACTCACCCATAGGCTCCATTGCTGATCAATTTAATCGTTTCAAAATCACTCTCTCGGGGTTTCCTTCGAAGTCTCAGAGAGGTATTTGAGCTCTGGAAAACAGAATGTGAACAGCTAAAATGCAGTTCCGATTTGGAGACAATTACCTTAAGGTGGTGTTTAACCTGCAGAACATGGTGTTCTCAATAGCGGACCTGGGACCAGCTCCAAGGATCTCGCTGCCCAGCAGCAACTGAGCCGCAGCTCCTAGCGAGTCCCTAGTAGCTTCCTTTAAGCAAGCCCGTGATGCCAAAGGAATACCTGTGAAGGCTTCGGAAACTTAAGTTTCATCTGGGTCCTGCATTTTAGTGCTAAGTCTAAAATGCCAAACCTTCCCTCTGCTTCCATTCAGAAGAGGCCAGGACAGCTGTCACCTGTGCTGGGGGAGAACATGGACTCCCCAGTCCCAGCAGACCGGATCTTTTTCATTCAGTGGACTCCCCAATCCTGACCAGACCGGATCTTTTGCATTCTGTGGCACTCTACAGATGGCAGGTGACAGTGTCTTAGATGTGGAACGCCTACTCATGTTTTCCAGAACTCTTACTATGTCTTAAATACCGCCATTCTAAATGACAGCTCTCTAAACAGTTTAGCTTAATGAACAGGAATAACCTTGTCGCTTTGAAGAAGTCTCTTGTGCCTCATTCACCTCAGCAGCTGCTTAGCTCCACCGAGCCCAAAATTCCCTCTCCATCATTCTGGAAGTCGCCATGATGTTGGGGTGCGCACAAGTCTCTCCTGTCAGGGCTGCATCTCTACCCTCATCACTCTGCTCATCTTTGGAAGGCTTGCCTACCAACGCCTTACCTTCTTATCCTACTTCAGCTCTTCCCTTATCCTGTCACCTCTACTCAGAAAACAGAACCAGTCCCTGGCCTTAGGGCTATTTGACCTCCTCAACCCAAACAGCAGCCAGTCTCTTGCACTTCCTCTTAGCCTCTGGCACTAGGACCTGAATCTTATCATGACTTCATCCACTTCCATGGCTTCCTCTCTGGAAGCAATTCAAGCTGGGGACCACTTGATGGCTCTGCACAGGCCCTCTCATCTCATTAACTCTTCCTGCCCATCACCGATGATGAAATCACTGGGATCTGCCACTGGAAAACACTCCCTCCGAGCCCAAGTACTGCGGACTACAATTGCCAGTTTAATGGTTCTTGGAAATTTCAAAGGAAATTTCCTCAACTGTGACAGTTATGATAATGAAATTAGCACAGCAACTGTCAATTAGCACTTAACTATGGGACACTTCCCTAGCAACTGCCCACGGAACTTTTCATTGAGCTTTTGTCCAGATGGAGAAGCTGGGGCTCACAGAACTCCTTCCCCTGAACAGTATGCACACTTTCTAAGAGGTAGTTCGTTTTCAAATCCAGGCAATCTGGATCAAGAGTCTCGGTTCTCAAACCTCAGACTACAGAACATGTTCCCACCTTCCTACCCACTTGGCTTCATCCTGGCTTCTTGAAGGGCACTCACTTCGTAGGAGAATGTCCCCAGTTATCAGGAACTCTCCCCCAGTGCCACCAATGCTGCATCTTAACTGGCACCCCAGTATCCCATTTGCTTCTAAGCTATGTCATCTCCCTGTTTACTCCCTCTGCTCTCATACGCACGCTCTCCTCCACTGCTCAGTGGCTTTCCACCACCCTTAAAAAGAGGGCAGTGGTAGCGCCTGCCTTTATTTCCAGCACTCGGAATGCAGAGACAGGAAGATCTCTGTGAGTTCGAGGCCAGCCTGATTTACAGAGTGAGTTCCAGGACAGGCTCCAAAGCTGCAGAGAAACCCTGTCTCAAAAAACAAAACAAAACAAAACAAAACAAAACAAAACAAAAAAGCAACCTGATAAACATGAGCAGGACTCTACTGACTAGTTTCCTTCAAGCTCTTCAGCTCTGGAGTTTTCTAAGCTGTTAGCCCTAGATCCACCTTGCATCTTGCATCTGGAGGGCGTGTACCTCTGTCCCTTTACGTCCTACTCCATTTCCCATTTCAGCTCAATGGCCACGCCCTTGGAAAAATCTTCTGAGACTGGCCAGCTCTGAAATCTATTCATGGAATGATCTACTAGCTTATAGTTCACGGCCATCTTTTCTTCCCAGATGTTATTCATTCTCATAGCTGCTATTTTGGTGTGTATGATGTCGCTTTGTAAATTTCTGCCTTTTCTTGGGAGTGGGGCACTAAAATTATATGTCTCGTGCCTTGCCCACAGACAATAAACATTTATGGAATAAAGTAATTAACACAGTCAAAAATCTCCAGATGCTAAGAAACAGAAGAACCGGCATTGCATTTCATCAGGGAAGATACTTACACTCAGTGACTCATCCGTCTCTGGGGTTTCTGCTGTCCCACTATCATAATTCCCCAACTGAGCCATTTCTAAGTTTAAAAAAAAAAAGAAAAAGAAAAAAATATTGAAATTGTATAAGGAGACAAAGCCAAAAACAGAAGAGAAAAAGTTCTCATTATTTAAAAAGAGAAAGAATATTTTGGTCTCTATACTAATATGCATACTACAGCCCCAAAGTCAAGAATGGCAGCTGCCATTTTGAGCATGTTCTCATAACGCTTTCTCTGGATCTCCAGTTTTATGAATAGCCAGACCTGGGAGCATGGGCCACTGGGCCTCTGCTCCAGTGAGAAGCAGCCACCGGCTCAAGCACAGTCTACCTTGCAAAGCCTCGGGTGAGCTAACAGTTTTGTCTATAATCCAAGAGAGGCAAGCGTTCCCAGGCTTTAACACACAGCAAAGATGCATTGGCTACAGTCTGGAGACGATTCTTGGTTGCAGGGACATGAAGAATGTACAGTTTATCAGAGGTGATAATGGTGGCGTGAAGCACGATTAATAAAAACTCCGGGTCAGGAATTGGGGTTCAACCTGAAGATCTGAAGAGAAATACAGCCAGCCACTGGCTGTTACCTTGACCTCAGTCTGAAATGGCGGTCCCACCTCCAGGAATCTCAGACTGAGACTGCATTCTGAGAGCTGTTTCCTCCTGTCTTATAAACGTTTCTATGGGATTAAAGGCATGCACCACCTGATTTCTATGGCAACTAGTGTGGTTACGGGATTAAAGATGCCTGTCATTGTGGCTACTGGGATTTAAGGTGTGTGTTATCATAACCTGGTCTGTAAGGCTGCCCAGTGGAGTTGTTTTCCTCTCAGATCTTCAGGTAGGCTTTATTTCTTAAAATACACCGGAAATGCCACTACAGTGGTGAGTACCTGGGGATGGGGATGAAAATATTTGGGTTGCCACTTCCTAGCTGAGTGACTTTTTAGCTGCAGGTTCTTCTGAAAGACGCAAGCAATATTATGTCTTAGAGCTTTTCTGAGTAGTGTGCGTGCCACTGCATGTAATGCTCTTAGCATATTCACTAATAAGAATTAAGTGCTCATTCAATGTTGGTTGTTATTTATTAATTACATTGTTCAGAGTAGTCAATTCTGGGCTGGATGCCCAAGCTTGACACCAGCTTAAGTACTTCCCTGGTGGTCTAGTTAAAAGTGACAAAGGCATCTAATGTCTAATTGCTCAGCCTGTGGCTTGGAGAGCATCCTTGAGTTTACATAAGTAAATGAGAAAGCCTAATTTATTCAATGTTCATCTTCACACTATCTTTAAGACATGTTTTATTAATAAGGACTATGAAAGAATTTTTTCCAAAAGCATTTTTTAATTTTTCAAAACTGAATGTGTTACCAAAAAGTTATAGTTTTTTTTAGCTATTTTGTAAGCATTTAAGATTGCTCTTTGGACCTTTATTTCATGTTGTGTTCTTCTAACTGTCTTCTGAGAGCAGCAATTACTCATAACAGAAAGAAGACGAGAAACCACACTGGAGGGCCACCTTTAAGGGGAAAATGTACAAATTCCAGGCCCTGCAATAGCTGGGCAGTGGTGCAGTGGTGCTAACGTCCCCACTTTAGGTACAGGTGAAATTTCTGAGTAAAACTCTGCTGAGAGCAAATGCTTTCTTAGTGTCACAGGAATGACTCAGACCTCAGTGTGACTGGCACCATAGATGCTGAGACTTTGTTTGAGGGGCTCTTAAGCAACGAGATGAGATCTGGTACTAGGTAGCAAAGCTAGCTATAGGGATTCTATTTGATAAACAGATACTGTGCTGTCCCACACAGAGATCACGTCTAGAGAAGGGCGCTCCTCCCCCACTGTGACTTATTTAATTTTATGGAGACACAAAGTAGCTTATGTATTTGTCCCAAGAGGACCACAGCCCCCCCCCCCAGACCTCACTTCTGTGTACCAGAGGACAGTCCTACTTTGTCTCTTTTGATGTTATGAAGAAAAGGAAGCAAAAGTATCTCAGGGTTTGTCATCAAATTACATGGAGACATCACATTTTAAATATTAAAATATATATTGGAAAACTATTCTCAGAATGAATCAAGAAATTTATTTGGAGTAAAGAAAAATTCCTAGGGATATATTTACACTGTCAAAGATCACTACTGTTTTTTTTTTTTTTAAAAAAACACCTATTTAGATATATAAGAGAACATCACATTATTCATGTGCCAAAGTTCTTCCTATAGTGACATTTACTGCCAGAGCAGAAACCCGCACAGGACTCACTGGTTAAAAAGACACTGGCCGATGCAGCCTTAGCAATGTCGCGTGAAGAGTCACTCTACCAGGCTCTGACAGCCTCCGCTCTCCAATTGTTTTAGAAAAAAAATTAAAAGATGGTTCTGTTTTAAATAGAATTTCGGCTAAATAACTATTATCTGGGAAATCCATATTATTTGTAAGCAGTGGGCAGTAATGGGATGGAGCCAAGAGTCAGCTTTCGAGGCAGGAGGCTAAACCATCATTTTGTAATGCCTGAAGAGATTTTTTAAAACTCATCTAAATACCATTAAACATCTGCCCTTTTTATTTCATTGATTTAAACCGTTTCTGAAGACTCATGATTCCGAAAGGTAAAGATGGTAATTTAAAAGCCATGGGAGAAAATCTCTCCCCAGGGAACTTTTCAGAAAGGCAGCCACCAGTCTCGGTGAGTGATGAATCTGTTGTGGTTCGCTTTCAGTACAGTATGAATTTATCTGGCATTATCTCCCAGTAATGCACGCATCATTTCACTAGAAGCAAAGATACAACGTCCGCAAGAGCAAACAAAGCGGGGAGAGCAGGAAAGAGCAGGGCAGAAAGCCGAAGGCTCCCTAGCTTCAGACAGAAAAGAAAAATCTCTGCGCCAACATTTACCTCCATCATAAACAATTGGGCAGGTTAAACACTGCAAATTCAATTTAATGACCCAGGAAGACAATTTGGAAATAGGGTGTCAATGGCTGTTTCTGAGTCCTTTGGGCTGGTATGCAGACTAAGTACTGTACATATCAAAACTCAAGTGTTGTACATAACAATATATAACAATGATAACTGTGAACCAGAAAGGGATGGGAGGGCACAGCAATATTAGATATTTTGAGAAACTGCTACAGAACGTTTCTTATTTCCTAAATTTAGTAGACTTTTCTTTCTTTATGTGAATCAACCATGCATCCTCTTACAAGCTTTAAAAGGAGCTCCCCTTTGACCACTGGCTCTCTTGTACATATTGCGATTTTTCTTGATTACTTGAGACAAGTAAGCTAAAAATGTACCTACCGATGCTGCTCTCAATTTAAAGCCATCCACTGTAGCGGCTTTACTCCTAGATTAAAGTGAAATGTCAATTTTAAATGAATGACGATTTTTAGAAACACTCGGAAAATTAAAAGTGCTCTCCAGAGGGAGCCCACTGAGCTTTGCAAAAGAAGGGCTCAGGGAAGATGGAATCCACGTGCTCCTGCAGGCAGCAAGCACTCTCAGGACAGCAGGGCTCCAGTCGGGCAAGGCCAGCCCCTTCCTCGAGCTGACACGCACTGGGACATGTCCGTTTCCTCCTCTGTACTCAACGATGGCTCTGTCTTTCAAATACTAACTGGGCTCCCCCAAAGGGGGCATTTTCATAGAGATATCCAACATAGGAAAAATAAACGCTCATTATGAAGTTCTAGATGCCACGGTCAGAGAGAGGCAAGGGCAACCCTACCGGTACTCACCTTCCAGAGGGTCCTTATTGAGCCCCAGCTGGCTGATGATGTACCGGGGAATGTCAGTTTTGATTCCCTGGCCTTCTTTGGCATGGCCTTCTGCGGCTTCCAATAGGTAGTAAAATTCTTCAGGATCAAATTCCTGGCAGATGACAAGCACAGATTAGCAAATATTCTTTTGAGTCAAATAGGTCTGAAGTTTTATTACCTACATCTGACGTGGTTGAAAGTTCCATGTGGAGAGAGAAAGCAGAGGCCTCTACCCAGTACAGAATTCTCACTTTATATTTGAAGTCTATCCATCGCCCAAGGCAAGGCCCACACCTTTAATCTCAGAATTTGGGAGTCACATGCCTTTAATCCCAGCACTAGGGAGGTGGAGACAGGAAGGCGTATGGCTGGGTGAAGAGAGGAATATAGGAGGAGACAGGAGCTCAAGGCATTCAGTCTGAGGATTCACGGAGATAGGATCTTGCCACCTTTGGTCTAAGCATTCGGTGGCTGGCTCCTTTACTTCTCTGATCTTTTAGCATTTACCCCATAACTGACTCTGGGTTTTTAGTATTAAGACCAATTAGAACTTGTGCTCCATTACTGTTGCTCCTTTTTGAGCTGAGGTCTCAGTGTGTTGCCTGGGCCAGTCTCGGATTCCTGAACTTAAGATGTCCAACCTTCCACCTTAGTCTCCTGAGTGGCAGACTACTGAGGTATGTGTGAGCCACCATGACCAGCCTGGTGTGCTATTTCCGCAATGTCTCCCCTGCTGTGTCTCATCAGGGACTTTTATGTATTTACGGAGCCATGAGTATTTCCATTTCCTAAAACACGATGAATGCTAATTAAAGTGAGGATGAAATCCAAAGCACCTGCGACCGCTTTCGTGTGGTGAGTGATACCAAAAGCTGTCACACATGGAGAGACATTAGTTGTCAGCAGAAGTTAAAGTTAATTTTCATACTGTCTGAACAGGCCCTTACAGAATTCTTCTGCCCAGAGAATCAACTCTGTTTACAGTTTTGACTGAAATCTCAAAGTACCATAAAACCAGAAAAAAAAAAAAAGAAAAAAAAAAGAGAAGACATGATCACTGACCAAAAAAATATGAACACTAAAGGTAGCCAATGTCTAAAAGTCTCTCCCTCCTGATCTGGGTGATGTCTTTCAAACGGGCTGTCAACTAGCGTGTATTTCTAACACAATGCATTTTAAAAGTGATAACTGTAGGCATGGCTCACCATATCTCTGACTTCCCTCTGATGAACCTTAGCAACTCCAGAAACATGAGGCACAGGGCGCAGTTTAAATTAGCGGTGGCATACGGTTATCACACTGAAGTAAGGTCAAGCATATTATTTTACGATCATCCTGCAGGTTTGACCAGAATACAGTCTGACTACTGCTTAATAACAGCACCGCTGCCAGAATGCCTTCTCAGAATCAGAGAAGATGGGCCACATATGGTTGCCGTCGTAAGCACTCACAGGTTGTAGGCTCTCCTGACTCTTTCTATTTAGCACCCGTGGTTGAAGGGAAATGGAAATGGAGCTTCCGGATGGTTGCTACTTCCCACAGTTAACAATAAATAGTACAGTCACATCGACAGGCAACTCACCAAGCACTCCAAGAGCCGAGCGGGGCGGGCAATAACAATTAAGATCTTTCGGACTAGCTGTTTAATAAATGCCAGTTCTCCACTTTCCGAGCGATCATGAGCCTATGAAAAAGCAATGAGCAGAAAAATGATACAGAGGACTCCACTAAATGGGAAAGAAAATCAGCAAAGCATGCTAATTAGGTAATTTCTTTTAAATCAGAAATTAAGTGACTTAAAAAACACTTTCAACAGGCATTATCTCTGGCATAAATGGACACTATCAGAAATCGACAAAATAGCTCTATTAGCTAACATTTAATTGAATAACTTTGATTTATTATGTTTTAGAAATCAAATGTAAGGATAAGGACCTGTTAACATGAGCCATGAATGAAGGAGACATTAACTCTATGTCCCACTAAGAACAGGATGCCAGCAGAGGCAGCTGGGTGAGAGCTTGGACTCAGTCGATGCAACACTGCAGACCTATATGTCTAACGTAGATGTGGAATGTTTCTGTTATCCTCGCCATCTATCTCCGGGCATCTAATGCGCTCATGAAATGTAGTTTATGCAGACGGTATGATGAACCTGCAAGTTAGTTATTTTATCACCTGTGGGATGTGTCCAGTCCCAGTGCACATGTTAAGGAGATGTTGTTTATATTCTGATATACACATAGACTCGATGATCTTTGTGGAATAAATAACACCCAGGCACTTAGCTCAGGCATACGGAATGGGCTTAAGTGTGTGTTAAATTTGATTTTACATGTTGCCTAAACACAGCAAGTATTGCAACAGCAAGGCTCAACTTGTTAATTGTCACTGACATTTTTAATATTATTTGAAGGACTCTAACAATACAATATTAAGGCTGGCATGGGATAAAAATCTGAATGGAAACCATTCATGTTCATTTTTGAGGCTTTCATAATTTTTAGGGTTCTTTTTGTTTTGTTTGTATTTTTCAATTGTTCTTATTGAGCTATACATTTTCTCACTCCCTTTCCTTCTCCCCTCTCCCCTTCCACCCTCCCCCTTGTCCCCAACTCAGCCATTAAAGGCTAGGTTCACAACTAAAAATATAAGAAATTTTAAGGTTTGATGATACATATTTTTAAGTGTTTAGGAAAAGACACTAATGCATTTCTGGTGCCATAGGTTATAATTTCAGATACATTAAGAAACATTTTTATCAAGCTTAGGGGTATTCACCGATGACAAGTCCTATCTCCAATTGTAGACAAAGCTTAAGAAAAATGATTCTAACATATACACTGCATTTAAGCTAATATCCTAACAACGGCATGCATGAAAATAAAAATGAGGAAATAACTGTAGAATATGTTCTATATCTTTAGGAAAAAAATACCCCTCACCTCAAACACAAGCCATCTTTAAATATTCTTCTAATATTTGTTATGCAAGAAAAAGGAATTTTGGAAAATACCGTGAGTGCTAAGAAACATGGCATATTCCTTTTGTAGTTCATCATTAACGAAACACACAGATCTCCAAAGATAAATTGAAAAACATACAAAAAGCCTGTCTAACTTCTGTGTGACACTGGGAGGGGTGTTGTTATAATAATTGCTGTCTTATGAATTCACAAATACAATGACTCTCTAGGACACTGAGGTACACCATTGTCCTCCCCAAAGGGGAAATGGCCAATTCAAACTGATAATTTCCTTTCAAAACCCATAAACATGATAACACATCCCAAATTCTAACAATTTTCAGTGATGTCATACTGCAAGGCATATGAGCTCTATCAGCTCAAATACTATTTTATTTACCAAACTGGTGCAGGAAGACCAACTTCACTGAAGCAACACCCAGTGAAGGGGCACAGCATGAGAAGAAAGTGGCTTCCTGGTCTCTCGTGACAGCTCCAAAGGCACTAGAGTCCCTGAGTCTGTATTTTAAGTGTTGGCCACTACTGAGAAAGACCCGTGACCCAGATTTGAGAGCTAGAGTTTCCTTTGTGTTTTGTCTTCTTTGGCTAAACATACCTCAGTGAAAAAGAGACTGTAGACATAAAAGCATTCATCTGAAATTGACCTCAACCCTGGGACTTTAAAGGGCATCTGTTAAATCAGGCTATTCGAACCACAGGGGGATCTGCACCTGGGTTATGTGTAAGATTGCCAATGGAAAAGTGGTAAGGAGACAGGCTTGCTGTGCTCAGAGTGTCACATCTAGAGAGGGATAACAGCTCGCCAGAGAGGCCACAGCATGTTCCCACAGCTCTGCTCTCCCTAGAAGAAGCATCTTCCTCTCAGACAGGTTTGCTCCAGGCTCTGGGCTCATACTGGCAGTGTGCCTCTAAAAGGAGACTGAATTGTTGTAAATGACGGAAAGAAACTGTATCTGGAAAGAGGCATAAGAAAACATCCTTACTCCTTCCCAACAACGACCTTTAGGCCACTGGTATACGTGCTTCTCCGGCTCAAAGAGAAATGTCTCTAAAAATTAACCTTTTTCATCTGTCACACCGCCCACTCAGGAGATCCTTGAAATGCTAAGATTTATTTTTAATTGCCATGAAACAATCTGCCACGTCTGCCATACATCAACAAAAATATAGGGGGGGTTTTCATCTAAGTAACTCTGGGTATCGGATTTACCTCCTTCAGGAACTGTCTAGAGAGGAAGGAGAACACACAGGACTAAGCTGGTCCTTATGATCCTACCATGGGTGGCCGCTAAACCTCTGGCACTGTAAACTGCCACCTCCATTAAATGGTTTCCTTTATAAGAGTTGCTGTGGCCATGGTGTCTCTTCACAGCAATAGAAACCATAACCAAGGCAGAGGTGATGGAGGAGTATCTATGTGTTACTTTCATTATTAATAAAGATACTGCCTTGGCCCTTTAAGAGAACAGAAAATTAGGTAGGCGGAGTAAACAGAACAGAATGCTGGGTAGCAGGCAGTGGGGAGATGCTTCAGGCAGTCGCCATAGTGAGTCGCCATATGCAGAAGGCATGCTTCTCCTCTCTGAGATGGACGCAGGTTAAGATCTCTCCTGGTAAGCCACCCCTCGTGGTGCTATGCAGATCACTAATATGGGTTAAAGGAAGATGTGAGAATTAGCCAATAAGAGGCTGAAACTGTGGGCCAGGCAGTGTTTTAAAAGAATACAGTTTCCATGTAATTATTTTGGGCAAAGCTAGGAAACAGCCCGCTGCTCCTTCAACACAGAGGCAAAGCCCTCAGTACTCAAAGCTCCAGTTCAGAGTGTGCTAAGTTACTTGAGCCATGTTGGGGTTACCCACCACTGCTCCGGAAGGCTACCCAAATACAAAGCTCTCTGAGAGGCAGGCAGACACATGAATCGTAAGTCTGACCACAAGCTGCTGATCTGCGATATGCATTGAAAGCCACTAAAGTCCAAGGGACTGTCATTCAAGGCAGACAACAAGATCACCAGCCGTGGGAGGAGAAGCAGGGGAACCCAATGAAGATTGGGAAAAAACGCACTCATAAAAAATGCAAGCTGGGAAGGAAACCCTCTTAAGAAACAGGGAAGAAACGGATGGAGAGGTACCAAGACCAAAGTAAACAGGTAAGGGATGGAAAGCAGATGGGTGTAGGCACTGCAGTAAAAGGGGCCTGCTCCAGTAAACTGGAAGTGGATTCTAAGGGCAGGACATCGGTATCATGGGAGGCATTCAGAAACCATTTAGGGGACAAAATCTTTGGGATCCTCTACATGTTACAAACCATTGTAGGTATGCAAAACAAAACAAACAAACAAAAACACGTGGCTTTGCAGAGTCCGTATGTTCCAGAAGAAGTACAGTCCATGGCTAGTGCAGGTCCATGCATCACCATCAGTGTACCAGTGCCACGTGTGCTGGGCTCAGTACGACTAAGCCTGAGCAGTGCTCCCAGCAAGTGCACATGGCCAGGATACACAGGTACATGGCCATTCCCATGCACCTCCCTTTTTGCTTCAGTTTACAACAGAACTGGTTTATGTCAAACCGTCAACTAGTAACCAGTAAGCCCGAAAGATGTATGTCCCCCTCCCTGGCAATCTACAGAGCACTGCTTTCCTAGTGCTGCGCAAAGAATGGGAAGAACCATGGCGGAAATGCCGCTGGGAAACTTGGATGAGAAAAGAAGGGGAAATGGCAGCTGCCAGCCAAAGAGGCATCTTCTCATCCTGCCAGAACTCAGTTGTGTCGGGGGAAGGACAGATGGGTTTCTCAAAAGTAGGATGTTAGTATTTGCCTCCAGTTTAGTGTGATTACTTATAGTCATTCAGAGGGGGAAAAAAAACCTGTCAGGATTACATTTACATGGACATAATTTATGCCCTATGAGACACATAAACACTATAAATCCACACATAGGTTAAATAGGTTTCCCGCGTAGGCTGTGGCCAATCAACTTCAGTCAGAAGAGCTGTATCATACACTAATGCTATTCCACCGACACATTCCCTTCCCTTCCTAGGTGTTATCAGGAGCCGGGCATGAGAGTGTCAGACGGATGGGATCCCCTGTTTATCTGTCATTTCAGAAATTGGCTATTTTGTTAGAGGAAGAATTAATACTCAGGAAAATAGAAGTTGCCATTTACTACCCAATAGCACATGCAGGTTAATTAATAGGACACACAGTCCAGTAAAAGCCGGCAATTTTCCATTTAGCTTTTTTAGATATTAAAATTAGATAGCTCCATCAAGCAACTTGCATACACTCGGGCAATTTATAATTTTATAGGGAAAGTTGTGGTGGTGGGGGTGGGGAATGACTGCTTAATAATCCTTCACAACCCACTTATCCTAGAGTCATAGATTGTTGGGTCCCAAGGTCCCCGTAAAGATGATTACATTAACTCTCTCCTACTATACATAATGGCCAGAGCCAACTCACAGCAGGTAGCAATCACGTTAGGCTTGCTTGCACACTTGCTGTGCTTGTCTCTGTGTGTCTCCCCTCCCATGCCGCATGCTTTCCTGGAATCTGAACTCCACTTTTTTTTTTCACTAATTACTTATAAGAGAATGGTTTCATAAGAAAATATTTTGCCAAAAGGAAGGCAAAACAAATCAGAAGCAAGCCACGTGAGCGGCAGTTTGTTCTTACCTCCTGAAGCAACTTATCTAACTTGTGCTGCAACTCAAGAAAGTATCGTGATGTGATGAGGCCCTGGTGGGACTTGTCCAAACAGTCGCGAGCCAGCTCGATGATCTGATGGTGGGTGAAGCTCAGCACTCCATCTGCCAAGGGGAGGACATTGTCTGGGGAGTAGCTGGTGATAATTTCCCTTAGACGCTCTTCCATCTGAGCCGTAGCCTGTTGTAGGGGACACACACCCACAGGTGTAACACAAGGAGATATGCAAAAACGACGCAACAAGCACTCTTCCATTTTCCCAGACCTCTCTGGTTATTAAATAGACTCCTGAGAATTATAATTAAAAGAAGCCTCGTTTGGGGGGCCTGAGTTACAGCTCACTGGCAGAGCACTTGGCTAGCGTGAGTAAGGTTCTGTACTCAATTTCTAAGAACAACAATAATAACAACACACACACACACACACAGGAGAAAAGAAACGTCCCTTCTGCAGCTATGATCACAGTGCACACACATCACTATGCATTTAGTTTGAGCCCACTGACTGAACACCATCAAAAGTGAGTGTGAATGTTGACTGTGGGTATTAACGCTGCCTCTGAGAACCTCATCCACCACTGGCCAACGCACCAGTCTGGTGAGGACGATGATCCTACAGGAAGGTGTGCACATTTCGGGAAGGAATCATACAGAAAATTCCTGTGCTTTCCACTGGGAAGCTAATACTGCTTTAAAAATAAAGAGGGGAGGGGTTGTGAAGGGGAAGCCCAGTCAATCACCTTGTTTGTAAGGCATGTCCCCCTTAGGCTAATATTTACTTATAAAATCTTGCGGTTGTGTGGCCTGCTTCCTCTTTGTTTTCCTGCACTCCTTGCTACAACCTTAGCTTTTGTAAGTTCCCTTTTCTTTCCTTTATTAAAGCTGAATATTTTATAATAAAGCTAGTCTGGTTAATCATAACTGCCGATCGACCATGGCCCTTCAGAATGGAGCCCAACGTGGATAACTGGATCCACAGAAAGCTTGAGAAAGCTTGGGAAGGAATAGAGTAAAGCATGTTTTCTCGGTAGCAGCAATTTCTCGGGTCTGGCTCTGCTTGCTAGAGGCAAGCAAGCATTCTCATCTAAGAGAGGCTTCCTGACTCAGCTTTAGCTGCAAATCCAGGCAGCTCTTTTAAGAGGTCCTGCCACGAAACACTTAAATGGTGTTTATGAAAAGCTGAACACATGTTTTTCGGTTTTCAGCCGTAGCAGGAAAAAAAGCTGTGCCGTTTTAAAATGCTGGCTTTCTGGGCCGTCCTGCCAGGGCAAACTCTGACTCTTTCAGGCAGGCGGTCCGACTGACTGTGGTCTGTCAGCAGAATGCTGCAGCTTGCTTGCTGGCAGGGACCTCGAAACGTGATAGAGTTGTGACAATAAAAATGGCTACAGCCAGTACCTCTGCCATGAGGCTGGCAAGCTACGGAATGGGCTAGATCCAGTGGTCAAAGCCACAGCTTTCATCCTCTCCTTAAAGGCTCATGTGGTCAGAAAAAGAGAGAGAGATACAGTAAAGAGAGATTCAAAGAGGAAGAAAACTTCTAAATGGTTTACAGTACGTTAAAAATATATGCAGGCTAAAGGTTAAAGTTCTTAAAAGTAAAAAAACACACCTTTAATCACAATGCCTAGGAGGCAGAGACAGACAGATCTCTGTGAGTTCAAGGTGTTGTAGCACACACCTTTAATCCCAACACAAGGGAGGCAGAGGTAGATTGACCTCTGTGACTTCAAGGTGTGGCAGGACACACCTTTAATCCCAATACCTTGGAGGCAGAGACAGAGGGATCTCTGAGAGTTCAAGGACAGCCTGGTCTAAAGAGTTATTCCAGGACAAAGATATACAGAGAACCTGTCTCAAAAAGTAAAAGTAAAAATAAAAGAAACAGAGGTTAAGTAAAGTTGCATAAAGATGGAAAATACACAGAGAATCTTGATACTGTATGCTATTATGCTCTCTTTGAATTGTTTGAATGCTGAGAAAGGAGCAACAGTTAAAAGATATTTGTTTATAAATGCTGCTGAACTAATCCAACATAGATATTTTGAAAATACCTTGACTTCAAAATTTGGATCTAAGGATATGATACTTTGGAAAAGAGATTCTTCTTTTGTTTTCACAGAAAATGAGACCCTGTGGATTGCTTCTATCCCAATATAGTATGATAGACCACACCCTCCTGAACACTTTCAAGAAATTACTTCACTCAACTGCTGACTGAGATGAACCTGGCACACAGGTTATACCATGAAAGACCTGATTAACAACGCCCCCATTCAGCAGGAAGCAGTTTGGAAAGAAATAACTACGTCCATATTCCCAGATATTGTTTATAAATGTTCTTTTACATTTAAAGGGGGAAATGATATAGATATAAATAATTTACATTGGTATAAATTTTGTTCTATAGATATAAATTTAAGGTCAATTTTGTTATATGTATATGTATTTCTGATCTTGATTAAGGTATTGTGATTGTGTAGTTCATTTAAAAAATGTAATGTATATCGGTTGTTAATGGATAGTCATCAATAATAGTCAAGCTTGTAGTCATGTTAGTTAGATTTTCTAGATATATAGAGATATATTTCAGTTAGATAGGCATACTTCATATCTTCCAAAGACTACAGAATAAGGCATTTAATGTTTTAATAACTTAGGGTTTTTCATGACAATGACACACGTCTGCTCCTGGCAGCACCAATCTACTTCAAGAGGAAGATGGGCATCAAAGAGGCTCCTTATGGAGTTTGATAGCCATTTGGGCAAGAAGCTGCTCCTGCCTGGACTACTGAATAAACTGGATACAGAGAACCCTCAGAGAGAGGACTGCTGAACTTGCCTAAAGCTGAGATGATCTTTCAGGGTTCCTGATTCATGAAAGAGCCTGCGAGACATTCTGCAGGACACAGCAGATACTGACTGAACTGCCTTTGAAATTTCCTGCTTCATGGAAACTATGGGCCTGTAGGCCGAAGATGGATGCCCCAACGGTACAGAGGAGCTTTGGGTGACTGTCCAGGCAGCGAGATGTCTCTGTGATTTCTAGAGTTTTGTAAGTTGCTTACTTCTCATTTACTTAGCTAATATTATAGCCTTCTGGAGTCTTTGATGGAGTTGAAGAATAGATAGATAGTTATAGTTGTTTTCCTTTATGATAAAAGATAAAATAGATATAAATATTGTAACTGTAATTCTTACTTGATAACTTTTGTTATATGTAATTTTGCTATGTTAAAGTTAAAACCTTCTTTTTTGTTTAAACAGAAAAAGGGGAAATGATGTAGGAGTGTTTCTACCTATCTGCTGTTTTATTGGTTAATTAATAAAGAAACTGCTTGGCCTAATAGGTCAGAACATAGGTGGGTGGAGTAGACAGAACAGAATGCTGGGAAGAAGGGAAGTGAGGCAATCAGCATGCCTCTCCTCTCTGGGTCAGTCACCATGAAGCCAGCCACCAGGTCAGACATGCTGAATCTTTCCCTGTAAGCCACCACTTCATGGTGCTACACAGGTTATCAGAAATGGGTTAATCAAAATATGAGACTTAGCCAATAAGAGGCTGAAACTAATGGGCCAGGCAGTGTTTAAATGAATACAATTTGTGCGTTATTTTGGGGCATAAGCTAGCTTTGTGGGATCCGGGTGGGATGAAAAGCAGGCCTGCCCACAGCTCATCACTACAGGGGTGTGTGTGAAGAAGTGGGAGATACCTCCTCATCAAAGGGAATATAAATTATAAACCTCTGAGGTATCAAATGAAAAGGTGTATTTCTGGCCGTTGATTCCCCTCTGCTGATGTCTCATTGGATGTAAGCTGGTCCACATAAGCTCCTTGAAATAACTCTAAGGTATTTGTGGAGGGCTATGCTCATAGACCCTTCATATGGGTTATCAAAAATATGAAGTATTTCCTTAGTTGTTATTCCAAACTCATGATTGTGCCAGAGTTACCCAGTATGAGCCAAAAGTTTGTTTTCTTGGCAAGGTTTCAGTGCGACAGGAATATACACATAGCACTTTATTCTTAACTGCAAACGCTGTCCCCTTAGCTCATGGCCAAGGGAATACCCTTAAAAAAAAATCTACAATTTCCTTTCCACCCTTCCTTTTCTTCCCTGTGATTGCCTACTGGCTAATCAATATCCCTGGTCTACAAGAGCTATACAGACAGAGAGATTATTTCCTCTTCCCTCTGTCCTCCTCTTAACATTGAGCCTCATTAACTAGGCATAGTCAATATCTGCTTTCCTGGTGGGCAAGCGACACGTGGTAAATAGGTAAAACAGTGCTAATCAATGCCATCAATGTTAGGTTCATTACAAGTAATAAGTACCCTGCTCCTTGTTTATGAATCCTAAGACCTCCTTTTGTTCTCATGCAGCTAGCGACAAAAGCAGTAGGTGATGGCCCAAGTGCCGTGGGGAGGTGGCCTTTGCCCTGCTATGCAGAGCCACGTGGCTGAGGGGACAGGGAACTGAGGTTGGTGAAGGGGTCCCCCAGAGAAGTGCTACTGGTCACCACGGGACCTGGCAAGAAGCCTTCACACTGCGCTCTGGCTTCGTTCCAATCCCTTTCACCAGCTGAGCAGCAGAACATGCCAAAGTATCTCTACTGCTATGGTAACAGGTGTAGAACAGAAGATGGGAAAGGAAAATGGGGTTTCAAAGAATAAAAACAGTGTTCAAGACACAGCAAGCTATGGCTTCTGAGGAAAAAAAAAAGGTGCTCTTGACAATCACACAGTAGATGAGGAATATAGGTTCAAAGAGTCCAAAGGGTGTAGAGCCTTTGAGGGTAGAGCCTCTTTTCCTGTACCTACCAGGGTTCCTGCTGCTGGATACCAACCAACAACATGCACTACACAGGATGCTGAGTTCTCAGCAGTTGCTCGCTTCACATCTGTTTAGTTGCTTTCTCCTCCTAAGCAGGCTACGGTGCTGTTTAATTCAAGTCATTACCGGGCTGGACCCTCACTTGTGTTAACAACACTGTCTCACAGAGGCAAAGCCTATGGTGCCCGATCACTGAGGTGCCAGGCTTCTCCAATCCCATCCATTTACCTTTGGGAACCTTTCTTTGTAGACATGGTTCATCATAATTATTTCATGGTCACAGCAGGCGGGGGAACGTCCAGGGCTGCAAGCAAAGCAAATTACCCTTTTAAACCTGCCACAGCATGAGATGGAAATAAGCCTTTAACTTATAAACAGCCAGTTGCATCTGAAAAGTACGATGCAACCCTCAAACGAAAAGCAGCTGTCTTAGATAACGAACTGCAAGTTCAGTCATTGGCACGCCCATACGCATACATACCTCAACTCACACAGACACCATGGATAGGATTCATAACGCAAGCTCCGGGAGTGTAATGTCACAGAATAATTACAGTCATGGTACTCGGCCAGGAGATGGCCTTGCGGTGTGATCGTGTCATGCACGTGGCATGAGCTTGTGTAGTTGTGGCAACCAGTCAATGAATTGCAATAGCAAACAAAATGGGGAGGCTACTAACAACAACATCCAAGACACATTTAATGGTGCAATTTCACACTTCTATCATACACCTGTGTTCGGCCACGCGCCACCAGAGAGGCGGGGAGCCTTCCATGGCACAGGTGTTGTGGGGAAATCCATTTTCCACTCTAACAAATATTTATTTAGGAGGCTGAGGTAGGCATTATGAAAACAGAAGCATGCAACTGTTGTGTTCTTCTGTACAGTTGTCACTTTGTGTCCTTTCTGGGAAGGTAGTCGCACAGTTTGGGGGCACCCATATTCTTCGATAGATATAGCTTAGGCTAGATGCCCTGGGTACTTCTTCAAGAAAATTAAAAGTGGAACCCCTGCAATAAACCATGGTGATGCTAGATACAGTGGTAAATTTTTTATTTAGTTTTTATTCTAGATCTCAAAATAATTTCACATATCCCGTAATTATCCAGTATGGATTCCTTTGGTCCTAGTTTGATACTATATGAAGAGGAAAGATACAGAGGGAAACCCCTTCTTAGTAAACCCTCATGCTGAACTAAATACCTAGCAAGCTAATCTTTTTTAAACAATAAAACTTCAGCAGATCAACATATACCAATTTTGGCCCATCAAGATCTCACGTTGTTGATGAGGAGACACAACGCCCTGACTCCATCTTCTAGGAAAGACCTGTCGCCCAGCTGCTGGGTGTGCCATTAACAGAAGCCTAGAGCTAGCTATCTCTCTTCCAGACTAGCCTCAGCTGTGGGAAGTAACGTCCCAGGGTGTCAGGGCCTCCCAGGAGGCTGCTATAACAAGGCCAATGACTGAATAGCTGGAGCAGGGGTGTAAATGGAGGGATCCCAGGCCAAAGTGGGACAAAGCTGATGGGCTGGTACCATATGGTGATGTCTCCTTCTGCCCAGGCCTGTTCCCTGCCTTCCATCCACCAATGAGAATCCCCACAACACTTTCCCAAATATCCTGCACAGGCCTCCAGGATGGAGACACTGCCAGCTGGAGACATAACCATGAAACCTGCAATTCAAAGCCAGGTATGAAACCAGCCCTATTGAATACTCAAAGGACTGCATTTGACAAACACAAAACTCAGAAAACACCAACTCCTAAGAATGTGTTCATCTTGGAGAAAGTAAGACTTGGGTGGGAATACAGAATAAGAAGACTAAGACGGGTTTTATACTGTAGAGTCTAGGGAAAATATCTTTCCATCTATTCCCTCCTCCCTTTCAGCAAACTTTCTCCCACATCATATGATTATATGAACTGCTCTTGCACCATCACTAGTTGACCTTGAACTTTCTGCAGCTAGACATTTTTACAGATCGTCCCCAAGGCCTTTGCAGCAATTAGCCTCTTGTGAAAACATAAAAGAAATATAAAGCCTTTCTATGGTAATTAACAATGTCATCTATTGATGGATATTACACTCACATTTGTGACAATTCACAAATCAGGCCGCACACAAACAAATTAAAGAAATGGTTGAAAACAAACAGTTTAAGTCAATACCAGTCTGGGTCAAGTCTACGCACCTGAGGCTCCGGGAACGGGGACGCATGGGCGTGTTCCTGCATCGGTTCTCAGTGGCAATGCTCTCAGTGGTGCAAAAGTGTTTGGACAAGAAGTGTAGCTCATCTGGGGTTGGCTGATATGGTAACTGGTGCAACTTCTCCTGGGAGGAGCAGGATGACTGAAAGAAATCAAAGTAAAGTTAGCAGCCCGCCTCCAGAAAAAGAATTCTAGAGACGAATAGGTGTTAGGTTAAGGCACCGTTTTATGTTGATTCCATGACAGCAACTATAACCTAGATGCATAAAGTGACTTCACTCTGAGAGTTCAACATGCCTTCTAGATGGCCCCGATCTGCTTGCAGCTGTCCTAAAGGCAGTTTCCTTCCTGGGAGGAAACCAAACCTGTGAGATGGACAAAAGCCAGCAAAAGCCCGAGGAAGAAGGCAAAGCTGGGAGCGAGACTGCCATGACGGATCAGCTCTTGCTGAAGAGACTCCTGCTGCTGTTCCCGGCAAACACTCTGACTTGTAGTAAGTAACATGATTATATGCTGTGAGATCATAAGGTAATGAAAGCTCCCTCAATAAGCTCATGCTGTTCTTTGATGCCAATGCCACCCATGTGTGCTATGAGCATAAAGGAAGGACAGAGAAGCGGATATTTTCCTGAGTGATACCACTTCTTTATTTGATTCTGGAGTATTTCTTTCCTTTCCATATTGTGGGGTGGGTGGGTATGGGGGAAGAATGTTCCTTCTCTACTGAACAGCTTCGGTAGTCCTGAGGCCTTACCCCTTACCATAGATTTACTCCTTAAAAACTATCCCTTCCCAGGCAGTGGTGGTGCACACCTTTAATTCCAACACTCGGGAGGAAGAAGCAAGCAGATCTCTGTGAGTTCGAGGCCAGCCTGGCCAATAAAGCAAGTCCCAGGACAGGCTCCAAAGCTACAAGAAAACCCTGTCTCAAAAAAACAAACAAAACCAAAAACAAAACAAAACAAAAATCCCTCAACATCTGGATTGGATGGAGAAGGCAAGCAGATAAAAATAGATTTTTAAAGAACCTGACTTTGCGAACTGCACAATGAAGCAACTGTTAGTTTGGGGTTTTAGGAGTGGTAAACTTAATAAATCAATGCTAATAAAAGATGTTGAGAAATTTGAAATACAAGGAAACACAACTAGAATAAGCATACTTTTTTGAAAGGTACTCCTTTGAAAAATGTCAGTTCAAGCAGAGTTCAAAACAAAACAAAACAAAAAGACAAAAAGACTGTCCTTACAAGAGTCATCCTCGGTAAATACCGAATACCAAAGCACCTCAGTGCAGTGGTACTCGAAATTAATGACCAGAGCTGAAAATAGCCCTGCACCTTGAAATTATAAAACGCCCCGCTAAGTCCACAGTAAGATAGACAGGGATTTTTATAATGTAATGAGATTATTTTATAAACCATAAAAATGAGAATACTAGAAAAAATTATGAGATAAGCCAAAGCTATATTCAGGGTAAAGAGGCACTCCTAAAATACCTTCCACTATGAGAAAAGGAATAAAACACGTGAACTAAATCAATTCAGAAAGTTGGGCAAAGAATCGTAAACATCAAGAAGCAGAGGTGGTAACCGCAAAGATAGGGAAATTAACAAAATGAAAAATGGAAGAAATTTATACAGGGGGCTGAGGACGCAGCTCAGTGGTGGAATAGTTCACGTGTGTGTGCCAGACAACAGGCCCCAGGCCCAATCCTAGCACAGGAAGAGCCCAAACCCAACACCCACACACACCCACACACGGAGGGGGTGAGGGGAGTGGGAGAACTGAAAACAATGTATACACTTGAGAGAGACAGAGAGGGAGAGAGAGAACTAAAAACAGAATGCAAACTCTCCTCTCTCTCTCTCTCTGACACACACACACACACACACACACACACACACACACACACACACACACCTTATCTGTATCTTCTTAGGTAAATCCGTGTCCACACTTATTTCTGTTTACAAACCCACTAAGTTTACAGCAGTCACTCCGGGTAGCAAAGCTGGGTATCTGAGCTGAGAGGGAATCGTGAAGGATATTCAGTCCACTTAGTGTGGACGTTGATTCAGGTTGCTACGGAAATACTGATATCCTGGATTATGACTTGCTGGTTCTGTGGCTGATGGGCTTTTGTGTACAGGGCAGCGGTCGTGCTGTCTTTCTGAAAGTGAAAACTAATTTTCAAATGCAGCAGGCTCAGTGTTTCTCAGTGTGTGTGTGTGTGTGTGTGTGTGTGTGTGTGTGTGTGTGAGACAGTCTTTCACTGTGCCACCTAGGCTGGCTTCCCTGGTTTCAAATGATCGTCCTGCCTCAGCCTCGGAAGAAGCTGGAATTACAAACATGCACTGCCTCCTCTGACTCTCGTGTGCCTATTGAAAAGAGACCTCTGCTGAACAAAGCCTCCTTGGCTCAGCACTTTTAGAAGAATATCAAGACAATACAGAAGTTTTCCATTATACTGTCTCGCTGCTTCCTATTTCTCCCAGTGTGGGGCTAGTGTGTTTCATTAACTAGATTGCATATGACTTTTGACTATACCATAAATCAAAGGCACTCTCAAAGAATGAAGATTTACACTAAAAACTGCTGCTACTCCTCCATGCAATTAGACTTCAAAATACATTTTCTCCATAATGACATCACTCAAACCTCTCATCTCTCGAGATAGCCACTTTGTGAAGACTAGTCCTTATGTGCATGCATAAATTCCTACTTGTGATTACTAAAAGAATATGATTCAACAGCCATACCTCATATTTATGGGTATGTAAACTCTTATTTTCATTCTTTCCCTCAGTGGAAAATAATTTATCTGGTGAGAAATAGCTCCCCACTACTGCAATTCCATATTGCTTATTTCGAGATTAAAAATTATGATGTGAATATTAGCATACAGAAGTTCCACAAATTAATTTTCACTGCCAAATTTCACACTAAAAGAACTGACAATGCTAAATGTTCTCTGGGAGGAACCGGCTAACTGTATATGACAAAAATCTGTCTAATTTTGGAGCACAACATTTTTTACACTTGGCAATTCTGAAGTCTCTGTAATAGCCAAAAGACATAGCAACATTTACATTTCAGCATGAATGGGTCTGGAGTTCAGCTAACAACACAATTATTTGTGAACTTTTGAAGTGGGTTTGAAGAGGCTTCTAGTTTTATCTGTATATAAGCTATATTCCTTTTCCTTTAAAAAAGCCGTACATTTTTGATAGGCGAAATGACCAATAGTTAATGAGACTTGCATGCGTGATTCAGCTGGGGAGTGTGAGAGCAGCACCTCTAAGTCACCAGCAGACACAACTGTGCTGATATTTGAAGGGTAAGGACGGAAACCGACACAGAGGCTTTGTAGCTTTCCATTGTCCATTCTAGAAATAAAGAGAAAAGCTGCCCAATCTCCACCACGGTGCACACAGGCCAGACCCAACAGTCCTTGCTTTTGGCGAAAAGAAAAATTATGAAAACTAAAATTTCATTTTGAAGAAAGAAATGGGAATTTGAGAACTATAATTGCCTCCCACCTCCATCAATACATAAATCATAAATGTGTAAGAGAAAAGCTATTCGAAATGCCTTGGTATGTGTGCACGTGTGTGTGTGTGTGTGTGTGTGTGTGTGTGTAAAAATGGTCTCAGGGTTTCTTTTAGACATTTGATCTTTAGAGACATTTGTCTTCATGCAGATCACCCACAAAGCCAAAGAAATGCCACTCACATGGTCTGAAAAGAACCATGACATTAGGGTCTGGACCACTTGCTGTACTTGTATAGATAAAATAATGGGACGAGTAAACAGCCCCTCAAATAATTTTCTCTGCTTTAGATTTCTGATACATAAAATGATAAAAAAAAAAAAAAACCAGCAGCAATATCACAGAATATATTGCCAGCATGCAACGAGCCCAGACGCTTTCGGGAGCTCAACTAGTGCCTATTTTATAACACTTATAAAAACATAATTTAAAAAATTATTTAGATTCAATGGTCTGACTCAATGTACCCTCCTCACCCTTTACTCATTCACGTTAAGAAAGTGATAACACGATTACTAGAAAAAGGTGCATCTGTACTCCCCTATTTTCCGTGCAAAAGACAGACTTGTCAGCTGAACTGTTATTACCATCAACTGAAGTCTATGCAAGGTGATAAAGTTGAGAATAAAGTCAAAACCCATGAATTTTAGCCTGTATGATTAAATGACTATAATTTAATAAAAGCTAAAATAAAGTGGGAATGTACTTAAGGAAGTCACAGAGCAAAGAAGGAGTGCTCTGTTTACTTGTGGCATGGTCCCAATGACGGGCACCCGAGGGTCTAGGGAGGGACAGCACTTACTCCGTCTTAAATTACTCTGCGCGGAGTCAGCTCTATCACTCATTTTTGGCAATCAGTTCCCACATTTTCACATCTGGAATAACCAGTGATGGCCGCTGTTATAATGGTCAAGTAAAAGCTCACTGGTACTTAGTAACAATTTTACCCACTGATAACACCCAGGTTTTTACCCACGTAAAGCCGGTGTGCCACAGAACCCACTCAGAACTGTTAGGGGTGTGCTCAAAAAAAATGACGCAAATGGACAGGAAACTCGCCTAGCACAACAAAGTGAGAAGGAAGACAGGAAAATAAATGACATATCACCTTGCACTACTCTAAGGGGGTGTAAAGCGAGCCCAGCAGATGTTAGCAATTTGGTTTTAGAGGTGCCCAGAAATCCAACATTACACTCGGGCTTCTGGAAACACAAATGTGAAGGCCCTGGGGAGGGGGAAGGGAGACAGGGACTGGTACTTGTTAGTTCATCTAGCAAGTTTTAGTTTATAATTTGAGCATTAATCAGTGGCTACATGCTTAGGACAATGCTGAGGGTAGGCATCCCTGAACAGCAAACCATGGATTTTAACAAAATGAGGAGGGAACTGAATCAGAAAAGGCTCTATAGTCTCAGGGACACAGTCTGAATTGGTGGATGCAGGGCAGTCAGAACCCCTCATTCGGCATTCATTAAATACTGTGGGACCTCCTGGGTCTTTCCCAATGACCACCTGATTACCAAAGCCCCGTGGTTCCAGACACTCTCTAGCTTAAGCCAGACATGCTTGTATCTAATCTACTGAACAGTTCCTACTAACTGCCAGGCCTGGGTTTGAAATGTTGTTCCCGGCGAGAATCTCCGTTTTCTCTATCCCTTCCCATGGATTTACTAAGTTCTTTGCCTGCCTTTCTAAACGTTGTTAGGGCACTGACAAATTGATGACACTGTGTGGGGAGGGTGGGAGGAACATCCTTTGAAGGAGAGACAAAAGAAAACAAGCTTCCATATTAACCACACAGAAAATGATCAAGTCCATTGAAATTGAATGGCGTCTTCACCATGAACACACCTGGCATGGAAGGAAAGCAATGACACCAGACTGTGTTTTTTTTTTTCCACAAACTGTACCAAATGCTTTTAAAATGAAGGCTCTAGCTCTCCTCCAAACTTGTCATCCCGGCCTTGGACAATTTATGCCCCATAGTTTGGAAGCTTGCAGCAACAGTGTGCCCATACCGAGGTAGAAATGTGGGCTCCATCTTGGCCTTCCCACGGGGAAACACTCAGAGAGAAACACAGACTACAGATCAGTTCTGTGGTTGTGAGATGAAAAGAAAACCCAGGTACTCACAGAGACCGTGGAGCTTGGTGTATTTGTCCCATAGCCTGAGGAGGGGAGAGAAGCCAGGGACCAACGACGCCCGTCCGTCCTGTGGGACAAAGCTCAAGTTAGGCCAATGGTGGACAGCTGATACCAGAGAACCCCAGAGAACTCCGGTATCTCTAATCAAACAAATGACATCAACATAGTCTATGCGGATGTGGGGATGCTTGGCCATGGTTAGGGTAAACAAACATTATACAGCAGATTGCCTTTTATTTAAATGGAATCAATACAGCCAAACAAGTAGAAAGTGAATGGGTTGATCCATAGTATTGATCTCTCACTAATACACTTTGACAAAATGAATACAGGGAATAATTACAATGGTCAGACTCAGCAGATTCAAAGCAATGCAAGCAGAAACAGGAGGGATCATGGTCTATGAGGGAACTGACAACTAGCCAATGATATTCAACAGGGTCTTCACGCCATCAGTGTGCAAGACCTTGGGGCAGGCTTGTGGCCCACCTTTTATTTCTAAGGGTATAGTTTTCCTTATTGTAAACAGGTAGAGAGAGCACTGGGCTCCTGGTTACTTCATACTAAATGGCAAATAACTTTACAGTCAGAAAGCTTGAAACTCCGGTTTTGGGTTTTGGAAAATGACTGCTTTCTTACATGGCTTGGCTTTATATTGTTGGAGCAAAGGCCACCTGCAGAGTGTCTAAGCGTGCAGAAGACTCTGGCAAGTCACTTGAAGGGCCGGAGGAAAATTTTCTACTCATAATGGAAACTAATAGCGAGTCTCCTGCTCAGTCTCAGAGACCAAACTGTCACACTCCTTCAAGAAAATGGCTTCCACCTTTGAATGGAGGCTAAATGGTGGCTTCTGAGCTGGACTGTAGGTATGAGTGAGGAGCACACAGGGGTCTAAAATGAATTTATGCAGTGGTTATCAGTGGAAATACTGCCAGCAGGGCAAAGAGCAGAGAAATTTTCAGGGATTTCTGTTATTGTAGAACTTCATTCAAATTTTCAAATAAGATCATACCGTATCATAAGTTACTGGGGAAACAAACACATGCAAAATTTTTAAGGTGCAAAACAGGAAAAACGTTTTATCAGAAAGTAGCACCACTACATTCTCAGACACAGGATCGTGCAGAGACGCTCTACATTCCACAATCCTGTTAATTTACCGAGGGAGCAACAACAGGGGACAAGGTCTACCATAAACACATTCAAAGGAAGTTGACATCACAGAACTCCATGGCAACAGGCTTGGGTTTGAGAAACTGCAGCTAGATGCTGATCTGGAAAACTGCCACTGTAGCCTGAGAGTCAAAGGAAGGTCTTCCGGGCTACCATGGATGCTACCTCCAGTAAAAGCAAATGGTCTACAGAAACAAGACGGAGGTCAAGCGAACACATCACAGAATGACTACAATAGATTTTAGTGAAATTTACCTGTCGTTTCTGTGGTCATGATTGTAGAACAATTGAATCAAATGTTTAAAAAAGAAGAAGAAGAAGAAGCAAAATGAGATGTTTATAAATATACCACAGAAAAGGAATTGGGGCAATTGAGTCATATATTTGTTTAAGAAGACTTTATACAAGTGAAAATGTTGACTATTTATGAAGAACATAATCAGAGCGTGCACATAAAAGATACAGCCACCAGTTAAATGGGACACAGGCAGCTCTTATATTCAGCTACCTACTAAAATCTTTAAAAACCAGTGCATGGATTTTATATTTTAACTATTTTTAATTTAGAAGAGAAGAGGATATGGTTTTAAGAGAATTATTCAGTCCATTTAATAGCAATTATCAGGAACTTGTCTCTGGAAAGAGGGAGGGACAGAATTTCCCACCATGATTTTGATTTGTGATTCATTAACTCCTTTTCCCTCAGGTATCCACAGACGTACTTCAGATGGATGAGCAGTTCCAAGAGGAGGCATGTTCTTATTAGTTCTGAAGCATAAATTACATTTGCTTAGTCCAGAAAACACATAACTAGGAAGATGTTTAAACAAGAATGTGCTCAGCTCTTGGTACAGCCATGGACCAGAAATAATTCATGTCTCATAAAGTTCCCCAAGTTGCCTGTGTCTGTTTACTCAAATGGAGCAAAAGGACCATTGTGTTCTCATTACCATGACAACCGCACATCAGAAGTTACTATATATGCTATATGCACTACTGAGGGGAGAAAGTGTCCCCTTTCCAAGGAAGCGATCACGCAGGCACTATTTGGATCTGACTAACAATGCTGTCTTTTCTCTTCAGAGCTCCCAATAAAGCAACACCCCCAAAACAACATCTGCATCTTCCCAAATCAACAAGGCTCTTTTAAAAAGAATCTTTTCTTTGTGGGAGTAAGTCTCAATGTTACATCAAGTAAAAGTAAGAGAGGAAGTCATCTGATGAGGATACAGGGCACAAAGAGATTATGGGGGGGCGGTGAGGGAAATCAACTCACAAAACATTTAGATTCAGGTACTACACAATAAAGAAAGAGCGGAATGCTCTGATATCAGCCTGATGATTTTAACTGTATGAAGAGAAAACAGGTTAGTATGTTTAGTGATGGTAGTCACCTGGGGCGATACACTTGTCTAGATAATGTTGGGTCAAATTAAACTGTACCAGTCACCAACTAAAAGCTGCTCCAGCTCCAAAGAGTTGTAAGGCTAACAGGAGGTTACCCTAGTGAGTTGCTGGTGTTCAACGGTCTGAAAACCTGAAGTCAGAAGGCAAACTTTTTCTAATTTGCTTATAGAAATATGTTCTGAGGTTTAGCCAGGCAAATAGCAACTGGGTAACGAGAAGACGATGAAGACATTGGGCTGCCAATGAAAGCCAAGGCAATTTCTAGTGTGCCAATGCCCAGCATCTGACAGCGGTATAACATTACCTCCATCTTACTGTTCAGCAAAAATGTTAAGCAATTTACAGCTAGACGGGCCCTTCAGTGTATGGACCGAGAATCCTTCATCTTTGGATGAAGGTTCTTTGGACCAGAAGCATTTTATGTTTAGAATTTCTGAATTTTTTCTTTTAAGGTAGTTCCAAATCTAGTGAACATCCTCAATCCTAAATCTGCAGCTTCTTTGAGCATCCTATTGCTACTTAGAACGGCTCAGTGATGCTCAGTAAGTTTCAGATCCAGAGACCAATGAGATGGCTCAGTGAATAGAAACATTTGCTATGCAAACCTGAACACCTATGATCCCTAGAAGCCACATATGCTGTGGCACACTTGTGAGTGAACACACATGCGCATATGTAGAGAGGGGAATAGAATTTAAATTTAAGGGTTTCAGATTTTTGAATATTTGAGATCTTGGATTTTCAATTAGGTTTGGCATATACTGTAATTAACAATATGAGCCAGGTGTTTGTGGTGCACATCTTTAATCCTAACACTTGGAAAGCAGAGGCAGGCAGACCTCTGAGTTCATTACCAGTTTGAACAATCTGTCTTGAACAAAACCAATCTCTCTCTGTGTCTCTGTCTCTGTCTGTCTGTCTGTCTGTCTGTCTGTCTGTGTGTGTGTGTGTGTGTGTGTGTAAAATATTTCCTTATTCCAAAAGGAACACAACACTATGATTATTTTTCTCTCTAATTATATTCAGTATGTTAAAACCTGCCTTGATAGGTTTGCCCTTGATCTTTTTATTAAGAACAGTGTGTGTCATCATACTTTACAGTGTATAATTGAACTTTATGCTACAGGGGTAGAACAGGAAGAATGGTGAACACCTAAGGTCAGACAAGATTAGTAAGCCAAACCCCAAAATGATTTCAAAGACAGGGCCACCTTTCCTCTACTGGGCTAACCTATAAAATAATGAATGTAAGAATCTCAAATGAGCATTACTTCTTAAAGGTTTGCTGACACACAGCCAGTGGGAAGCAATAGCGAAACCAGGCAGAAGGCCTAGGTTTCTTGAGGGGAAACCGTCTCTAAACAGCAGGAGTCGGCAGATGTTAGGTAAAAGGTGTCGATCTGAATTCTCATAATGAACACAAGGCTCTATTACCTGAACAAAAGTGTAAGACAACGATCGCTCATGTCCTAATCGAAACTAATACTTTTTGAAGAGTGTGGAAGGAGCCCCAGCTGGTCGCTCCTGCAACACGAACTGGAGGGCTCCAGTGGTAATCTGCAGTCACGGTTTATGGTCTATTTGTCAAAAATTAACATGCTCGGGGGGGGGGGCGGCTGCACGAGTTTTTGTAGCACACAAGCCAGATTCATCTGTCCTTCTGTCTCCCACTTAATTATTACAGGCTCTTCATTTTTATAAATCTGGCAGAATTAAGAGACTGTGGCTTCTGACATGTTTTAATACACCCTGCAGTGAGATTTGCATTCACTTATTACGCGGGGGAATT